>NC_071534.1:18107500-18432500 GCF_026979565.1 Vidua chalybeata
TCAAACTCAACCGATGAAAAGCTTTGAGCAATCTAAGCTGCCCCAAAGTGGGCAGCAAGGGCAGCAGCAACAGCACCCACCTCAGCACGTAATGCAGTATTCAAATGCTGCCACCAAACTCTCTCTTCAAAGTCAAGTGGGACAGTATAGCCAGACTGAAGTGCCTGTAAGGTCACCAATGCAGTTCCACCAAAACTTCAGTCCAATCTCTAATCCATCGCCTGCTGCATCTGTGGTTCAGTCTCCAAGCTGCAGCTCTACCCCTTCTCCACTCATGCCAGGTGGAGAAAATCTCCAGTGTGGGCAAGGCAACATGTCCATGGGTTCTCGAAACCGAATCCTGCAGATGATGCCTCAACTTAGTCCTACACCATCTATGATGCCAAGCCCCAATGCTCATGCGGGTGGATTCAAGGGGTTTGGACTGGAAGGACTGCAGGAAAAAAGGCTCACAGATCCAGGACTGAGCAGCCTGAGTGCTCTAAGTTCTCAAGTTGCCAATCTGCCCAACACAGTCCAGCACATGTTGCTCTCGGATGCCTTGGCACCTCAGAAAAAAAGTTCCAAAAGATCATCCTCTTCCAAGAAGGCCGACAGCTGTACCAACTCAGAAGGCTCCTCCCAGGCAGAGGAGCAACTCAAGTCTCCCATGGCAGAATCTCTGGATGGTGGCTGTTCCAGTAGTTCAGAGGATCATGGGGAAAGGGTGAGACAGCTGAGTGGCCAGAGCACCAGCTCAGACACCACTTACAAAGGGGGTAATTTAGAGAGACCCAACTCCTCACCAGCACAAGGCTCTCAGAATGAGCCATCAAAACTCAGCAGCAGTCCTGCAGCTAGGGAAGATGTGGCCTCCCCTGATGGGAAGGAAGCTGTGGTGGCTGTGGAAAATGCCCCAAAAGTGAATGAAAAGGCAGTTGGGGTGATTGTCTCCCGGGAAGCCATGACAGGAAGAGTAGAAAAGTCAGGTGGGCAAGATAAACCTGCACAAGATGATGCTTCCACAGCCCCTCAGGCACCAGCTAGCACTAGTGGAGCAAAAGAAGCTGGGCATGCAGGGACTCAGCAAGAAACTCAAGGAGGAGGTAAAGGGAGCAAAAGTGGCGATAACACTAACCATAATGGGGAGGGTAACAGCCAGCCTGGTCATGCAGTTGTTGGGCCAAATTTTCCTGCAAGAACAGAATCTTCCAAGTCTCCTGGCAGTTTAAGGTACAGCTACAAGGATAATATAGCACCTGGTATACAGAGAAGTATTGGTGGCTTTCCACAGTATCCATCTGGTCAAGAAAAGGGGGATTTTCCAGGGCATAGTGAGCGCAAAGGCCGTAATGAGAAGTTTCCTAGCCTCCTACAAGAGGTTTTACAGGGGTACCACCATCATCCAGACAGAAGGTATTCTAGGAATGCACAGGAGCATTCTGGGATGGCTGGGAGTTTGGAGGGAGCCATGAGACCCAATGTTTTAATTAGTCAAACCAATGAATTGACCAATAGAGGCCTCTTAAACAAAAGCATGGGGTCCCTCCTGGAAGGCCCTCACTGGGGTCCCTGGGATAGGAAGTCTAGCAGTGCAGCTGCAGACATGAAGCAGATAAATTTAGCTGATTACCCTATTGCTAGAAAGTTCGATGTGGAGTCTCAGTCTGCTGCCCATGAGGCAGGAGCGCTCTCAGAGAGGAGATCAGTGATCTGTGACATATCTCCATTAAGGCAACTTGTAAGAGATCCTGGCCCTCACCCCATAGGACACATGGGTCCTGAGGCCAGAAGCGGAAGGAGTGAACGTCTTTCCTCTGGCTTGAGCCAGTCAGTAATACTCCCTGGTGGTTTAGTATCCATGGAAACAAAGATGAAAGCTCACAGTGGGCAAATAAAGGAAGAAGATTTTGAACAGTCAAAGAGCTCAGCTAGTCTCAACAATAAAAAAACAGGAGACCATTGTCATCCTGCTGGTATCAAGCATGAATCTTTCCGAGGCAATGCCAGCCCTGGAGCTGCAGTCTCCGATGCTGCTCCAGACTACATGCCCCAGCAGGACAACAGATCGACACAGATGAGACGAGGACCTGGCAGAACTGGAAGGGGTAAATCACCCTCTCAATATCAGGATCTTGCTGATAAGCTGAAAATGTCACCAGGCAGAAGCAGAGGCCCTGGGGCAGATCTACATCACATGAACCCACACATGACACTATCTGAAAGAGTTAGCAGGGGTTCCTTGCATTCTGTCTACCCTCAGAATTCAGAAGGCCCATCTCTGGCTTCGGCATATCACGCGAATGCTAGGCCTCATGCTTTTGGTGACCCCAACCAGAGTCTGAATTCCCAGTATCATTACAAGAGACAGATATACCAGCAACAGCAAGAAGAATACAAAGATTGGGCAAGCAGCGCTGCTCAGGGTGTGATTGCTGCAGCTCAGCACAGGCAGGAAGGAGCAAGGAAAAGCCCGAGACAGCAGCAGTTTCTGGAAAGAGTAAGGAGTCCCTTAAAAAATGACAAGGATGGAATGATGTACCTTCAAGGTAGCTCTTACCATGATACTGGAAGCCAGGAAGCTGGGCGCTGTGTCATGGGGAGTGACAGTACTCAGAGCAAATGCACCGAACTGAAACACGGCAGCCAGAAATTGCAGCACCATGAATCTGGTTGGGACCTCTCTCGGCAAACTTCTCCTGCCAAAAGCAGCGGCCCTCTTGGAGCAGCCAACCAAAAAAGATTTTGCCCTCAAGACAGCGATGGGCATCGACGAGAGGAATCTACAGATTTGCCCAAGCCTAGTAATGCTATGCTTAGGCTCCCTGGCCAGGAGGACCAGTCTCCGCAAAACCCATTAATTATGAGGAGGAGGGTGCGTTCTTTCATCTCTCCTATCCCTACCAAAAGACAGCCACATGATATGAAGAACAGTGGCAGTGAAGATAAAGGGCGACTGATGACTTCAACAAAAGAAGGTGCCGATAAAACATACAACTCCTATGCTCATTCATCTCAAAGCCAAGATGCTGGCAAGTCAGTTGCAAAGGGAGATTCCTTCAAGGACCTGCCAAGTCCTGATAATAGGAATTGTCCTGCTGTTTCCCTCACAAGCCCAGCGAAGACCAAAATATTGCCCCCAAGAAAGGGGCGAGGATTAAAACTGGAAGCTATTGTTCAGAAAATTACATCTCCCAATATCAGGAGAAGTGTTTCTGCCAACAGTGCTGAAACTGGTCCAGATACTGTCACTCTTGATGACATCCTGTCCCTCAAGAGTGGGCCTGAAGGAGGAAATGTGGCTGGACATGGACCAGAGGCTGAGAAGAGAAAAGGGGAGATATCAGATGAAGTGGGGCCAGCAAGCCAGGATACAACTGGTGAAAAAACTGTTCCAAGATCTTCAGAAGAATGGCAAAGCAGCGAGGATGATAAAAACAAAAAAGAGGTCCCTGAAACTGCCGGTATTGGCAAAGAGGGAGCAGGATCCAGTGCAGCACCACCACCTTCTCAGAAGTCAAGTGGTCAGGGAAGGTCTGATGGATCTATAAGTGGAGCTGGAACTCTGACCTTTTCTGACTCAAAAACAATTTCCCCTTCCAGTGTGTTCATTTCTGAACCAAATCCAAAGTCTGAGGAAAAAGATGGAGATGTGACAAACATTTCGCCCAAGCCAGATGGTTTCCCTCCAAAGGGATATTTCCCCTCTGGAAAGAAAAAAGGGAGGCCAATTGGGAGTGTGAACAAGCAGAAGAAGCAGCAGCAACAGCAGCAGCTGCCTGTGCCCCCGCCTCCCCAGCCAGCACCATCACAGCCTGCAGAAGGGGTGGGTGCTGGTGAGCCAAAGCCCAAGAGGCAAAGGAGGGAGAGGCGAAAACCTGCAGCACAGCCACGGAAGCGGAAGCCTAGACGGGCTGCTCCAATCGTGGAGCCTCAAGAACCAGAGATCAAGCTTAAATATGCTACCCAGTCTGTAGATAAAAGTGACTCCAAGAATAAGTCCTTTTTCCCTTATATTCATGTGGTAAACAAGTGTGAATTAGGCGCTGTGTGCACAATCATAAATGCAGAGGAAGAGGAGCAGAACAAATTGGTGAGGGGTCGGAAAGGACAGAGGTCTTCAACACCCCCTCCTAGCAATGCGGAGAGCAAAGTGCTGCCCACCTCAACTTTCATGCTGCAAGGCCCTGTAGTAACGGAGTCTTCTGTCTTGGGGCATCTGGTTTGCTGCCTGTGTGGCAAATGGGCCAGCTATCGTAACATGGGTGACCTCTTTGGTCCTTTCTACCCCCAGGATTACGCAGCTACTTTGCCCAAGAATCCACCTCCAAAGAGGGCCACAGAAATGCAGAGCAAGGTGAAGGTACGGCACAAAAGTGCTTCTAATGGTTCCAAGACAGATACTGAAGAGGAGGAGGAACAGCAACAACAGAAGGAACAAAGAAGCCTGGCTGCTCATCCCCGCTTTAAGAGGCGGCACCGCTCTGAGGACTGTAGCGGAGCCTCTCGGTCACTTTCAAGGGGAGCTTCTTGTAAAAAAGCAACCACTGATGGTGGCAATGGTGGTGAAAAGACTCCTTTGGACTCAAAACCATCTATGCCCACTTCAGAAGGTGGCACTGAGCTGGAGTTACAAATTCCTGAACTACCTCTTGACAGCAATGAATTTTGGGTCCATGAGGGTTGTATTCTCTGGGCCAATGGGATCTACCTGGTCTGTGGCAGGCTCTATGGGCTGCAGGAAGCTGTGGAGATTGCGAGAGAGATGGTGAGTACCTAACCTTTCTATACAAAATTATTTTCTTTCCTTAGCAAATATATACCATTTGGACTACTGTTTTTTCTTGTTCTTTCCTCATGTCTTAAACAGACATTTTTTTATCTTTAATAAATCTCTAGTGATGTCCTTTTGATGGCCTCGTTTAGATCTCTGCCACACCTGATCAGATAAGATTTTTTGGACATCAAAAAGCTGGATGCTTATTACCTAGTAAAAGTTCCGGATGTCCAAAGGCTTTCTCGTGACTACAGTGATCTCTTCGCCCTTCCTTCTTATATTCTGTCAGATATTTAGTGTTCTCTAGGGCTCTTCTTGGAGTCATAGAGTGAAAGGATAAGTGGTAGCAGATACAAATTGCAGCAAAGAAAATTCTAGTTCAATTGGCAAAAAAAATTCATTGAGGGTAATCAGACATTGGATTGAGGGAGGGGAAATGATCGAAAAGCTGTGGAATGCCCTGGTTTTGGAGATGCAAAATTTGGTTCTGGGCAGAGCCCTAAGCGTCTTCACATCTCAGGGTGGATCTACCTTCAAAGTTGGCTCTGCTTTCAGCAGGGGCTCCTTCCAGTGCGAGTTACTCTACACTATAATACATATTACACTACTGTAGGAGAATTTGCAAAATAAGGTGGATAGAGGAGAGTTGCACAAAGGTCTGTAAGCATTGAGTGAAATATGTGTGGGTTTAGTATTGATGAGTTCAGCATTCACAAATGACACTGATAATTTACTTTCTCCAGAGCGTGAGTATACAATGACTGAGAAGAAATAGGTAAAATTGAAGCAGGGACAAATGAAAAACTTTATTCACAACTGCCTGATTGTGGATGGACACACTCACTGTTCTTGATTTCCTGAGGCAGAAGCTGATGCTTTAAAACCACAGTTACGTGCCTTGCTTTGCCATCATCAGTATCCTGCATTGCCTTTTTTATGGTTATCTTTTTTTGTATTGTTCTCTATCCTGGGTCAGCCCACGGAAGAGGCATAAAACTACTTTTTCCCTGTTGCC
Source organism: Vidua chalybeata (assembly GCF_026979565.1). NCBI lineage: Eukaryota > Metazoa > Chordata > Aves > Passeriformes > Viduidae > Vidua > Vidua chalybeata. Next base: position 18,113,272 of record NC_071534.1, read on the forward strand.
TTCAGATTCTTCCTTTTCTAAACAGTGTTGGGATCCAGTTTTTATCTTCTTTCCTCTATATTGTTACATACAGTGTGCTTGTTTCCTCCCCATGAGTTTATCTGCAAGTTTGATTCCTGGCTTGTTCTAAATTTTCACTCAACTGTTCTTTGACAGTAATTACATGCTTCTCTGCCCTAACTTGATTTGGCTTGCATTCTTGTTTCTAGTCTCTCATTAAACATAGTCAGTTAATTTCATTTGGTTTTCATCGAGCCATGCCTGCGTACTTGTTCTGATGCAACTGCCCAATTTCTTATCTCTGATAATTGCAAGGTTTCTTTCAGGTTCTCCACCACCTTTTTGGATTCTACTCACAATGTGGCCATACTTTCATTTGTCTGGTACCTCACCAGTATTTTGAATTTGTAGCTCTCCAGCCTGATTTTCCCTTTTTACTGTGTGTAGGGTGTGTCTTTCACTTAGGATTCTGGTTTTCCCAATAGCAAATGCCTTTTTTACAAGTTCTTGAACCACTTGAGTTATCCTCCAGTGATCCTTTTTGTGTCCCCGTTTGTGCAAAGGACATAAGCCTGGCTATGCTAAAACATGCTGTGTTGAGAGGCTCTAATCAAACTAGTTCAATAATAGCAGCGTGTTATCCACATTTTTATGTGGGTTTTTGCATGTTGTTTGACGTCTGGTTCTTTCTCTGCATGGAATCTTCATGACTTTCTGATTGAATATGCTTTGGCTTACCCTTTTAGCACTTTCTTCCAACTGTTACAGTCATCTCCTCCTTACAAGTGAAATTTTTTTTTCCTCTTCTTGTGAACCATTTCATCTGCCTTTATGGCACCTTACAAAAATATCTCCTTCTCTCTCTTGAACTTTGTGTACTCTTCCTCTACCTCTTTCCCTCAATCAGTTGCTCAACTCCTCTGTCTTTTCTTTTCCCTCATAATGCCAGTAGAAATAAGTGTTTCTCTTTTATTTTTAGAAAATGCTTGTGGCCTCTCTTGCCTTTGCAACTACCTCTTAATTTCCTTTTTCTTTTTTCATCTCAAAGTTCTTTGAGTGCATTGTCTGGGGCTCTTGTCCTCCACTGTGGCTTCAGTTGTGCTCTACTGCAATTGTAATCCGTGTTTACATTACGGTGATCTTTTCCCGGTTAAGGTTCAGATCCAGTTCCTAATTTTCCATTTTTCTGTCGACTACATTATCACTGTCAGCTGTGCTACTCTTGAAGTGTTGTTCTACCTTTGTTTCCTGCCTGTGTCTTTTGATTACCTCCTTGCTTTGCATTGTATTATTGAGAGGCTGTTTTTCATTACTTCATGTTTTTTCTGTGGGGTTCACTGAAGTTTGCTTGTGCTTTTGTTTTATATCCTGGAATAGGATGCTTTTGAGTAGCTTTTGATAACTCAATCACTTTCTTCCAGAGTCTTGTAGAGACTCTTTTTTCTCCAGATTCATGTTCTTCCAGCACAAACTTTAAAATTATTCTTGAATTCATGAGTTTCCAAAATCTCACTTCAAAACATGGCTTTTAATCTACATCATCCTTAATCCATTGTCTATCATTTTATTCTGATTTTCATGTTGCTCAGATTCACAATCTCATTTGATTTTAAAATTATTTCCTCCCAATCCTTTCTATTTAAGGCTGCAAGAACTACTGCTTACTTTTGGTATATGATAATATGTAGTCTTTCAGTGCTCTCCACTGTTCTGTCTAGATCAATTTTTTTATCTGTTTATAAGACTGAACTTTCAGCATCAGGGACCATTGTCTTGTGTGTGTACTTTCTTTTTTTTTTTTTTTTTTTTTTGGTTATAGAATCATAGAATGACTTGAATTGGAAGCAATCTTAAAGATCAAACCTCTGCTGTGGGTAGGGACACCTCCCACTAGACTGGGCTATCTGCAACTGCTCTGGATAACTTGTTCCACTCTCACAGTAAAGAATTTCTTCCTAATTTCTAACAGTATCACCATTCTCACCACTCTCACAGTAAAGAATTGCTTCCTAATATCTAAGTTAAACCTACTCTCAATTTGAAACCATTCACCCTTGTCCTGTCACTACATTTTGTAAATAGCCTCTCTCTTGTATGTTCTCTTCAGTATTGGAAAGCCACAATTAAGTCACCCTGAAGTCTTCTCTTTTCCAGACTGAACAATCCCAGTTCCCTCAGCCTTTCCTTGTAAGGAGAGATGCTCTGTCCCTTTAATAATTTTGGTGGCCTCCTCTGGACTTGCTGTAACAAGGTCTGTCCTTTTTTGTGCAGAGGACCCCAGAGCTGGATGCAGCACTGCAAGTGAGGTCTCACCAGAGCAGAGCAAAGGGGCAGAATCCCCTCCTTCATCCTGCTGCTCACGCTCCTTTGGATGCAGCCCAGGATACAATTGGCTTTCTGGGCTGTGAGTGCCATTGCTGGGTTGTGTCCATCCTCTTGTCCACCTGCACTCCCAAGTCCTTCTTGGCAGGGCTGACTTTGATCCCTTCATCCCCCAGCTGGTGTTGATACCAGGGGTTGCCCCAACCCAGGTGCAGCACCTTGCACTGGGTCGTGTTAAGCCTCATGAGATTCCTATGTGCTCACTTTTGAGTCTGTTCAGATCCCTATGGCTGGCATCCCATCCTTCAGGTGAGTGAAGAGCACCACTCAACTTGGTGCTATCTGCAAGCTTGCTGAGGATGCACTTGATCCCTTCATCTGTGTCATTAATGAAGATATTAAATAACTCTGGTCCCAATACAGACCCCTGAGGGACACCACTGGTCACTGATGCCCACTGGGACTCTGAGCTGTTGATCTCTACCCTCTTGATGCAACTGTCCAACCAATTCCTAATCCATCACTCTCCAGTTTGGAAAGAAAGGTGTTGTGTGGGACTGTCAAAAGCCTTACATTTCAAAAGCATTACATATAAATTACATCCTCACCCTTTCTCAGGGAGGCAGGAGTCACTCCATCATAGAAAGCCACTAGGTTGGTCAGGCAGGACTTGCCCTTTGGTGAAGCCATGCTGGCTGTCCTGAATCACCTCCCTGTTCCCTGTGTGCCTTAGTGCAGCTTCTAGGAGGATCTGTTCCATGATCTTCCCAGGCAGAGAGGTGAGACTAACAGGTTGGTAGTTTCCAGGGTCCTCCTTTCTGCCCTTTTTACAGATGTGTACAATGTTTCCCTTTTTCCACTCACCTGGGGTTTCACCTGACTACCAACTTTTCCAATACCATGGAGTGTGGTTTAGGAATTACATCAGCAAACTCTCTCAGGAATCTGAGATACAGCTTTTCAGATCCCACAGACTTGTGTACATTCAGGTTCCTCAAGTGTTTGTGAACCTGATCTTTGCATACAGTTTGAGGGACTCTCTCCTACCCCAGTCCCTATCCTGTCATCCATCCACTTGAGAGGTGTGGGAAGAGAGGTTGTCATTGAAGACTGAGACAAAAAGGTTGAGTACCTCAGCCTTCTCCCCATCCATTGTTAGCTGTTTGCCAGCATTGTTTATATTGGGGTGTACACCTTCTTTGTCCTTCCCTTTCTGGTTAACCTACCTATAGAAGACTTTCCTGTTATTCCTTTCATTCCTTTTCAGGTTCAGTTCCAGCTTTGCTTTGGCCTTCCCCAAACTACCCCTGTACAACTGAACTTCATCCCTATACTCTTCCCAAGTTACCTGTCCTTGTTTCCACTGCCTGTGTCTTTGTTTCTTTCCCTTTGGTTTGACCAGGAGTTTCCTACTCAGCCATCCAGTCTCTAGCCTTCCTTGCTCAGTTTCTTGCTTCTCAAAATTGCTAGCTCTTGAACTCTATGGAAGACTTCAGTAAAAATCTGCCAGCTCAGTTCTGCTCCTGTGTCGCTGAGGGCAGTCTTCCAGGGTACCCTATTGACTATCTCCTTGAAGAGCTGGAAGTTTGCTTTCCTGAAGTTCAGGGGCTTAACTTTACTCCTTACCTGACCCATATCCCTCAGGACTGCAAAATCCACCAATGCCCGATCACTCCAACCCAGGTTGCCTCCTATCTTGACATCCCCAGTTTACACTGGTGATCATCAAATCCAGTATCAGGTTCCCTCTGGTAGGGCTATTACCTGGCTCAAGAAGCTATCTTCCATGCAGGAGTCTCCTGGATTGCCTGCAGTTTACTGTGGTACTTTCCCAGTAGATGTCAAAGTGACTGAAGTCCCCCAACAGGACTGGAGCCTGTGAGCACGATGCCTCCTCTAACTGGGGCAAGGAGGCTTCGTCAATAGGCTCCCCTTGCTCAGGCAGCTGTAGCGGACCCCGGCCGCAAGGTTCCTTTTGTTGCCTCAGTGTCTGATTTTTACTCACAGTCTTTCAAGCTGCTCATGGCTGTTCTTCAGAGACAGCTCTTCACACTCAAAGCACCTCTTGACATAGAGGGCAACCCCTCCACCTCTCCCTCCTTTGTGTCTCTTCTGAACAGCTCATAGCCATTGATAGTCACGCTCCAGTCACACAATTTGTCCCACCAAGTTTCAGTAATGGCAACAGGATCATAACTTTCCAGCAGCACGGTGGCATCCAGCCCCTCCTTGGTTTGTTGCCCATTCTGTGTGCTTTGGTGTAAAGGCACCTTGGTTTAGGCTGTTGGCTGCATCACCTTCCCAGAGGAACAGCCCTTAATTCCTTTGAGATATTTCCCTGCTGGTATCCCTGTTGGCTTCTTTTACCTCAGGAGTCTCTGGCTCACCTCTGTAAGACTCTAAGTGTGCCCCAGTGTGACCAGCACATTTCAGAGTCAAGGGCAGAGTGCCCTCACTAGCATTCTGTTCCTCTAACCTTTGCATCTCATCCCACAGCTTGCCAAGGACAAGCCTAATTCTATCCCTCTCCCAAGTCAGAGTTTAAAAGCTCTGTATTGTGTCTCATACAAACACAGTATCCTAACATGATGCTGGGCTCCTTTTTATAACATCCATAAGAGTAATCTATTTATCGCCCCTGTGACAAATAATGGAAAAGGTTTTCTTCTAGCATTTTTCTTTTCCTATTGTAGCAAGCTGTTGTGCTGAGTTCTCCTCTGGAAGCAGTGTATCCTCATCCCTTCAGCTCTCAGAGGGTTACGTGCAGCACAGAGATGGCCATGGGGTATTCAGAGGTGTGCCTGCCAGAAGCCATCCCCAGGCAGGAAAGGCTCTGTTGAGCTCAACTCTCCTGCCCCACTGCCTGAGGAAAGCCTTCTGGCTCACACAGCTGATTTCCTATGCTTGTTGCATATGCTTTTTCTTTACCTCCTCCGTGGTTTGCAAGTGCATTTTCTCTTTTTTCCTCTGACATGCAGTTTGTTAGTGTTACTGTCATGGAAAAGCAGATGTGCAAATCAAGTAGCTGCTTCCTACCAGGAACAAGTACAGAGATGTGTGCAGAGGCACACAGGAATGTAGCTCTTGGATTCTGTCTACAGGTAAGGAAGGACATTAGCATATGGTATATGAAGGGTCATGATCCTGGAAGTGAATAATTAATGTACTTAATAATTCATAACTCATTCTGTGCAAATTAAATAGTCCCATAACTAAAAATTACGTAAACTGTATGTGGTACCAACAGGGTAACTATGCACCAGTTTAAACTGAATCCATACCATTAAGTGAATTGAAATCCTTTCTTTAGACACCTGGCTCAGTTGCTGTTGTTTATGCAGCACTCTAGTATAGAAATAGGAAACTTAAACCTCTAGTCAAAGGCCATTGATGTAGGTAGTGATACAAGTAACCCGTCCTGTGTTTCTTCGCACACAAGCTCACCTATTTTTCATCACATGAACACTCATTCTAGATTTTTTTTCCCCTGAACACCTGTTTCTTGCTAAATTGTTTCTTATATGAATAAACGTCTCCTACTGCAATTTTTTTGACAACTGCCCCATAGTCAATCTCAAGAAAGGATTTTTATGAATGTGAAGGTGCTCAAAGATCAACTTGTACCAGATGCTCAAGAAGAATTCCTGAGAAGGTGTTATCTTAAAAAGGTTTATCAAACTGTGAAGTGACTCTCCTGAGCTTTGAGCTTTCCTTAAAGTCTGTTTTCACTCTGGACTGAAAATGGTGTGTGTTATCTGCTAAGCAACAATCCAGGTGGTTTCCAAAGTGCTAGAATCTGCCTTTCTTGAAGGCAAAAAGGTGTTCCTTCTGCTCTGGTCACTCTGCTATGCTTTTTGGTTCTGAGAAAGTGATCCAATTAATTGGGCTGCTTCACATGCAGAATGACTTAATCCTTCTCCTTATTTTGAGGCTCAAATTAGATACCCCAGCAGATGAGCCTAACTGCAAAGGAGTCTGTCTCCCTCATAAACTGTTAATGCATAGTAATGGTGTGGCCTTCTTGCAGTTAGACTTTTTTTGTTCCAATGCTGATGAAATCTTAAACTGAAAAAATGCCGTCTCCTTAGTGCTAGGTGATCCTGTTGCTTATAAAATGTTTTCTTTCAAATACTGTAGGTGACCAGAAAGTTTCCTGTCTTGTCTATTTTTTCACCATTTTTCTATTAATGAGAAGTTCATTTCCATGTAAGATGAACTGTTGGTTACCTTTGAAACTGGAAGAATTTTGGAGTCACTTTGGTAGTTGTCAGCAGTTTTAATGTTCAGAAGAACTGATGGTCTTTATTCTCAGTATTAAATATATGAAGCTGTACATGAAGAGAAGAACAATGCAGAGAACATTCTTTGTGTTAAGTTGAATTCAAGATAGTTCAGCTATTGTTTTCTAAAAAGCTGTTCACTAGGAAGTGGTATGCTGATTCTTACAGAGCTTTTTTATAAGATATGTTTTTCCCAAGGCAGAGGCTCTGCCCTAGCACATGTATTACTTCTGGTTAGGATGGGGTTTTTTGTTTGTTTGTATTTTTTTTTCTTCTTCTACCCCTGCTCTTATCCAAATTGACCTTGCTGAAGATAAATGTAGCTTGTATTCCTGCTGAGAGTGTTTTGTGAAAGGAAAGCTTGTTTTCAAAGATCTCCTTTAAAAGGTCTAAAAAATGTAATGCTTTTCTCATCAATCTCTGCATCTCTCCCAGCTTTAGAAATGTTTTAATCCTTATACATGGAAAGGAGTCCTTGGAACCTGTTTCCTTTGTTGCTCCTTATTGAAAAGATCATCAGTTTGTCAGGTGAACTTTAGGGTAACAAATGGTGAAGGGTGAAACCTGCCCTTGATCTACAATGTAGCAGAAGATTCTGTGTTTTCTGTCACCAGTCTGTAATTTTGTCTGTCCACCTCTCCATGGATTCTCTTTTAAAAGCTGCTCTTTATGCAAAGTGGAGAAATCTACCTGCCTCAAGGCTCTTAACAGGCCTGTTTTGTAGGTCTGATAGACTTTAGTGATGAGAAGGTTAGAACCTAAATGCCTGAAGTCTCTTTCTCTTCAGCTTGATACTAGATATTTTAATTTTTCATGACTGTTGGGCAGTGGCAGCCTTGTGGCTCATGTTGTGAGTGTGTCTTTGTTAGTTGTAGTGTTAGAGGTAGGTTTGCATGTTACCCAGCTCCTGGTTTTGCACAGGCAAGTTGTTCTTGACTTAAGACTCCTGATAGTTGATCTTCCACAGTATCTTATTTGGAGGAAATGGCCTTTCTGTAATGCTTTGTTTACTCTGATGCTTTCATAGAACCATTTTCTTTTGTTTACCTCTACCATTCTGGACCCTAGCTGTAAATTGGGTAAAGGAAGGTGCCTGGAAGGATCACTAGGATTTAAGCTATTTATATTCTCAAATTTGGGAAATCAAAGCCTAACAAAAAAGCTCCCATGCTCTGTAAGTAATTGCTTATAAAAGGTTCCTGGCTGCATAGCTAATCAAGTGACTAAGCCAGAGAATTGGTATGAACTGGGAAAATTGTGGAAGGTTAGCTGCCTTTGGCAAAACAAAGCAAAACAGTTTCTAGGCCCAGAAACCTGACTACTGTAGTACCATACAGGTATAAAGGTGTCAGTTCATTCTGCATGTCTCATTTGGCACAGGTGGGCTCTCTCATCCCTAAGCCCAGACCGGGAGGGAGTTGCTGTCATGAGGAGTGATCCTACTTTATCCTCTTTGCAAGCTGCTTGCTTCCACTACTTCACTTGTGCTAGATCTACCACCTGTGCATTTGCACAGTGGGTTGATTTGTAGCCAGCTAATCCATCAGAAGACTAGCTTGGGGTGGGGGATCTTCATGCCAGATCACCATCTGACTTTGCTTACCCTCTGAACCATTTTTGCTGCATCTGAGAGGGATGTCTTTTCCACTGGTAATGATAACCATTAGATCAATTTAGCTGTAACATAAAATTGTGCCCAGGTGCCACCAGCATTTGAAAGGGTTTCAGGTCTGTGGTACTACTGTTTAATAGTGTTGGGAGAAGAATGTTAACCTTTTATTCATCATCTTTCTTTGTAGAGAAGAAAAACATGCAGAACCTAGTAATTTTTTTCTCCCCCAACCCCAAACCTGCCCTCACCCCCCGCCCCAAACCAAAGCATGAAACAAAAAAAAAAAAACAAAAAAAACCCTCAAGTGGAGTTCTGTGTTAGGTCAGGGTTCAACTGAAATAATAATCTGCTGCTTCAAAAATAACATGCCTGACAACACACAGGAAGTAACAGTTGTATTTCTACACCTAGAGCTCTGTTAATAGGGACACATTTCAAGAGTAGGAAGAAGTGACAGTGAAGCTTTTTAATTTTTCACTGTGGGGAAAGGGAAACCAGTGGCAGATTTAAAATCACTGCCAGCAGTGGTTGGAAAAGGGGTGTATTAAGAACATTGTTTGTTTTTATCTCTGGAAACAGCTTTTAGTATGCTTTAGCCCTTCAAATGAGGATTGCCATAGAACCTTGAGGCACTTTCTACACTTACCCTTAAAGTGGCTGAATTCCTGGTTTTCATTGACAGACTATGCCCAAATACCTGGTTATTTGAGCTAGAAATGTGCACACTAGCATAATACTCATTTTCATTCCTCAGGAAATGGCAGCATCTTTAATGTTGTTCTGCAGTGTTACAAAAATAAGAAAGCATGAAATTTTGCGTGGAGGAGAAATTCTGAAAGACAGCTGAATGATGAACTTCAGAGTTGGTTTTCTCAGAAAGGCATTGCCATCTGCTGTGCCACTGAAACTCTGCTGTCATGACTCCTGGTCTGTAAGAGTAATCCTCCACAGGGAGGAGAACCTGGGAGAAGCCCTTGTTGTATTTCAGTTCACTGCCTTCTTCTCTTGAGGACCTGGAAGTGTGAATCACTACTGCTGCAGCACTTGGTAGCTCACAGCAGCTCTGTGCGTTGGTACCACAAGCCTTATAAAGAGCTGAGCAGATAGAATCCACATGTACACATCTGATGCAAATGTTTCAGTATCTGAAATTATCTGAAGCCAGTAATTACATTTGTGAAATGAAGTTGGTTTTCTTTTGCTTTGCTGTAACTAGGAGTGAGGTGAATTTGGAGCAGCCTATTGGTGATTATGGACTGCAGGTGATAGGAAGCACATTTTAGCACATTTTAGTTGAGATCTGGAGCATAAAGATGATGCTGGTAAGAGGAAAGACTCTACTATTGACCCCTTTGTAATGGGGAAGAGAGAAGATGCAGGGATGTACTTTTTGTGCATTTTTATTAGCAGACTCCTTTGTCATTAGTTTATCCCAAAGTACAGGCATTATGGCTGTGCTTGCATGTGGTTTTATATTTTACTGTTTGTCTTGCATGTGGAGTGAAGAAAGTGGAAAATAGATTTACTGACAATGGAGTGTTGGGAAAGAATAGGATGTTTACCCACTTACATGAGTTATAGCCAAGAGCACTGGAAACTTGTATGCAAAAAGCAGCTTGCTCATTCCACAGTTGCCTTTCTGTAAAGCATCAGGGATCCTCATAATCTCTGTACAGTTTTAATTTAAAAATACATTTAAGTAACTTCATTTTGAGGAAGCTCTTCCAAATGTGAATGGGGCCTTCTCTGTGCAGGAGATATCTAGACAAAGCTTTAGAGCTTTTTGTCTGGCTTACCCACAATCTCACACAGTCTTTTTTTTGGTAAGATTTCAATTGCCTGTTACCATAGGGATGCCAAACTCTTATGAAATTTTCAATAGTGAGTGAATACAATCTATTTATGTGTCATTTTAGCTTGAATCTTTTTAAGCTGTGCTGGTAAAAAGCTTGTTAAGATTCCCCAACATTTTGGAGGAGAGTTGTTGTGTTGTTGGTGTTTTGTTAATTTAAAATGAACCAATTTTTTAAACTTAGACTAATTCCAGATGGTGGTCACTTCAGCTGTATTCCTTTAGCTTTGTTAGAAGAACTCTACTAGCAAATAAGTTTATTCTGCTCCATGCCTTTGTATTTAAAATGGTGTATATTTGATTACAATTAGGCAAAAATGCAGACTTAGAAGTATTTTTCCTGATTTTTGGGAAAAAAAAAAAAGATTTATTTTTTTCATCTTTCATCTGTCTTACTGACTTCAAAAAGAAGTCAATTTTTGAAGGTAAGAATTCATTACTTTCTTTTATATAATATTTAGTAGATTATTAGAATTGTGTCTGTCTTTTGTAAGACCTTTTTAAATTAAAAAATCTACAATTTTTCCATTTTATTTTTAAAATAAGCATTATATTGAATTCTTTGATCATGGAATAAGCAAGAATAATGCTTTGATTATACTAGTGTTCTACTATTCATAATAAAGGAAAGCTCTCCAAGCATGAAAATGCAAACCAAGTTCATAAAAAGTTACCTACACATAAGGCTTTATGCCAGATTGGGATGGGAATTCTGCAGGCAAAACAGGGACACTTCCTGATGGTGGTATGAAATTACTTTAAAATCATGAAATGACAGGATGGTTTGGGTTGGAAGAGACTTCCATGAGATCAGGCTGTTCAAAGCCACATCCAACCTGGCCTTGAAGACTTCCATGGATGTGGGGCATCCACAGCTTCTCTATACAGCATTCCAGTGTTTCATCCTCACAGTAAAGAATTTCCTCCTAATACCTAATTTAAACCTCTCTTCTTAGTTTAAAACCATTCCCCATTGTTCCATCACTATCTGCCCATGTTTAAAGTTGCACTCTATCATTTTTATAAGCTCCTTTATGTACTGGAAGGGTCTGTAAGGTCTCCCTGAAGCCTTCTCTCCAGGCTGAACAACCCCAGCTCTCTCTGTCTTCATAACAAAGGTGCTCCTGCCCTCTCATCATCTTTGTGGCTTTGTAGAAAGCAGGTTTTAAACTTTCTTCTTTTCAAAAGTAGATTTTAATCTGTCCATTATAAACCTAGTTATATAACCTCAATATATTTTTTAATTAGAGAAATATGTTCTGAAAGAGGTTAGATTAATTTCCCTAGATTTAGAAAGATGAGTAAAAATAAAACTGAAGTATGATGAGTATTCATGTAATAATTTTAGAAACTACAGCAAAATTATAACTAGTTTTTTGCCTTAAAGAATGTTACTTTGCAGAGACAAGAACTGGAGAAAAGTTCTTTCTGTGCAGCACATTGTGCCTGAGGTTATGGAAGAAGCCAGAAGAATAGTTTGGGTTCCCTGGATCTTAATTAAACCCATCCTTCTTAGCTAATTTATACTATGCTGCTCTTACCCTGTTGTGCTCTGGCTGGTGTGTTGGCAGAGGAAATATTTTCCAAACAATTTTATACACTTAGCTGGACTCTGTGTAGAGGATAGCCTTCTTGGATAGAGCACTTTGGCAAAAAGTTATTAATAAGCCTTTATTGTTATGGATTGGATCCCAGCCAGCTGCTTAGTGATTAAAGTTTAATTGCATGATTAGTTTTCATTAGTAAGCAATTAGCATTCAACAGCAGTCTTGTATTGCTAAAGCTATGGGTAAGCATAAGTGGCTAGAGCCATATAGAGAGAGAAGGTCTGTAGCTGGAGATGTGAGCACAGAGCTGTTTGGAATATGGGAATAGGAATTCTGAGGTTAGTTGACCTCATCATCTTGTTCCTACTGCAGCATTAAGCCAGGAGGGTGGATGGGAGTGGGGAATGGAGCAAATGTCCAGAAGAGCACAGCCTGCACATCGGACACAGAGACTGGCTGTGGATTAGCCCGAGTGTAGGGAGTTAACAAAGTAATCATCATCCTGAAAAGGCCCTTTGAAGTTCTGAGTTGCTCTCACAGTAACATTGGTTTTCATAGACTTGTCCCTCTCCTTGCCACAACTAAAACTCCTTTTTCAGAATTCCCCTCTGATTTGGTGAAATTCCCTTTTTTATTTTGATAGCAGCCCTTGTGCCACTGTGGGGTAAATTAGGAGAAGGATGAGTGCAGGGCAAGGGCTGGGGGAAGCGAAATGGATGAGGGCAGAGGGAGGTAGGAGTGTAGCAAACGGTCAAGGCTTCTTTGCTGTTAGAGCTACAAATGAGTGAAGAGTGACCCACGTAAACCATTTCTGCTTCACTGAGGAATCTGTTGTGAAGATGAAATATGGTGGTAATTTCATCTAGGCTAAATTAGTGTTGTTAGAAGCCATTCTTCTTGTCCACACCTCCCCTTCTGCTAGCAGTAGTGCTCTGTGACTGAAGCGAGTTAGGTAGGAGATCCAGCCAGCAAATCCTTCCCTCACCCCATTCCCATTTTAATCAGGCTAATTTTTGGCTGGACTAGCTTTCTTGACTTTCAGTGTCAATACTGATACTGAGAAATGCTAGCCATAGGAGGGGGCTGCAGGCTGTGCAAGAAAAACTCAGGTTTTAAAATTATTTGGAAGTGGGGAGCCTGGTCAAGATCGTGACTTCAGATGGAAAGTTCTTCCAAAATGATATTACTAATTGTGCAAAGTAGTAAATTAAAAAAAAGGGGGGGAACCGTTTAAAGATTGTCTAAGGTGGTTCTTTATTACTGATGTCAAGTACATCCATCTTATTGTCTAGACATAGGAAAAGATAAGGGATTTTCTTTATTACAATGATCCCATAATTCAGAAGCACTAGGGACTGGTTGCTCCCTTCCCTATGCTGGCCTAATTTGCTAGCTGGAGTAGCCTAAACCAGACATTTCCTTCCAGTTAAAAGGTCTCAAGTTGCTACAGTTTCTTTTGAGAAATTCTGACACTGCTCAATGTGTGACTTTAATGGTCTAAATCTACTTAAGTTGTCTTCAGACTTGCCATAGGAGGAGAAATACCAGTGTAGGACCTGGTCTGAATTTCCAGCCCAAGGCACCAGACAGTGCTGAGTGGCAAAGCTTTCCCAGGGCTCCGGGTTGTTGCAGCTGCACTGTTTGTCACCACCCGAGCTGCTGGTGGTAAAAATAGATTGCATATGCCTTCCTGAGGTCTGGCTGCACAACTGATTGTAGCATAAGCACAGTCAGGTCTTAGCCAGCGGATTGTTGCCTGGGTCATAAACTTTCCTTCTGTTTGAGAAAATATTAAAATTGATGTTAAAAACCAGTTGTGAAGTTTTCATTTACTAGTGATTTTTCCCCCCATTTCCATCTTCTTGCATACTTTCTTTTGCTTTGTGCTTACAACTAGGAGACTTAACTCAGCTGTATTTCTTTTTCTCTTGGCTGCTCATTTCACAGCATGGTTTTGTTGTTACTTTGCACCAGACTGCTGTTAATTGCAGCTTTTCTTGTGCTTCCAAATCCTTTATTCTTACTGAGAACTCACACTTGCTAAGTTTCAGAAAGTTATTGATGATTAAAGGCTACTGACCTGCTTCATAAAAGACTTACTGCTAGGGAAGGGGAAGGAGGAGGAGGGCATCCTGGCATGAATCTCTGAAATGGGGACTTTCTCTGAAAGATACTGCTGCTCAATGTGAAGCTTAAAAGGAAAATAAAAAAAGGTGGGTGGGGATGGGAGGGAGAAGTAAGTTCATGTACTTGAGTTCAGGTATGAGAGCTGTGAACTTCTCTGACATCGTGCCTGTGCTGTCAGAAATTGCCTGCATGGCCTTTGACAAGTCATCTAATTATTCTGTAAAGTAGGCTTTAAGATCACTTATTTTATGACCATTAAGGCAAATTGGTAGGGTGCTTTGAAAGTACAGTATCTGTTTAAGTTGTCAGATGTTCTCAATTAAATTGGAAGATCAGGGGGCTGATACAAGGTTTCATGGTTTAGTTGCATAGATTTTGTAATGGCAGGAAGATAAATTTAAGTTTGTTCATGTATCATTTAGAGTCAGGTACAAAAAGATAATAAAAATCTTTTGTTATGTGTTCATTTGCTGTTAGCTTTCTCTTTTCTAGTAAAAAGTTAAAATGCTGAAAATATTAATAGCAATGTACTGGTCCCATATGTAAATTTATTGTTATATATATTTGTTAAGATTTTTCTTGGGGAGTAACTCTCCAAGGTAAATTTGATCACTAAAATTTCAGAGTTGACACAGTTCATAACTGGTGCTTTCCAGAAAACCAACATTATTTTTTTTTTAATGTTAACTTCAGGAAATTTTTTAGAAAAATACAATACTCACATTATAGGTACATAAAACTCTTTTACAGTGTTTTTTTATGCAGTCTTAAGTCCTGTACTTAAATTTAATTATTCTTCCTTTGAAGTGTTACAGTTTATCCTTGGGAGGTATAAGAATTCTTTAGTGATGCCACATGATACCACTTGAAGCAGAAACTTTCAGAGGCAGTTCCTGGGGAGCATGAGTTACGAATAGCTACCAATAAATTCAGTTTCCCGGATAAATAGCTATAAGGGTAATGCCAAAAGAAGAATTGTCTATTCTGAAGCTGTCTTAACAAAGAAGACTTTAATGTTGACTTACTCTTCTGCTTTTGGGCTAGAGCCTTCAGAAGATGAAGGAATAAGTAAGAAGAGGGTGTGTTTATGTAAAATAAAAACAAAACAAAAATGCCTATATCCTTTGATTTCAACCTCAGGTGAAAAAAAGATTGAAATTTCTCTTTGATCTTGTCTAGTGATTTATTTCTAGTAATCTATGGCTCATCCCAGCCTTTTTTTTCATAGCATAGATTGATCTAGATTTATAAAACTGAAGGTGTGGCTTGCAAATGAATAATATTATTGCCTTTACCATGATTCAGCAGTGTTCTGAGCCCAGAAGATCTTCATTAGTCCTTTCCCTTCAGATCTCAGGAGAACCCCATCTAATCCTTAGATGGAAGAAGTTCTTCTTTCAGGAGAACCACATTATGTCTGTCCTTTAAAGAAACTACTGACACTACCTCAGCTGCTGTGTAATTTCCAGCTGGAATGCCATCCAGGCTTGAACTGCTGCTATTTATATTTTCTGCTTCTTCTAAACTACTGCTAGCTCATACCATGTTTTCCTGTGTCGTGTCTGTGACAAGCCTACAGGCATTCCATGTTCTTGTGTAAATTCAGTTTAGCATTCATAAACAGCACCTATTATTGCAATGGGCAGTTTAAGCAGCACGTATATTACTATGGTTTGTAGGGGGTTTTTTTCTGATTATTATTGAATAATGAAATAACTTATTCCTCTCTAAACCCATTCAAATTTTTGGCCAGCAAATACTACTTTACATAGAGCACCTTCTGTCTATCTGAGGACATTTCATCAATATGTGCTAATTGTCTACTTGCCCTCAATTGTGATTGATGATTTATTGCTGTGTTTCATGATATTGTAATTTTTTTTTTTTTAAATACTGATACGTTATTTGACAGCTTATCACTAAAGAGAGACTACTGACTTGCAGGCATTTCTCTTTCTGCAAAGCACTGCACCTTTACCTCTTCTCTTGGATTCGCCTTTTGCTGCTTTTCCGCCACTGACCTCAGGAATACTGGTGTGCCCTTCATTACTCCTTATTGGAGTTCTGCTGCCAACCACTGCTTCTGTGGCTTTCTGGGGGAGCTGTTGTCTTCTTTCTTTAATGGTATTGACTAGTAGTTTTCTTTGCTACCTTTTTTCTAGAGACAAGTTATTTATTTTCCAGTAAGATAAACATTATACTTTTTTCACCTATCCTTGCAGTGAAATGTATTTTGACTGTGCAGGAGTCATTCTTCAGACCTCAAATTAAGAATTGGTATTCTTAGTACTAAGTGCAATTTCAGCGGAATGCTGTCACAAACATTTGTTGTTCTGAACGGTCATTTTCACATTCCTGCTTCTGTCACATTCATCTGCCCACCTCCTATTTTCTTATCCTCAAGCATAAGGTAGTTGTCATTGTTTTATCTGCCTTTATCCTGCTGCTTTTTCTTCTTTCAGTTTCAAGAACTTAAGATTTACTTCCAATCAGTACACCCTGGCTAATTTTATAATTTCCTAAATTAAGTGCTTCACTTTCAAAACCCTGCACATTTACCTTTGTTTTTCTTCATGCATTTCTTCAAAGCCCTTCTTGTCTGGGATTTGTGATGAATAATTGGATATGCTTAGCCTGCTGCTGAGATGGACTCTACCCAGCGCTGCTGGCTCAATTTCACCATTCCTATTTCATCCCTTTGCATCCACCAACGCTTTGTTCTCTTTTACCAAAGTGTTCTTGCACAGTGGGGCTCTATTTATGATGAAGGCTTGCACAGATTATTACAAGTAATGACAAATGGTGTATTTCTGTCCAGTGTTACAGGTCTTTGAGTCATTGATGGGATGGGTTTGTGCTGCACCCTTTTTCCTGTCAGGTTGCACAGATATGTAATATCTTCTCAAAATATTTTTGCATTTACAGTTTGCTTTTCTCAAAAGTATTTCCTTACTTTTAAGCCTTTATAAAGATTTTGTTTCTGTTGTATACACTGCTCCTAATAACATAGAGATGGTCTTTAATTAACCAATCTTTTTTTGTTTGTTTTGAGCCTTTTAGTAAATACTCAGCATCATCTCTTTTTTTCTTTCATTAGAAAAAAGCTGCCTCTCTTATGCTGTTTGCCTCTTGAAAACCTTGAGTTTATTGCATTTTCTTTTTTATGTCAGGTTTTTTCCTTTTTTATATCACTCCAGATATTGATACTCAAAAGTATTGCTTTTCTGGTAATTAATTTATCCAAAATCTCTTCAATTATGATGGAGATGTTGCTTTCTTTTTAGGTAACTGCATGCTGGTTTTTTAAGCTGTACATGGTAGGTCTTGCATTAAATAGAAATTCATGATGTATGTGGATATTTCCTGTAATCAGTATCCAAGATGGCTGGGAAATAAATTTAGTACTGGTAGAAAATCCAACTGGAGTAAATGCTCTCTTGCTGACTGTGCTGTTCCCACAACTCTGTATGTCCTTATCACGTAATCCCTGCTTGAAAATTTGAATTTCTTTTTTTTCTTCTACATCTACTTTTCTATCTTTCAAACCTTTTTGTAAGTAAATTGCACTATTATTGCATGTTTAATTCCCCAAATGAATAGTCAAGATAACATAAACGATATTATTTTTTCTGATAGACTTGCATGCTTTGGCAAATTCAAATCCCTATACTTACATGTGGCTTTCTGAAATTTTTCACTCATTCAGGGTGGCTCTTTGAATCAAAGGAAACAAAATTTACAAATTTCTTGGCTTCTTGGACTTGGTAGTCTATATATTATTTTAATATTCCTTTTAAAATATGAAATGGCTACGTAGGTATGTACTTAACCTTTTTAATGGAAATTAAACATGCTTTACAGCACCATTTAAAATTACTGGTTTTGTTAATTTTGCCAAATCTGTTTTAGTTAGCCACTGGTTAACTCTTGAAGGACGTAACCTCTATTCTGGTTCAGTTACACTGGGTCTTTTTCATTTGGGTTTTTTCTCATTCCATTGTGTGGAAGAGGCGGGAAGGGTTCATTCCCCTTCAAGTCTTACTTGGCTCTTCAGCAGTCTCCTATTCATGCACTTTTAAGACTTTGATCGCTCCACCAATGAATGAAACAGGCTCGTAAGGAGTAGTGAACATGAATTTATCACTTAGGTTGAATTTCAGTCTTTTATATAGTGTAACAGTTTAGCTCAAACTTCCTGTTAGGGAGGTAAAACTGAAGAGTCTTAAAAACTTGAAACCAAACAGTATTTATTTGGTGCCTGCATTCTTTTCGATAATCATGGGGTGTTTTTTGTTGTTCATTTTGGAATTTCACAATCATATCTCTTGGTCTTCACAAGAACTGCCTTTCCAGACAGATGCAAAAGTACCTTTTGTTGTGGTGTCCAACTCCAGCAATGGCCGTGTATTTACCACTTCACTGCATGTATTCAGAGATTTGTAGAAAACTAGGCATGTGCAGAATGATAGTTGCGTATTTTCTCCCTCCTTTCAGCAACTACAGCTTTAGAGTTGTAGCTGTGGTATCCCTGTGTTTACCAACCAGAGGCATACCTATCCTTGATGAACTTGTCTGATCTGTTTTTGAACTTGGTTATCTTTTTGCTAGTGCAGCATTCTTTAGCAATGACTTTAGTTACTTGAGTGAAAAAGAAACAGGTTTATGTTACATTTAAACCTGCTCTTCCTTCTTGGAAATGGCTAAGAATTATTCCCTTATGTGCATCATATTGGATTTTTTAGGTTCTATCCCCCTTCAGTTCTCTCTTTTCCAAAATACTTAGACTTATATACAAGTTCTTTACATTCCTAGTTATTTCTGTGGTCTGTCCATTTTTGTTTCTGATCAGTTGTACTCCTTTCTTAAGAGGTCATCAGAACCACACACAATATTACTATGTCAGGCTACTACAAGACTAACAGACAGACATCATGAACATTTGAGTTTCATTATGGATTTCTTTCCTAAACAACTGCTTACATTTTGACTGTCCTTTTTTGTGCTTGTGGGGACTGCATGATGTTTCTGTCTATGATGACTACTAATACCTTCCTATGAGTAGTAAAAGCTAATTTAGAATCTGTCATCATGTATATGCATAGGTGAAAATATTTTTACCACATACATCACTTTGCACTTAACAATAGTAATTTTCATCTCCATTTTATTATACAGCTATCCATGGTTGTGAGATGGTTTGCAGCTTTTTTTACTATCAGTTTGAGGTCTGGCTACCCTGGATAATTTTACAAACTTCACAAGTTTTCACATCTTATAGTTCACCCCCCTTCTTGAGAGTCTCTATAAGTGCAGTCGAATAGCTTATGTGTCTGCACAGGACCTTAAAATTATTGCTGGCAGACCATTCTTTGTTAAAACCAAATGGTTATTTCTGTTCTTGTTGCATTCTATTTTTCCTTCTAGTTGAGGGTAATAAAATGCTCTGCTCTTACTTTCAAGTGCTTCTGTTCTAGCATAATCAGTTTTGCATGTATTGAATAGGATTTTCCATTTTTAAGACATTTTCCAGCTCTTGGATTTCTTGTGGGTTTTTTTCCTATGCCATCCATTTTGAGCTGCAGCTTCCCTTTGTGCTTCAGCAGCCTGTGCAGCACTGCAGTTCTAACTTTTTATTACGGTTCCTAATGCAGCTTTATTAGTTATAGCATCTTCCAGATCACTGATTTTTTTGTTTGCTGAAATCTTGGAATCTAAATTTGTCCTTAGTTTCTTGACTTGAAGACAACTGTCCAGTTTTACTTCTGGACTATTATCCTTTATTATTTATTTGATTTCCTTGCTACAGGAAGATATCATCATTGGCAAGAGATGCCTTTTTGTGATGCAGGCTTAAAGATTTTTATCTTTTTAATTGTAGGATTCATTTTACTGATATTCTGTGCCTGGTTTTTTTTGATAACTTAAAATTGTTTGTCAGGAATAGTAAACTAATAGTTCTGTGTCCTTCAGTACTGGTTGTTATCTCTAGCCCCAGTCACATAAACAATTTTTTTCATTAACCAGTATCTGCACATCAGAGTGGAAGTACTCTTTTCCTCTCCTGTTTCCTAAAAGTGTCTTCCCACCTTGCTTTTTTCATCTTGGTCCCTTTTTGCAGAAGTCCTCCAAAATCACGTGTTTCTTTCTCCCGTAGTCAGCAGTATATATATGTATACACACACACTTACTTATTTTTATTTTTTCTTGTAGCTTTTGGAATAAGTTGTCTCTCTGCATTCCACTTTCCAGGAAACAGAATGCGACTGCCTGCTGTTTCTGTTGCCCTTTCGCCTGGATATTAAATCCAAGCCTCTGCTGAGCCTGCCAACTGTTTAATCAGAAATAGTCAGAAGGCCCTCCTTCCTAATATTGCAGCTGACTCTGAAGTCCTCATTATCTTACATCTGCATTTGTGCGCTGCAATTATACAGAAGCAATTATTTTCCTAAAAGCTTATAATTTAAACAGGGGAAGGAAAGAGTATGAAAAATACATATAACATGTAAAGCAAAGACTTGTACCTGTATAATTAATGCCACGTATATTTCACTTTTTGCTTGCTTTGCTTTGTTAGTAACCTTCAGTTACTTTCATTTCAGTTGCTTTCCATTTTACTCCTTTAATGCATTCTTGACAGTGGTATGGGAGAAGGGGCAAAACAAGGAGATGCCTAGAAAGCAAAGAAAAAGGAAAAAGAAAGAAAACAAACCAAAGGAAAAATTGGTCATTGGAAGAGAGGAAGTCAAGAGGTCTGAGTATAGGGTATATAACCGGTGATCAAGAAAGGATCCTTTGTATTACAGACAGCAGAAAATATGATCCTGCTGGTTTGGTAATTGTTCAGCAAGGAAGACAGCGGAGGAGTTGTCTGAAAACACCTTACATTAGTGTTAGAAGCAATTAATTTCTGCTTCTAAGCAACTGTTCCTGCTCCTGCCCAGAATATTTTGGAAGGACTAGTCAGCAGCTTCCATCCTTCCACCAGCGAAACCACGTCCACTGTAGGATTCCAGTACTAAGAAGTACTTTGTCTAGGGACAAGGATATTATCTCTGTCAGTGCAGAGCCAAAGTGAGCAGGTGAGTGCTTTACCTGAGCAGCTTGGGGCACTGCTTTTCACAAGGCTAAGAGCTTTGTGCTTGCTCGGGAGGAGGAAGGTAGGTAGCTCGGGACATCTTTGTTACAGCACTTACGTGGAGTTGGGTACAAATCTGAGGGAAGCAAAAAGAGCAAAAGAGGTACTCAAAAGCATACTCTTATTTATTATATATAGCAGTGTGGTCTCAGAAGAGTGAAAGAATACAGATTGCAAGGGGGTAAAAAGCCAAGCATAAAGCAAAAGAAATGCAGTTGGTAGGTGCTGTAGCATTTTAAATGAATCAGAGCCGTTCTGCTGCTGCTGTGGTAGCTGTACCCCAGCTGTTCACACTTCCAGGTTGGCTGTTACTTCATTTTGGTAGACACGGAATGATGAGCTGTAGCAAGGAAGAAATGGGCTGCTAATAGCATGGAGAGGTAGAGACAATGTATCTGGCTTTAATACTATTGATAATTTAGTTCATGGGATGGAGTGTCTCTACTAAATGGCACTTTTCAGTCTCTCCAGCCTATTCTAAGTGAGATATATGTGCCTTGTGGCCAGAGATGAATTGTGGAGATAGGACCTATGAATCAGTCTTTGCTGTGTGGTCTCTTTTTTCCTTTTTTTTCTTTTTTTTTTTTCCTTTTTTTTTTTTTTTTTAATTTAAGCCAGGAGTTGATTAGATGCCTGGCAATGATTACTATCCATTGGCACTTCCCATTGGGAGCACACTCCAAGTACCAGCCTTCAGCTCTTGCAAGCAGGGGAGGTTAAGCAGGCTGCTTACTGAGCAAAAGGAATTTCTCTTCCCAGGAGAGCTGGAGTGCTGTTTCCCTGGCTAAGAATGCTATAATTCCTTTACAAGTGACAAGCAGGCTGCTACCATCTGCTGGTGAATGGCTACAGGATGGTGGAGTTTGGGTGAAAATTTGCTCATGGACCAAGAGAGCAATTAGTCATCATTATGCTGAATTTAACATTTCCTTGTAAGAAGCTCTGTGATTTTATTTTGGTGTTACAACATTTCCTAGTTGTAGTGTACGTATTTTTTGTTTTGAAGCATAAATACATGAGATGAGAGTTCTAACCAAAGCCACAGAAAGTACCAGCAGGAACAAGGCATCTTTTTACCTTTTAAGGCACAGCAGCAATGTCTTGGAAAAGAAGAGTGAGACCATCCAGAAAATTTTTAAGCACTTTTTTTTTGTCTTCAAGGGAGCACCTGGGTGTGTTTGGAAACCATGTGCCATTACATGATGATAGTCTCTTTCAAAGATAAGGTGATAGACTCTGAAGTTGTTTCAGAACCACACAGCTTTGTAGGGCATCTGCTTTGTTCAGTCACTCAGGTATGCCAAGAAGGAAGAACTCGAAAAAAAGAGTAGTTATTGTTTGTGGTTCCCTCAGCTTCCCCTGAAAGAAGCAGATGGTTGGGGGTCCCAGGAGGTAGAAGAAATGGGGCCATTAGACTGTCAGTGGCTTGTGAAAAGCAGAAGCATCTGCCAGAATGGAGACTTGTTCAGCAGCAGGGGAGCCAGCAGCAGCAGATGATCTCTGCCTTGAGCCGTCAGCGGCGTAGTCATCCACTGGGGAATTGCTGTTGTAGGCGTAGCACAGGTAACCTTGGTAAAATCTCTGTTTGTCTGCCAGGCTTTAAAAAAGGGGCAGTGAAGGCTTGATGCACATGCACAGGCATCTTAACTATTCACTTCTATTGTCTAATCACTCCTAAAATCACAAATTATTTTAAAGCATTCCTTCTCCATTCTCAGCTGAAAATTTGTCAAAATGCCTGTCATGTTTCAGAATAACAACATGAACCATGCTAGATGCAGCAAAGAGTAAGTTCAAAAAATAAATTACCTTTTGGAAAAGTATCAAAAATTTTGCTAGAGGTCTTGTTTTCTGTTGTATCACACAGCATACTCTTTTAAGACATGCCTTTTTAGTGTTAAGAAATACTTTATACAGCTGCAGTTCAATCTCTGCTGCTGTAGTTCTTATGCTCTTATTGACTGCTCTGCACAGGACACAGTGTTCCAGGGGAGAGTGACCTTCTGTTGCAACAGTGTGATGGTACATAAAAGATGAGATAAAGTGGGGAGGGCAGAATGCCTCTGAGGAACAAGACTAGGAATTCATATCTGCATTCAAAAAGAATAGTCAATTTGGGTTCTCTCCTGTTAGAATAATTAATCCCAGTCAGCCACATCTAAAAGCAAGAATAAAGTACACAGGTACAAAGCTCTGTTTCAGAACTCCTCAAGCTGCACTTCGTGAGTACTTGGCATAGGTGAATCTGGGACTGTTGCCAGTACACAATACCTTTCTAGAGTTGACTTCAGAGCCAGGAAAAGACATTTTCTGTGGATGAAGTTTGGTTTTACTCCCATGGGAGAGTGAATTACATTGCAGTTTGGCTTGTGGTCCATATATTTTGGTGCGCATTTCAATATTGGTTTAGCGTCTTTTTTTAATCTTTGGAAACTTGCATTGTTGTTCTGACAGGCAATAATAAGCTGCTTGTGTGTCTCTTTCTAGGCCTCAGGGACACTTCCCTTGCATCATAAATACTGCAGTAGTTTGTCATGCTTAGAATATAGACACAATTTAGTAGAAAGCACTGAAGATCAGGCTCAGGGTGCTTTGGCATACCCATAAAGAGAAGGTGTTACTCAAAACTGCAGTTGTAGATGTCACGAGAACTGATGTCTCACAAGCTTTTCTGTTATTTTCTGTTAGTTGCATCTGCTTTGATTTGAAGAGGGCCCCCGGTTTATGGCTGGAGCTAGTTTTGCTTTCATCTTCATTCAGGCATTTAAATACGAACTATAGTCATCTCTCTGTATAGCACAAAATAGTAGGAAGAACAATAACAGATATTCCAGAGGGTTTGGAAGTACTGTAATTAACCCCCTGTTTACTATGCAGAGTGAGCAATTTTGCTGTGGCTGTTAGCTTTGGCCGCGTCTGTTCTGCAGATCTCTTGCAGCAGCGTGTGCTGATCAGGGATTGAAGATGTGTGGTCATGGGGGTGTGGCCATGTTGACAAATGAGCGTCCCGAGTGGTGGGAAAGGCGTGCTCGTGTCCGGTGCCAGCTGCGCTGCTGGCTTGAGCACAGCTGCTCGTGTGCGGTACAGGTGCAGCTCGCTGGTAGCGGCAGTAGAGCGGTGTAGTTTGACACCGGCTTTTCCAGAACAGCACTGATTTTAGATCATGTCGTCATCCCTGTGTGCAGGCATGGACCAAAGGCAACTTCTCACAGCCTGAATTCAAGTGAATTGTACCAATTATACAGGGCCTTATTATGGTGTTGGTTGTATTTAGCAGAATAAACAAAATTCCTGTCTTTTTAAAGTATGACTCAAAAATGATGGTAGTTACTCTCTTCGTTTTCTGCCAGTAGTTAATTCACTTTTTAATTTTTAAATCGTAGCAGTCTCCTAGCACTTGGTGAATTCTACCAGGTATGGCTACATCTTTTTTTGAGGGAAAAATGTTAGCCTGTCAGAAATCAGCTTTCATCAGAATCAAATTAGTTAACAAAAATAACTTAGTGTATACATTTAAGAAATAAAATGGCTGTCTGAATGAGAAGTGCTCTAGAATTACTTCCTTAGGTCATTTCTTAAGTCATTCAGGATGAAGTAAACGGGTGAGAGGCTTTCTTTCTGCTTTCACAACTGTCTGATATTATGGTCAAATACATCATGGACTAGTTGAGCTAATAGGATTTAACTAATTAAAATTGAACATGGTCATCAGATGAGTGTGAGCTACTTTGACAATAATTGTATGAGCATCCTTGTTGCACTGCAAGTGTGTTTTTTTGGACATGTGCCATTTCTGTGATGATGAGGTGTTTTCCCGTGATGGCATCTTCTTCTGCTCCAAATAAACCCTTTTTGATCACCTGTGAAAAAACATTGAACTTGGCCATGTTCTTCTTCAATTACTAGTGATAATGAGAATGATGTAACCAAATTACTTTCATGGTGGTGTCTCCTAAATCATTATTTGTCATGCTAATTCTCCTTTTAAAGCTGCTGTAGGCTCAAAAACACTCTTTTCCCTCCTATTTTAATAGTGATGTCATTGTCAGGTACTGAAACACGGGCCAGTGAAACGGATTTGAGAAGTATTTCAAATTCTTTCTGGATGGCTGAACACTTGTATCTCTTGCCTGCTTAGTGCAACTGAAAAGTTCGTAGTTTGAAAGAGCTTATGTTGTTACTTGTCTGAAAGGCCTTTATTTGTATGGTGTAGAAAGATAGAGTTTAACATGATTTGTCAAAAAAAGATGTGCTGGAATGTGCTTGATAAAATTCCCAGGAAAATACAGGTATTCAGAAAAATGGCTGCAATCTTCATTACTGTTTTTTGGATTCCCTTTCAGAAATGTTCCCATTGCCAGGAACCGGGAGCCACCTTAGGCTGCTACAACAAAGGCTGCTCCTTCCGATACCATTACCCATGTGCCATCGATGCAGGTAGGAACAAATGACATCTTAACTGTATTCCATAATTACTCAAAGCATACGACACTAAATAATTCTGAGGTACTTTACAAATTACTCCCTCTCAGTTTTTCTCCTACTTTGAAGATAAAGTAATAAAAATGGCGAGAAACAGCGTATAGTAACATACTGGGACAAGATGGAGCTTGTAATGAAAACTAATCCACCTGAAAGAGCAGAAAAAGCCTGGTTTGGGGGAGTGCAGCTGCAGTGACTGAAATTTGGCTGCAGTGTGAGAACTGATCACTCAGTTTTTTTTCTATTTTCTTGCCAAAAATAGAAACCCTTTGTTAAAAGGATGTAAGTAAGCAGCAAGGGGTTTCTTCTTTCAGGGTTATACTCCTATGAGTGGTCCTAGAAAATATTTCAAGTGTTTGTGTTTGTGTTTATAGAGTCATCAGTACCATTTGCAGCACAACCATCCTTCTTCCTCCTAAGAAGCAGTTCAGCCAGTCTCTTGAGTAGGTTCAATTGTCATCCTTAGACAAACTAATTGTTTGGATGATACTATTTCCAGCTATGAGTCTGGGCTTGTGAGTTTGGTGGGTTTTGTGCAGTAATGACAGTTTTTCATGGAGATAAACTTTGTTCTTGGGTAAAAAAAATTCAACCTCGGAGTAAATAATACCCCACTTTTCCAGTCCCCTGTAACTCACTTCTGTCATACAAAACTTCATCTGATAACAAGCAGGAAAGGATTCAAGATTACAGCTCTAGCCTGGAAAATAATTGCAAGCTTCCTGTTTGTTATTCCAATTCCACAGCAACCCACCTGTTCACCACCCATTTTATGCTGTTTTCCAAATGTTAGAGTATTTGAAGTAGGAATGCTCACTTTTGTATGACTGTATTGCACCTCTTGCCGTGAAGTCCCACCCTATTGGAGATGTGCATTTTATTCTAATAGGAAGTTACTTTTAAATTAATATTGCAGTGGAATATTCTAATACCACAGGACTACTAAGAGAGGGAATCCTTGACTTCACATGAAAGAAAGATTATTAAGGTTGCAAAAGTCACATACTCAAAAAATACCAGAAATAAGGGTGTCCATGTAAGTGTAAATTTGGTCTTTTATGAATCTATCTTATAGTAATCACCTAATTAAAGGCTGATATGTCTTTTCATAAGGCCCTACCTCAGCCTGTAGGATGGAGGGGTGGTTCTCATTCATGAACATACGTTGTCCTTGCTGGATCTGTGTCATACTGCAGATGATTCTTTCTTGGTTCTGAAAGTAGAACTGGGAAAATTTCCTATGATGTTCATCTCTGTCATGCCTGAGAGTTTCATGAACATTAATAAACTTGCTTTGGTGCAGTGTGTTTGAGACACACAATCACCAATCAGATTCACATTCATGTTGTGTTTAGTATGTATTTGTTTCTGGTTTGTGACTTGCCCTTTTCAATACCATGAAGAAACAAAAATTATAGTGAATGTTCCCAATAATTTGAGGGCTTAATTTAAATTCGTGTTTTACTAGATACAGTATGTAGCATTTTCTGGGTTCTAAATTCAGATATCAAAATTCAGATACTCTCATTTTTCTTCAGCTATATTAACTCTACTCCACTTGTTTAACTCTACTTCACTTCAGCAAATGTAGGATTCTCCAAAATGAGAAATGTACTGAACAATCATGACTGATACCCAAGAGCAGTTCTGTGTCATGCATGGAAGAGGCAGCATCATGTACAAAAACCAGTATATAATCATACTATTTAGTCCATTTTAAATGTAACATGTCTGCTATATAATGTGTAGACCTGGGTTAGATTAAATTTGGCTTTTTTTCACTTTTGTCTTGACTTTGCAACCTGTGAGGTTTTTTTAGAGTAGCTTTTTGTGTTTCAAGTTCCAAGACTACACTTACTTCTTTTAATTTTGTTATGAGACATTATGTTGTCATGTGGCCATCTGTTGGAGTGCACAATTCCAAGCTAATTTCTCCCTCCTTTGAGTAATACAGCAGTAATAAATGGCAAGAGCTGCATGGAGATGGGATACTTGGATTATGAATTTCACAAACATATTTAAAAAACAGTGGAGGAGTTGGTAAAACTGGTGAGTCTCTGGTTTCACTTCAGGAAGAGTATGGTTTAGTGAGAACAAAATACTTAATTGGTGCTTTTTAAAATACATTTTCCTATCTGTTTCTTCCTTTTGGTCTGTATGTCTGATGTGTTCTTCTCTTTGGCTTCTCATACCAACCACAGGTCTTTTATCTAGTTGGTCTCAGGCCCCTCTTTACAAATTTCTTACTCCAGTCTCTTTGTAAGACCCAATTCCTCCTAATTCTTTCTGACTTTTCCTTTTTCCGGTTTTCTAGCTCATACTCTGGTTTCTTCCTCTCTGCTCATACTTCACCTCCTTCTCTCCTTTCTTGTTGCTAGTTCTTTTTTCTCTCTGGAGTTTGTTGCTGCCAGTTGGTTCTCCTAACTCACCTCTTTGTTACACCTCACCCTGCTAGTCCTGGTTTATTCTTGTATATTGTCCTTTATATTCTCTGTTTCACCTTTCTATGCCTTTTTCCAGTTGGTTCTTTGTCTTAGCCTCCTGCTGGCACTCATCCTTAATTCCCTGATCCTGACTTCCAGTAGCGCTGGTCTCCCTCCTGTTAGCCTCCATTCTTTCTGTATCTTGATTGCCTTTCTCAGTACTGTTTTCACTTCTGCCTGCTGTCTAGCTTCCCATTTTGCAGTTTTGAAATGGTCACTTTCTTCTTTTGGGTTCCTTGAGTCTTAGAAATGTCCCCGCCAGCTTCACTGCTTTTGGGTCTGGTGCCAGAATCTGAGGGCAGAGGTTCATTTACAGGAAAGGCCTGATCACCCCCAAACAGAAGTATATTTGGTGGGATTTTAAAAAGTACCTAGCTACTAAAATCTAATAGGCCTCTTCAGAGGATGTGCACATGAAAACCCCCATATTGCTTTTCAGAGAGTTCTGTTTGCTGGTTTTGTGGTAACTGGCAAGGGCATGCCTTAGCTAAAGTCCAGGTTCTACTGAAAATCAGGATATTATAGAGCTTTTCATAGAAAAAATCCTGGGATGTTTATCATGGGTGGAATAACTTTTTTCCAAGAAAGAGTTTTAAGGAAATCGTTGGGCTGCTTCAGCTGAAGTTTTCAACCAAAACAAATAAAAAAGCCCCAGCTTGAAGTAGATTCCCAGCATTTAAAATTTCAGCCTGATGGTGTGACAGTAAAGACCTTGTTTGCAGTTGTTTTTATCTGTGGGTGTAATCAAGCTGTCTTAATCTATAGACACTCTTACAGTATATGGCATAAGATCTGATTTTCATTTATGACCAAGCAGAAAATGTAGGCCTCCTTGAGAAACAAATCAACATTATTTCTCTTTGCTCAGCCTGTAAACTCTTTTTATTGGTTTTGCAGTTCTACTGTGTTTCTGTTGTGGAACTGTACAGGTGCTTCTCAGCTTCCTTGAGCTCAGTGGTAGTTCAATTTTGAGATCAACCATCCTGCTTTGAAGGATGGTGCCACCTTGCTTTATTTAGGTTCTGTGACAGATCTGTTCTGAATCCTCAGAAGTTTGTGTTAACATTTACAAGGGCTTTCAGGCTTTTGGAATATGTATGACTGGTTTTGTATCTCAAAGAAATAAAGCCAAACAGAAAACACTTGCTGGAGTGTTTTTTAGGGTATGTTGAGTAATATACACTTGGTTTGTCTGAATTCCTGGAAGTGCCCGTGCCTTAGTTGAGATGAAGTACCCATGTTGTATTTTAAAGCAGTTGCAGTGTGATCTGAAGTGTTTTGCCTTTGCATCCATGTGGGTTAGAAGTTGGTCCCTGTTCAGTTACTGTGCCTCATGAAAGGCAGTAGGTTTTTGGGAAAGGGCTGGAGGCTGGAATATGTCAAATGGCTTCAGTTCCTTGCAGCCCTGAAGGCAGCCCTGGGGTGGGACCTGGGCTCTGGCTTCTGCGCCAATGGTCGGTGTCCAACCCCACCCCAGTGAGGAGCCAGGCTTTGCCCCGCTGTTGTTAATTGAGTGCTGTGCAAGGCACGTGGCTTCGTAAGTTGCCAATTGGTACATATGGATGCTTTTATATAGCATAATTCAGGCTGTCTTTTAATTTCCTTTCATAGAAAATAGTCTTTGGCAATATAGGGTGTAAGAGAGCTGAACATTTCTTAGCCATTTACATAAAAATCAAGATCAGTAGTGCCACTTAAGTAATTTTTGTATGGAAATGACTGTGGTTAATATTGTCTGTGTTTGGCTTTCATCTGTCCAAATTTATGAAGAGCCTCTGATGTCTCAAGATAACTTAGTCCTAGGGATGTCTCCATGGAAACAGGATCTTTGTTTTCTGAAATTTTATATCCTCTCCCTCCGCTTGTTCCTCCCCACCTGGAGTCAGATCCTGATGGTTGCAACACACATGTCCCTACAACATATATCACAGGCAGTTCTACTTACAAAATATTTTTGACTGTAAATTAGGAAAAGATTAACAGGAAAATAAAATGAATTTTCAGAGAACAGAAATCCTGTGTCTTCACAAGTATCATTAAAGATGAGTAACAGGCAGAACACAGAGGGTGAGACAAAAGTGTGAAGCTTACAGAAGAATAATTGCTTCTATTAGAAGTGTTTTAGGTTTTCCCTGACTACTTTATGGAGAAAAATATGTGGAAACAAGGACAAGTCTCAGTACTTTTCCCTTTCTGCCACAATGAGCTGATCATAGCTCTGTGTCTGCTGACTTCATGACAAATCATAATCTGTTATATAAAATACTTGGAACTGCTAACCAAAATCCAGGCCAGCTTTGTAATGATGAACAATTTCTGCCTTATTGGTATTCAGCTGATTTTCTACAGTGTGCTGATGACATTTTTCATAGTTGTCCTTTAACAGAAACAAAAAAAAAAAAAAAGCTATTAATTGGATCTGCTATTAGTATTTGCAACAAAAATGCTGACCTTAGTAAGAAATTGAGCTCCATACACAGATCAGGCATTAGGTACAAGGTTTCTGGCACTTCTTTCCTGATCCTTGTACAGTCTTTCTTGCTGATGTACTAGCTAAAGAATTGCATTCTTTTCCAACAAAGAAGAGAACTCCATTCTGTTCTAACATACTGTGTATGTTTTTGATGATTTCTCTGTATATTTTTGATGATTGCTGTATTATGCAGTGATAATTCATGCTGTAGTCTAAATGTATGATTCTTGCCCTTATAATGAGAAGACATTTTATTTATTTCCTGTGATTTGCTAATGCTGCATTTGAAATTATCTGTGGCAGGATTAAGGGTTTTACTCCCCTTTGCTAAAATCTCTCAAGTTACTTAGCCTCTTGCATGCTGTTTCCCTTTGATTCAGGCCAGAGGCATTCATGTTGAAACATTAAGCATTCCGTAGCAGAGGGATGCTCTGCCAAAGCTTGGGTATCTAGAAAGCTTTTCCCTCAAGCTTCAGTTCCAGTCTCCTGCTGTCTGCTAAACTCTTCCAGCAGATTGAAACAGCAGGTAGCACTGCTTATGCTACATACTTAAGAGCGTTTTAAATTAGCACATCTTAGTTACCATTGCACTTCTCTACTTGTGAGCTCTTGGGTTGTATAGGAGTGGGAATGGGTGCTTGGTCCTGCTCCTGAGGTGACAGTGACAGCCTGGGGTCAGCCTCTGATGCAAGAGGCAATTGGAACTGAGTGGTATCAGGCGTTTGGGTAGGTTGAGAGGTGACCCTGCAATTCAAGGTGCCCAGGGGAGGCAGCGGAGTGCTCTGAGGGGAGTCCTGCTTTTTCCTGTAGCTGAAATTCTGGGAGCTGCTGACTTGCATCACTTAGAGGCATAGTCTGGGAAGGGGGGTGTGAGGAGAAGCAATCCATACTCTGGCAGTGCTGCTAAATAAGTGCTCTGCAAAATGGCAGTATTGCTTAATTTGTTCGTAAATAAACAGTTGCATATAGGTGCCTCACTGTACGTAATATGTTTAAATAATTAACGAAACTATTTTTAGATCATAGAAGCTTCACATATAAGATTCATGAAAGCAGATC
The DNA here is from genome assembly GCF_026979565.1 of Vidua chalybeata. Classification (NCBI taxonomy): domain Eukaryota; kingdom Metazoa; phylum Chordata; class Aves; order Passeriformes; family Viduidae; genus Vidua; species Vidua chalybeata. The sequence continues at coordinate 18,144,644 of NC_071534.1, forward strand.
TAAGAGTAGCATGAGTGACCAGACTACCAGACATAGTGTCACAGTGTCAACTTACCACCAGGATTTGCGATTGCAAGTCAGTTGTATATATTGTGATTGCATTGTATACTCCCATACCTAGAAACACACACCCCTTCTCTCCCTGATGCTGGCAGGGCTTTAGGGTAAGGGTGAAAGGCAGCATTTGTACTATGAAATGCAGGGATTGTCTGTTCACATTGGATGAATGTGTCCATCTTCCGTGTGCTAAAGTGAAGAAGGCTTGAATAGCTGAAGGGGGTTGGGATACAGGATTTGTAGGCTTGCTGTTATCATTCTTACTGCATACAGATCAAAGGGAAAACCAAGGCTGCTTGGTAATCCGAGCAACATTGTCACTTGGGGTGTTCAGTTACTTTGTTTGCTAAAACTTTGGGGGTGGAAGGAATGAACCTGCTAATAAAAAAGTATTCCTATGAGAGATCTTTGAATGAAAACTGTGTACCTGTGAGGCAAGATTAACACATGTGATGTATTATTCAAGTTGGTTTTCATTAAAAAATAATACATTGCTGTCTTTTCCTCCTTTAGATTGTTTACTAAACGAAGAGAATTTCTCAGTGAGGTGCCCCAAGCACAAGGTAAGAATCCTCTCCTAGATTATACCTGGGTTTTTTGTTGTCCTCTTCTGGTTTCTAAATTTGGATTGGTAATCTTATTATGTGGATAATGTCTGTAGTCAGAGATGCTTTTAGTTCAATTATTCTGTGATATATGCTTGTGGTATATTCTGGGGACAAACATCAACTCAAGAAGACTACCAAGTTTAAGAAGATAAAAGTTTGTTCCATCTGCTCAGTGTTCTTTTAGATCCTTGATGACTCTTCAGAAAGCTCAGCTTCATTTCCTGAATTCTGTGATAGAATCAGTATGTTGTTCTCTATTCCTGTTTGAATGTTGCATTGAACTGTCGAGTTTTCTCCTTGGATTTACTGAGGATGCAAGGAAGAAGAAAAATTCCTTTATGAAAAAGTTCTTCTGGTTTTTGGAAACATCTTGTTCTAGTTTATCAGTAGTAACTGGACTGAGTCCAACCACTCAGCCTTCAGTGGATCTCTGGGGTTGTTCTGTACATCTTTGGCTCGTCAGAAGACCCCTATGCTGCTTCTGCCCAGGGTCTGGGCATCCTTAGTGATTGTCCCTGGAGCCTACAAACACAGTGGTGCAGAGAGCTGTCTGCATGGCAAGAGGGGACAAGGTAGACAATACATACTCTCTTGTAGCTATAAGTAACGGGATACAGTACTGGGAATACCCCTCCCAGCCCTTAAGGGAGGATACATCCCTGGGAGGTTGTGGACACCAGTCTTCCAGTTTTAAATGGTCAGAGAGTTTCCAGAAAAAAACAACTGTTCTTGTTGCCAGTTGAATACAGCGGGAATTGGGCAAGAGTTTGGATGGCTTGTGCTGAAAAGGAAATGATAATAGGGAAGAATTGTATTGCTTTCTAGCAGGGATTAGTCTCCATCTAGTTCTTGTCTGCAGATCCCTGCCTAGAATTAGACTGACATCTGGTGGTCTTTTGTTTTCACAGCTTATTCTTAATCTGTCTTTTGTAAACATACAGGAATTAGCCTCATGTTCCTTTCTGGATGTTCTACCACAAAATGATGTACTTATACACACGTATTTAAAATGCACTGGAAGATTCAGTGCACATTCAGGCTCTTATCCAGAATTGGCCTACTTTTCATTATATAAAAGAAAATAAATTATTCTGCACAACTTTGGAATAATGTTGACAATGTACAGCAAGCTTAAATTAATGCATTAATGCTACAAGAACCTGCAGATCTTGCCAAACAAAAACGGGAAGGATGAGCTCCCCTTTCTGTGTAATGCAACTGCCTAAGTGCCATCCTCTGCTCAACTTTGGATACTTGACTAAAGATAACTGGAGCATGTCCTGGGTTTGGATGGGATAGTTATTTTCTTCTTGGTACTTAGTTGCCAGCTGAGGTTAAACCATTACAGAGGGTTGTGTATTTGAAGGCTGTTTTCTTTTTGCTGCCTGTGGCCTGAAGTATTCCAGGGAAATATAGTGTTACATAGATGGCTTGGATCACTGCTGCTGTGTGTGAGCACTTCGTAGTGATGGTGCTCAAACCATGAAAGGAAAAACTGGTTTAGATTCAGGCAAAGAATTCAGCTTTTCAGAAAAAATTCTGAGAAGACACATGGATTTCTGAAGTAATCTTGCAGGATGGGAGTGGGACAACTACCAATTAAGTTCATAACGGTTCTTCATGAGGCAATAAAATTTTGAATTCTATTCAGAACTATCCCACTGCAGATCACTTTCTTTATTGCATTAAAAACAAAAATTCAACACCAGCAGCCTTTATTTGACACTGAAGTTTGTTGACTTTTGCTTGGTAAAGACACAAATAATTTCTTTGAAGCCAAGTGAGTTTTCTTTGCTTTCTTTCTCTGCCCTCACTGTGTGCTTCACTAATCATTACTGGTTTGTTCCCAATTCTTCTGCAGGGCAGAATATAGCTCACTCTGTTCCTTCCATTGTAGTGGCTGGAAAGGGGAATTGCAGACAGTGACAATGCAGGAACAGGAAGGCTGAAAGCCATTGCTTTAGAATGATTGGAGAACAAATTGCATCAATTTTTTGCATGACATGAGTATGAGCAGTTGAGAGGAAGAAAGACTTTGAATCAGTCTGTTGAAAGCGATGCTTTAGGTAACACCAGCGTAGCACTATTAGCAAATTAGTAAGTCTCAGGGCTCACTCTGCTGTTCTGTAGCTAATGGGTGGAGGAGCTAACTTTATAAATCTCCAGCATTAAGTGCCCCAGTACAGGGCCTCTTACCCTTTGACAGTCCGTGCCTCACAGCAGTAAATACACTTCATCACAATAAGTGGCTCCTGGAGAGCAAAGGTGCTTCTTGCCTCATTAACTGTGCTTGACACTTAGGACATAAGCAAGCTGAGTCCAGAGGGGACTGGTCCTGTCTTTCCATGTGCTCCCCAGTGAGCTTTTCCATTTCCTTCTGTCAGGATTGATGCTTCAACCATCTATGTCCTGAATGTGTTACTTATGCAAAATATCAGCTTTTATCACAGGGAAAATGCTGTCTGAAAACTGTCATCTTTTGAAGGGTTCCTCTCACAGATCCAACCAGCTCTATCTGCACCACAGCAAGTGAGGTTGCAACAGACCTGATGAGGATGCTGAGCCATGGAGAGGCTATAAAGGGGATGGGATACCTCACCTTTTGGTGGCTCAGCCGTCTTAGATTGTCTTAAGCCAACTGTTTGGGCAACTTTCAAGTAATGCTTCTCAGCTTGCTCTACCTTTTTGTGTTAAATTCTGTGTTTCTTAAAATTAACCAGGCTTTCGTATCTCAGACTCTACTTTTGTGGAATTACCTGCTTTTGTCTTGGGGAAAACTCTGTCTGAAAATTCTATTTCTGACTCCAATACTGACTTCTCTTTCTCTTTCTCTCTCTCTCACACTTTCTGTATGTTCCCTTTCCCTACCCCTGTCTTCCGTTTCTCCCTCATTTTCTTTTTCCTCCTCTGTTTGGCTTGCTGGTTCGTCAGCCCCTCCTTCCTTGCTCTCTTCCCTCCTTGCAGAACAAGATGGTGAAAGGCAGCCTCAGCACAGAGCAGTCGGAGCGGGGGTGAGGGGGGAAGTGTACTCCTGGGAATGGATATAAAAGCAAGCACAGGTGAGTGGGGGAGAGCTTCCAGTTCCACCTGCTGTCTTACATCCAGTGCCTTCCCCATTTCTGTGAGAAATCAAGGTGCTTTTGTATATATTCAGAAAATTTGTAATGTTTTTTTTTCTCTGATACCATCCTGTTAATTTTTTTTGTATTTCTGTAGCAGTTCCTTCTGTTAAACAATGAAAGGCAAAGCTTGTTAGCTGTTACAACTACCTGATTGCTCTCTCAGCTAAACAAGTGGCAGAAATCTCCTTTTGTATCATGTCCATAAGGATCTGAAGGTTTTTTTCTGTGAGTCTCAGAGTAGTTAGTAAGCTTCTGTATAAATAAAGTCAAAGTATCTTAAATTCTATATTTAAGGAATAAATAATATTGATGAGTTCAGGATTATTGTAACCTGTGATTCCCATTTTCTGGAAATGTAGATAGATCCAGGGATAAGTAAATCAGTCTTAGCAGGACCCTACTGTGTTTCTTTTAGCCCAGTTTTTTTCTCTATTTTGAAAACAGACATGGGGCATAGAAGGTAGAACTGTATCCAGAAGTGGTCACAATTCCATAACTTCGTAATGTGCCCCAAGTTTCTCACTGCACTTCCTTCCTGCCTCCTCCTTTGTCTAGGCCCAGCATTCATACAGCCAGGTGAGAACTTGGTTGGGAATTCAAGTTGTCTGAAACAGCTTTTTGTCATGTTAGCATCAGAGCTGGGTCATTTTCCTAATCTGGTTCACTGTGTAGCTGGGAAAATACACTGGCACAAGGAGGGAGTAGCACTGAGGTGGGAGTTAGCACCCAGGGAATGGAATGAGGTTGGGATTTCTTATTTCTTCCTCAATTGCAAGTGCATTGCAGTTCAAAGGCAACAGGGTGGATTAAAATGAAATAAGTGTTCGGTTTCAAATTAATACTTGTTGGCACCCTGTCCATGAAACTGCAGCCCAAGAAGGTCTCTTGCCTTCATTTCACTACTCAGTTGCATTTCTTACTCAAGCTATTTGCTTCTCTGTCTTTTTCTTGCAATCATGCAGGGGAAGTTGCTCTTTGATGTCAGTTCTTGGAACTGCTGATGGTAATCCCCTTCCTTCATTGCCGTTCCCTTGCTTCCCAGGCACCTCCCTGACTTAAAATCTTTCCTGTTTTTCACATAAAGTAATTGTGAAGTACTTCTAATGGTGTTCTATGTGAAGGATGAGAGATTAATTGGAAGATTGTGGGGTTTTGGTGCAGTAGCAGAAGACCATATAAACACTTTTTGTAGACTGACCACTGACTTGCTTTAGCTCAGCTGTGTTCTCTGACTTTCCATTTTTAATAGCATTCATTCTTGGCTTTGGAGTGTTGTTTTAACAGTTACCATGTAAACAGTATTTAACAGTATTCAGTGTTTGAATAGCTTTCTCCTTCCATGGTAAAGGTCATTGGGATTCCTTTAAGCTTTTCTCTTTTCCTTAAAATGTAACAGGCAGTGTAATTCATAATGTTAAAGCAGAACCAGAGTCCCACAGCCAAAGTGCCTCTTCTGGCTATTTAACACTAGGGAAGTCTGGTGATTTTTGGGCCATTCCTTTAAGGTACTGGCAAACATTACTGTGTCCCAGAGACCTTTTACAAAGCTTTGTTCCCTGCATTCTTTTCCAGTGCTAGCTCTTTTTTTATATATCGTAGGAATGTCTTGACTTAAGACCTTGCAGACTGTGTAATCTCTGCACTGTATTCACTGTATGCTCTAGATATCTCTCTTAAGGCATCATTTCTTTCAAAATCCACTTTTGCCTCAATTAATTCGTACCAGAAGGTCCTATTTAGCCACCCCTTTCAATGTTCAGAATGTCTTAAAAATTAGGTTCTCCAATTCCAACCTGATCTTGAATTCCAAAACAAAAGCCACGCAAATCTAAAATATTCTTATAACAACAACAAAAAAATTGTATTACTGTGATAATTAAAGAACTGCAGGGGAATTCTGTAGCAGTCCAGGTAGTACTGGAACTGCCCTTCTGCTGGCCTTAGTGTAAGATACAGTGGATACTCAGTTGTGAGATTATTGGGCTGTTTTAGTCCTGATTCACTCCCAGGCCTAGCAAATTAAGAAAAATCCTGCATCTTGGATTACATCCAGGCAAGTCAGTGTATTCTGTCTTCGTTGCTTCTCTCTCCCTGAGCCAGTTGCCTCTAGAACATTTGGATAAAGTCCAGATCTGGAGAGTGACTGTGAGAGCAAGTCTGGTGCTCTGGATCTTGTCCAGGAACGAGGCAGGACTCTGTGTGTTGAGCCTGTTTCTTCCCTGAGCCAGTGCCTAATGCTCTGGACCAATTCCAGGCATGGGCAAGCTGCAGTTGTACAGGAGCCAGAGACAGCAACACGGCCTTGACACTCCTTCAGTGAGGGCTCGCAGTTGCGCAGTAATGAAACCACAAGGGGCAGCTGCCTGAACTCTCTGGGAACCTCCCCCTTTCAAGCTCTTCAGCTGCTGCTCCATGACCTTGCCCATCTCGTTTTTGTATGTGCTTGCCTGACTCTTTATTCACTCTCAGCCTGCCACCCCTGGATGGGGGATATTTGCAGCCAAGAGTTGGGCTTGCTGGGATGTAATCTAACTGGTGTGCTGATGATCAGAGCAGTATTGACTTCTGCATCACACTTAGTTAGGGTTCCTGGAGTTTAATTGCCAACTATGAACAAACATGGGTGTTACTTTGCTCCCAGGCACACCTCTAACTCTGTAAACCGCTTTCCATATGCATCACTTCTGGTGCAAGTTCTTTTCCAGGCTCACTAGCTGGTAGGAAGGGATTTATCTAAGTCATATTTAAGTAACCTTACTAAATAAATAAATTGCTGTTAGGCTCACTTGTGTTACAGGATAAGGGATGGAAGGAATACATTATTTCAAGCTTTGCTGTCTCTCTATGCAGAGTAAGAATGAGAACCCTAACTTAGAGAAATTAAATTTTAACGTTGTAGTTTCTCTTTTGAGCTGAGCCGCCACCAACTTAGTAAACTCCTGAAGTTCATTTTCTTACCTCAGAGAATTTCTGGACAGGGAGAACATGTTCTAAGCACTTGGACGTTTTCCACATTTGTCTTGAAAGACATCACAAGCTTAGTCCTTCTATGAACTGTCTCTGTAATATGAAAATTAGATCAAAAAGCAGCAGAAAGAAATATCACCTGCCCTTCAAATAGTTAAACCACACACAGCTTTACCTTTAGCTGGTAAAATCTGGCAATTTCCCAGGTTTGGTTCCTGGACTCCTGTAATTTTGATACTAGTTTCACTATCTGCTGCATATTCCCTGGAAACCACCATTGGATGGTAGCAGCGTGGCCCATAGGGGAACATTTGGGTGCAGTCCCTCATGGCATCCCAGGAGCTGTAGCCATGTAGGGACATGCTTGGCCCCTCTCTTTCCCAATCTCTCAGTGAATGTGAGGAGCAGACATGAGGTGAGTGAGCTCCTGCCTGGCTGCTGAAAGTAGAGGTTCTGTAAGAGTGCCATGCCATTGTGGCACGGATCATCCTGTCATCCCAGACCTCCTTCAGAACTGGGCTTGTTTAATTTTTTTTTGCTGGTTGTTAAACGAAGAGTTTTTATCACGTGGATTAGCTTTCCTGAACTACTCACCGTTGTCTATATCTGTTTTCAGTCCACAAAGCTAAAGAAATCTTGGTGTTGCTGCTGTGGTAGGCTGCTAAGTGGCTTTTTCCAACGCCTGAGAGGCCTGTTTGCAAATGGAGGGAAGGAACCATTCCAATATGATTTTGACTTTGTTTTTCAGGTTAGGCTGTTGAGATAAAAAGCGGTGGACATTCGTGACTGAATGGAATCTCTCCCACTGTGCAGCCATGCCCCCTCTCGACGTGCCTGCCAATGCCAGCACTTCCTTCATAAATTCTTACATCACACTCAAGACTGATGACATCACAGAATCTGACCAAGGAGTCTGAACCAGCTGTTTCCATGGACACAATCTCCATAGTGACAGTGGGGCGGGGAGGGGGAAAAAGGAAACAGGTGGGGGGAATTAAAGAGGGAGGGATAAATATATATATATATAAAGATCTATTTTTTAGTCTTGAAAGACTTTGTTTTAAATGAAAGGTGCGCTATATCCCTTTTGATGCTTTTGATTAAGATTTTAAAAACCCCATATAAATTAAAAAAGAAACCTATAGCTAAAGTAAATGTTAAATCCAAAATTAAAGCAAGGCATGTGGAGCCTAACATTTTGTGGGAAAGAATAGCAAAACTGGGAGTACTCCGAACAGGACTTCTCTCTCTTCCTCTTGCTTTCTTTCTCACAACATCTCATGAAATTCAATTTTGAAAGGCAAATCAAATACTGATAAATTGTTTGTAGGGTGTGGGAGGAAGGCTTGGATGATTGCAGGTAATTTGGTGTCAATAGTTGTGTCTGAGGGGTAGGGAGGTTTCCATTTTTGAGAAACACTATTAACATTGTAAGCTTGAACAACATCTGCAGATTCTTGGGTCGTGAGACTCATGAAGTAAGAGGTTGCTGCTGCTTGCTAGGTCCCATACACCTTATTGGTGTGGGAACACCTGTACCACACAGGGGAAAGGAGTGTCTGCCCTGTGTGCAACAACGTGACCCCCAGATCATTCCAAGAAGCTGCCTTCAGTTTGGAAGGCAGGTGAGAGGAAGACATGGTTTACCTGCCAGATGGGGGAACAAGAGGAAGTCTGAATGTTGGTGGAATCAATGTATCTTCAAACTTATTTGGGTAAATCCACTTGGCCCTCTTTTTATTTTTATATTTTTGCTTTTCCTAAGGAAGGAAGAGGGAATGTCAGTGTAACAGCCTACACTATATGGTTATTCGGGGTCGGTTTTTTTCTTTTTTTTCCTTTTTTTCCTTTTTTATTCTTTTTTTGGGTTTTTTGTAAATTATGTAATTTTAAAACATTTGGGTTTTAGGAACAACAAAAAAAAATCATGTTTTTTTCTTGTTAAGGCCTTAAGAAAGGGGTTAGTGCATCTTTCAGGGGTCACTCTGCCATGGGAATAAAAATAGCTGTTTCACAAACAGTTTTATATAAAAAAAGCTTAAAAAAACCAAAAAAACTAATAAACTTCATTTTAACCTTGTCTCCTTTTGTTTTGTGCGAACTTGATTTGTTTAAAAGGACAGAGACAGTACTATCTGCTGCTTTTTGGTTTCTTTGCCTTCGTCATCGGTTCTGCCTTCAGTGATGACCTTCTGAACTGGCCCAGCAAGAGGAAGACCACAAAGGCTTTGAAAAACTAAAGCTTAGGATTTGTTTGATGTTCAGAGTTAACAAGCCAATGACTGGATGAATTTTTTGTTCCTGTGAGTTGGTGGTATTTCACCAGGTCACTGACTTCTTTCACTCATAGGATGGTAGCGTATCCTAGCGATATCAAACAGCGTGTTGTTTACTGGGAAGTCACTAGAGATAGGGATCTAACCAGCATGACATGGATGAAAAAATGGGGTTGATATTGTGGGGAGGGAAGAACTGTTTTAAAAGTTATGTACTGGATGCTTGCTCAACTACTCACATTTTGGAGTATTCAGCACATAAAAATAAAATCTATGATAGCTCATATTAAGATATCTATTTTAACTCTATTTTTAAAAGATGGATTTAAAGATTTGGGAGATAATTTGGCAGTTATTTATTTCTATAAGTTGCTACTCTCACTCATAAATATTTGGAAAGAAAAGGCAGCTTTCTGCTTACTCCTTTCCCAGTAGCAGCTGCTGAAGTTAGTATGTCCTTTACATTAAGAAATAGACCTGTTGTGATAAATGTCACTAATGTGTCATGAATTGGTGCTGAAAATATTTAACTGCTGGTGTAGTCAGAAAAAAGTCATTTTTAGCATAGTTAATGTGATTGAGTAAATGACTTCTTTTCAACTGAATAAAAATTGTTTTTTTTTTTCATAGTGTCTGTTCTATTCTACATATTGAAAAAAAAAAGTTCCTGTTATTGCATTGATTTTATGTTGGTGAAGAGTCAACTCTGTATGTAGCACTGTGACAGCAGAACAGTGTGTGCTGGAACTGTTGAATTTGACACTTTCACTTTGGCTCTTCAGGGTGGTGTCAGCAGAGGCAGAAGGTTTTTGGGTAGCTGGGAGGGAGCCTTGGAGGTTTTCCATGTGGGAGCTTGTGGCAAGTATGGAGATTCAACATTTCCTTGTGCACTGTGGCTGGAAGGTAGTGGCAGTCGTGTAGAGCAATTAAAGAAATGGTACCACAGTCAGTTCCATGGGAAGTATTTTGCAGTGGGAAGTGTTTAAAATCCTTTGACTCAGCTGTGGCTTAATCCCCCCAGTGCTGTGGTCAGAGGTCAGGGGTGCTCTCCAGTAGAGCAGGATTGTGCTTGGTGGTCAAGTCTTTACAGAAACCTTTACAGAAACAGAGCCATCATGATTCTAAAACCGAGCCAGGAGGAATTAAAACAATGTGTAATGGCTTCCTGGGAGAACTTGGAAATTATCCAGAAGAGTCATAAAATCCTGTTGGAAATAAAAATTTCTTTTGGCTGAGAAAATGCAAAGTGCTGAGTGGATTTTGAAAGCTGTTGTGCAGAACGTTTACCTGCTTCATCCTGCAAGAGCAATTAACAGCTTGCCATTGTGGATACCCCAAACTGGAAAGAAAGAAAAGGTTTGGAAGTCTTGGCTAATTTAGAATTTGTGGAGCAGAAATGACATGCAGCAGAACCTTAAAACCTTAAAAGAGATCGTGTATAGATGAGAATGGCATCCATTTGGGAATTACCTGTTTGGATGAGGAATGAACTAACAAGAGCTTGGATAAGGCAGCTCATTTTCAAAGTGTTTCTCCATGCTGACTCCCATCGGGATCACTTGAAAGAGACTTACACCAATGTGCTGGAATTGAATGTGATGGTTTAGCAGCGTTTCCAAGCTAACCAGAGTGAGTCAGCACTGCTGCATGGGGTCAAAGAAAAAGATGTTTTCTCATCAAGAATAGGGAATGGATTCAACATGCAAAGGATGTTTGTTGATATGACCAGGATAAAGGGAGTCCTGCAGGAGCTGTGGGAAGCCCTGGGATGTGTACAGAGCAGATCTCAATACCAGGAGCTGCCCATTGATACATTTGTTGTTTATATGTATTGCACGTGAAATCCATGCTTGGAAACCCAAGGCACAGACCACCGTGGATCGTGCAGCACAGGAGAAAGCCATCTCAGCTGCCCCTGCAGAGGGCAGTGGCCAACCTCACTAATGTGTACCACAGAGGTATGAGAGGGAGTTTTACTTGGGGTTGTGACATTTTTGAACCTTTTGAATTGCTTAGAACAAGACAAACTGATGATGTTCAATAGTATTGAAATAAAAAACATTCAGAGGTTCGGGGTGCAGGATCTGCTAAAGAATGTTGCACATCTAGTTCACAGAGTCCAGCTAATGGCAAGCTAAAGAAATACATTTTTGGTGGGACATGCATGTAAAAAAAACAAAAGTTTGTTGAGATATGGGCAACTGAATGGCAGCTCTGGAATTTTGACTATTTAATCTGCAATAATTTACATAAAAATGTGTATTAGGAAAGATAATACCTTAAACTGGCACAGTTACAAGGGGACCATTTGGGGGCTGACTTGGATATAAACTTTATAAATTATCATGCCTATTAACTGAGTTATTACATAAGGAATTACCTGTGCTGTCCCGAGTGCAGTGGGTGTCCTGGACATGATAGAAATATTTGGTAGAGGGATACAGCATTGGTTTGTCTGATCTAGTCCCTGACTCGCCAGAATGACTGAAAGAAGCAGTCCTCTATCTCAAAATGTAGAAAATTAAGTGTAAATATCATACTTTTGGCAGTGGAACAGAATATTTAGATGGTGGAGGATGAATAATTCACCATTGCTCTGGATTTTTTTTTTAATTATTAAGTTACATGAAAAAGAACAGAGTACACATAATCCAGGTTCAGTTACAGATATAGAAAACACAAAGATACGGTTTTACTGACTTTGCTATGAGATGCTGATAGAGTAGTTACAATCTTGGCTTTGGGTTAGAAATCCCTGTTGTGAAACAGGACAAGATTCTTGTCTGGCTGTGAAATTCCAACAAACAAGTTTAGGTTGAGGTTTAGTTTTTCATTTGTTTCAGGTTTAAGATGGAACTCTGGCAGCATATTAGGAGTCAGAGAATTTAGTCAATAAAGGTAGACAACAAAAGTAATTATTAGAAAATTGTGGGAGACCGGTAACACTGGTACTTTCTCCTGGCATTGCTACAGGCCAATGAGAGCTTGGCTAATGCACATCACTGAAAAATTGGCTCCATTCAGATATTGTGCACCATGAGCTCCCTACCTGAGCTGTGCTATTCAGCCAGGAACTATTATGTAAAGCTCTGAAGGAGATTATGAGGTTTTTCCTTAGAGTGCAAAGGTCAGTGAAATAGTTGCTGTCATTTTCCCTACACGTGATTGTTTAATTGCTTGCTCTTTCTGTACTTTTGGTGGAATCCAAAAGGTTTGCTCTGTCATCCAGCTGGAAAGTGAAGAGAGTCTGCTTACAGAATCTTTTTGTAGGATTTAATTTCTTAAGTGGATCCCACTTCCTGTTTAGTGTGTTGTCCTGTTAAATGTGTTTAGCCTGAACTGGAAGGAAAGCATCACTTGTTTGCTGGCTTCTTCCACAGGGCAATACTGAGAGCTGAGATTGCTTCTCTTCCCCCTTCATCCTCCAGAGGTTTCTTGCAATTTATTGCTTAACTCAGTTTTAACACTGTGGTTTCAAGGTTTTGACCTTACCTGGCCAGCTTTAGAAATGCTGATATTTCTTAGCAGCCCCAGAGAGACTTAACTCCCATCCAAATAATTTGAAAAAGAAAAATAGTCTTCCAGCTTGTAGCAAAGCCCTGTGAAAAAACTGTTCCACTCTAGCTGGGCTTCAGGAGTCATGCTGACATGTTCTCCTCTGGATGATAAAAACTGCTTGCATATGCTAGTGAACATGAGTATGGCCAGGTTACCTGCAAATACCACCTGTATTGCATTAGGGGCTTTTGGGTTGTAGTTACCCCTGCCAAACTTGGAGATAACAGTAGATTTGGAGGTTGATGCTCCCTGGCTTTGAGATACAGCATGGCAATACTTTTCTGAGTTTTATTGAAATTGCTTATTTTCAGTGCCACATCTTTTAGTGGGGAGCAGCAAAGAATGGCAGAGAAATTGTTGGGGAAAGAGCTGGGAGGTGTTTACACTAAAAATAAAAATGGTGGTGTAGGGATAAATTTGCATTGTATAGCGAGAGTCCTCTGAGCTGAAGCCAGTTCATCAAAGCAATGTCACCACTTCTCATGGTTTTATTAAAAAATGAAAGTCTGCACACTTCACAGCATTTGTATGATAAAAACAATTGGTCTTTCACCCAAGTTCTTGCCTACCGGAACTGGGTTTCCTCTCAGAAGAGAAATGGAATTATTAGATTCGTACAAATTGTAGATTATTTTGAGGACATCACTTTAAAGGCTGTTGGAATTACAACAACCTGGATTATGGGGCATAACAATGCTTACTTCTTCTTGTGCACTTTTTCATCACCTTGGATTTGAAGTAATTTGCACGTAAGACAGATCTCACGGTTCACATTTGTAGTCAGAAGAAATACAGAAGAGCGAACAAATTACTTTTTAGTATTGTACTGTGAAATTCAGAATTGGCAGGTGGCAATGGATTTCAAAGACGCAAGAAAGCACCGTGTTGTAAGCAGAACAAGGACCGATTTAATGTAACACTCCTGGGTTTTGTAATATTTTGCTGCTTTGGAAACCAAGGTGAGGAAGTCACTGTATAAAGTGGATGTTGCAGTCTCTCTGTTCACCTGGTGTCCTGCTGTGGCTGAAACTTCTGAGGAGGAATCACTACCTGTATAGGTGATAGATGGCAAAAATACAACTGCCCATTTGGGAATGAAGCCAAAGAGCTGCACTCTGCAACAAAATAAGCCAGTAAAATTAATACTGCTGATGGAGACTTTTCCAGCAACCAAAAGCAGAGGCCATACAGAATGGCCCAATTTTGTAGCATCTAAGCAGATTTCCAGGGTTGTGTTTGACTCTGCTCCAAGTGGGAATCTTTCTTGGCTTTACATGGCAGGAAAATGTGCCAGGAGAAGAAAGAGTTTCCAGAGCTGTGAGATAGAAGTGGGCATTTGCAGCCTTAAAGAGGACATCAAGGTTTGCAGGCCTCATGACTAGCTACAATAGTTGCACCATTTCTTTCAAAACCAGCAGCGTCATGTTGCCACAGGAATACAAAAGACTTGGAAAAGATGATGTTACAGCAGAAATGTAAATATTCCTTATGACAGATGTGAAAGATGGACTTAGCAAACATCAAGTTTGTGGTCTGCTGCTTCAGAAGAGAGAAAGAAGGCACATCTTTTTAACTGCACAGACTTGTTGCTGTCTAGAAGATTAATGGATCAGAAGACGTAGAATTTATTATTAGGAACACTGCTAATCAACAGCAGTTACTGTAAGACTACCAGTAATGGGGGAAAATTCTCCTTTAGAGCACGGCCCTTTGGTCTCGACCACTGCCCACCAACCACATTGGATGAATTCACCCCTGAGCTGAGCACAGCAGTTCTATGATCCAAAGTTCCTCTTGAAAATAAGGAGAGGTGAGAAAACGTTTTACAAGTGACCCAGTCATGTGAAAGAGTCATGGAGAAATAACAGGTCAGTAGAAGTCTGGGAAGGTTTTTCCTGAGGTTCCTTCTAGGGGATGTTATGCCATGAGAGGAGCCCTGAGATCACTGGAAAAGCACTTGAGGGCCTCACTGGTGGAGGTAGCTGTTGCTGATGACCTTTTCTGTGGGAAGCTGTGTGTGTGAGTTTTGGAAGAAGAGTCCAGGTAGGTACCTTACCAAATCCATTCTGTGCCATTTATTACACTACAGAGCAACAAGCCCTGAATTTCAACCTTTAACATAGAAAACCCTTTTTACATCCAAATGGTTGTTCCAAATAGGGGGTAGTTTTTGTTGTGCTTCAAGAGGGACTGTTGGCCAGGTCACCAGGGTTGGTTGGTCCCTTTTCATAAATGCCTCATCTTGGTTTTCTACCTCCAGTCAGTGGCATGCCACAGAAACTGGAATACAACAGCTGATGTTAATTTTCCAGGGTTTCATTTGATCTCTTTGAAAGAGCTGCTTGAGACAGTCTGCAACCTGTATTTACCATTTTTGCCGAGAGAGAGACAGAGAATGAGATTTTCCCCTTATTTTTAGTATGTATTGGGGTTTCTTGGACTTCAGGAGTAGCTGATCAAAAACCTGAACAACCTTTTCCAGTCTGCAGCTAAGTGTGCAATGCAGGGCTTGGTGGGACTTCTTGTTCCTTTCAATGCAAGAGGAAGAACAAGTCAGGGGCTTGCCTGAGCAGCCTTTTAATGTCTATTAGCCACAACCCCCTACAAAAGAGCCACAGCCCTTTTTTGGCCTACCCTTTTCTTCACTAGGTGCATTAAGAATATACCAATTTGTAGTTTTCAAGAGCATATGTCCTTACCTTTTTGATATGTAAGCCTGTACATATGTCTGGAAATACATAAAGGTTCATAAATGGAGAAAAAATTTTCATTGACCAGCTTGTATGACCTTGGGTGGGAGTGGTAAAAACCACAGCTAAGGTCTGTCACGAGTTCAGGGGGCACTTCAGCAATTAAAATGTCTCAAAGTGTCCCACAAGGCAGTGTGCCTCTGTCTGGCAAACAGGCAGTGTACATAAAAGAAAAAATACCTTTCCATGGAGTCAGCAGGCTTTGCACCTTCAGGCCACAGCTTCCAATATGCTCATCCTTGAAATGAGCTGCTCACAGCCACACAACACGGCAACTCCTGTATTTCCACTTTGCTTTCACTTCTGCTTCAACTGACAGCGTTTGAGCTTGATTTCTGCTGCAGCCTGTTACAATTGCCAGAGCAGCCAACTATCTCCGGTCATTCTGAAAAGCTTTGTGGCACTCTGATTCAAAGAGCCCACGACAGTTCATAGCAGGTGTGAGCAGGTGGAGACATTTCCATTCTCCTTTCCACTGATAGTGGGTATCTCCAAGACTGTCATTGCATTTCTCCATCTTTCACATTACTGTGTAATGCATGTATTGCATGTCTGTGTTGCTCGCAGGTAACTCAACCTGAGCATCATAATTTGTTGTGGGGTAACTCAAGGGTTCTGTTTTGGAGTTGTAGCTGAAGCAGGAGCCCTCCCTCTCACCCTGACGTGGGATCAAGGGTATATGTGGCTGGTCCCTGTCCCTGGACAGTACCTCCAGGTTCATGCAGAGGTTACTGCCTTGGTATCCGGTGTCTATTGCAGTGCTGTTACACTTCACCAACTTCTCCAGTTGGACTTTTGGCCTATCACATGTCCTCATCATCCAGGCAGGTCTGAAGTCCTGAAATTCTGCCTCTCTCTCTCTTCTTTCATGTTCTTTTACAGAATCAGAACATTTTTTTCAGACTCTTAAAACTTTGGTTTTTCCTTTTCCAAAATGGAATAAATTTTCTGTACTGTTTGCAAAGGTATACCTGCTCTAGATCAAAGAAATTAAATAAGAATTCAAGCTGTGTGATCAGGAATCACATCCAGCAGCCATGACTATTACAAACAGGACACACATGAAATTTTTACTTGTCACCCACATTCATGTTTTAAAGCTCTCCAAAAATCCCTTTACAGAACAGACTGGAAGGCACCTCTCAAGGTCTCTGGTCCAAGCTGATGGCTTTGGAAGGTCAGCTTCAGAACTATACCAGCCTGCTCAAAGCTTTGGATAGTCAAGTTTTGAAAACCTTCAGGGTAGACTCCACACCATCTCTGGGCCCCTGCTCCTGTGCTGAGCTGTCCTCTTGGAGCAGCAATTCTTTGTATCTAGTCACAGTTCCGATTGTTGCAGCTTGTGTTTTGCCTCTTGCTGTGCCATTTGGAGAAGAATCTGACTCCACCCTGCCTATAAAATCAGCAGTTCATGGTGGTATGACAGGTTAGGACAGTCAGGCTGCTTGAATCCCTGAAAATATTTAGCAGTGGTTTTAATCCCAAAATCCAGCACACCTGCAGGGCTTTGGTGCAACTGTCCAGAGTAGCTTGGGGAATTGGGGCAGCAGTGGGTGCTTATTCGAGATCCAGTTCCTGCAGGGAGCTGTGCCTCAATCCCTCCCTCCACAGCCAGGAGGACAGAGGAGTGTAGATCACTGCCTGCCTTCTGAAGCCTTTGGGAAAGGGCTACCAGAGCTCAAAGACTAGAGTCTTCAAAGCTTTACTTCTTCTCACTGCAATTCCCTGTTAGTTCCCTGCCTACTTTTTTCCTACTTTCCTGCAAACCTGACCGTTCCGGTTAAGACCAGAGGTCTTCGTCCTGACTCCAGCCAAGCCTAGCCTGCTTGAGGGAAGCAGCACCGAAACCCCTTTCCTTCTTACAGCCCCGAGCTTTTCGCATCCTCCTCTGCCTCCCTGCTCACTTGACCCCTCAATCGCCTCGCAGCCCTCGGTGGTTCTGTCCTTGTCGACCTCCTGGCCGGCCCAGAGCTTCCGACGCGGCCTTGAGGGCTGTCTGGTGCTGCCACCTTAAGGCTCTAACTTCGTACTCCAGCAAAACCCGTGCACGCCTCCCTGGGGACAGAGGGTGGGGAGCTGGGGACTGGCCAGAGGCCGTCTGTAGCAGCTGGAGGATGACACAAAGCCCTTACCCTGCTCTCGCTGAGCCCGCTGCCTCCTCCACCAGCTCTCATGGGAAAGTATAGCGGGGTTTCACGAAAGTTTTTGCGGCTTGTGAGAAACCATCCTTTGTAATCTGTAGGGCAGAGTCGGAGCAGATGAGGCATGAGATCAAAGTTTCAGAGGAGGTTTTTACAGCCTGCCATTCTGGCAGGAATGGCAACGCTGCTGCCTGCCTGCCGCCCCTGTGGGGGGAGAGAGGGTTTGAGGCAAATTAGATGTGTGGATGCATTTGCACTTTGAATGCTTTTTGGTGGCAAATTTTGTTGTTATTTGGCTTATTTTGTGATCTGCAGCTTTTCCATTCCCATTGTGTTTCTGGCTGAAAATTCCTGTGCTGTGTGACACTGAGAGGGGGCACCTCTGACCTGAGGGTCTGTCTGAAGCCACCTTCGGAGAGCAACCAGCCAGGGGAAGACAGCAAGATCAGTGGCAGCTCTGACACTCACAGCAGAGATCATGGAAGTCAGCTTGGCTGGGGTTGGCAGCTTTCCCTTCTACACCTGTTCCCTCCAGCAGCACAAGCAGCAAGGTATGCTTGTAGGAACCTATGCAGATTCTGTTTCCACAGGTGCATGCAGGTGGTGGGATCCATCTGCCACAAAGCTGTCGGCACAGGAGGTGCCTTTCACTATCAAAAGACTTGCACAGGAAAACAGGTTGCATTAGAAATAGTTGCTGATTTTTAATTCTGAGTGCATTTTTCCCAGGTATTAGGCCTTAGGTCAAAACAAAGTGAACACAAATCAAAAAGCCTTTGATTTTGAAATAGGCAATAAAGCGTCATTAAGTAAATAAAGCAATTGAGGATTTTTATTAGGCCTTTCCCTCTTTCTGGATATGAGTCAGTGTTTTATTCTGGAGTAACACAAATGAGAAAGGAGCTGCAAAAAGGCTTTAACTCACATACATAGTGCCTGTATTCAGTCCATAGGGGAATGAAGGTTTGTCATCTCCATCTGAGGCATGGCTTTGAAAATTTTCAGGGTTTTGTGTTTTTTAAGCAATCCAACAGAAAGTTTTAAAGTGTTATTACCTCAAAAGCATACATTTTTCATAGCATGTTGCTGGTGCTCAGGGACACCCATTCTGAGCTGCAGTGCTGGGTCACGCAGCCATTCCCAGGGAACCCGGGATCCAGCGGGTTTAGGAAGCTGCTGCTTCTGTGCAGCTGGGGAAGCTGGTTATGTCAAGGAGCTTGCTGTTTTGCCATCAGAAGGAAAGGAGCAGGCCCCAACACCTCCCAGGGTGCTTCCTTACCACTCACCTGCTGCATAGCATTGCAATGTCTTTCAGCATCAATCCAGTCTTTTGGTCAGCTTAAAAATCACAAAAATACTTTCCTTCTCAGTTTCCCTTACAGCCACTATCTTTGATCCTTCCTCCTTCCTGTGGATACCTCCTGACTAAAAGAGTATTTTTGTTGACACAAAAACACAATTACAAATGAGCACAGAAAATTAAGCTTGTTATGTGTGGTTGCTGTGAGAGTGTAGCAAGTACTGTTGGCAAAAGTAACGTGCAGATATTTGGTATGGAGCTCCAAAGGTAACTGATAAACTGAAAGGCCAGTAGTAGGGTCTTGCATGCAACTCCATAATTTCTAATTTCTATTTCATTCCATATGCTCCCACTGTTACTAATTCATCTGTGAGCACAACTGTGCCAATATTTCAAATTGAAAGCTATTTGAGGGTTTTCTATTCCTACAAAAATATACACATTCTGAGTTCCAATGCACATTTGGATTTGTGGAGCATAAACTATCATTGGGAGCATCACACTAAAATCAAATATATTTCACTGTCATAGTAACACAGCAATCTTCTATTTCCAGAACACTGAGAAAAAACTTCTAAATGCTGACTTGTATTCAAGTAATTGTTTATCCTGACAGAAAAAGTGCAGATAAAACCATGAAAAATTGTTAATGAGAGCTTGATGCTGCATTATTTATGAAAATAGGAAAATAATAAACTCTGTACTCTAGCAAGCATACTATTCTCTCAGAAATGATTAACAGAGGGTTTAGATCATCAAAATTGTATGTTTGAATATTTTCCATTTAGTGCATTAATATCATCTGATATTAATGATTAATGAGTGTAAAGATAGAGAATTATTGCTGAAACCTGAAATCTGACTTTCCTATGAGGAGACAGAATCACCCAAGGTTATTCTGCCTGCTCCTGAGAGCCATAAGCACAGGAGAAAAATGTAGTTCTCCTTTTAGCCAGATTAGCGTCCCTTTTTTTTTCATTCATAAATTACTAAATTGAGGACCTAACTATGAAAAAGCAACATCCCTGACTATCCTTCCAAGGCATGGAAACAGCAACAAAATGCTTCCTGTGAAAATCTCCCTCTGCCAGAAGAAAAGGATCCTATCTGGACACTTCCTGGAACAAAAGAGAGTCTTCAGATTGGCTCCTTATCTATTTTAATCTCAATTTGAGATCATTAGCAACATATATCTATGCTTTGTAATAATTCTGGTATCAGTGCCAGGAATGCCCTTTGCACCAGCATTTGTAGATTCTTTGTCAGAACTGAGTGAACAGCTCCATTAAACACATTATGCAAGCAAGGAAATGGGGCTAGCAGCCAGCTGAGTGCTACCCTCTAAGGCACAACCACTTAGGTTTAGATTTATGCTTCAGGTTAGGCTTGTGAAAACCACTAAGCCCAGACCTTCAGGGATGTTTCAACTCCAAATGCATGCAAAGTGGAGTACTTCATGTCATCTCAGTACATTTGATTACAATCACTTCATTTCAGAATTTTTTTTATTTCTTTAAATTTAATTTCATTTTATTATAAGTCTACCGGACTCAGATTGTTTCACTTTATTCTCTGATTTCAAGATGTCATTGAGTAGCAATTCAGCAAGGTTTGGTCCATTTCCATGTATTTCACATCATCCCAGACCATTTTATTGTTTTCACTTTGTTTCAGAATCCTCACTTTCATTCTATAGCATTTCATTTCATCCCTTTCTTCTCCTGTCCATTCATGTCATTCTCTGATTTCAAGATTTCAACCAGTATAATTTTCAATGAGTATAATTTTGGCAGGTTTTGCTTCTTACGCTGCACCTCATTTCCCAAAATCAGGGAAAAAATGGTAAACAAAGAGACAGAAGAAGAAATTGAAGGAAATGAAATGCTTAAAAAAAGAAAATTCTGAAACAAATTGAAAGCAAGAAAAGTGACTGGGATGACCTGAAGTGCAGGGAAATGGAGTGAAACTTGCCCAGTTGATCCTCATTGAAACCTTGAAACCAGGGAACAAAGTCTAACAAATGCTCTGGATAGGAGATATGATGAAATAAAATGCAATTGAAAAAAAGCCAGAAAATTTGCAAATGGAGTGACTACAACCAAATATACTGAGATGAAATGAGGTGCAGTGAAATCACTGAAACTTACCAAAGTTATTCACATTGAAATCCTGAAATCAGGGAAGAAAGGTAAACAAAGGTGCAGGTGAAGAAATCGAAGAAATGAAATGCTAAAAAAAAAAAAAAGAGAAAATTCTGAAACAAAGTGAAAACAGTAAAAGTGAATGAGATGACTTGTCAATTCAGCAGCATGTTCACATTTCCCCTACTCTTGCTTTTGCTAATTGTGTACTCAAGAACTTTATCTTGCTGCTTTTGACATAATTTCCCAGGTTCAACTACAAGTGGACTTTGGCTTTCCTAGACATATCTTTGCATGCCAAACATTGGCTCAGTATTCCTCTCAGGTTATCCATCCCTGCTTCCACCCTCTATAAACTCCCTTTTTATATTTGAATTTTGCCAGAAGCTCCTTGTTCATCAATGAATAAAACATTTATGGAAACTTATATACAATAAGCTTTACAAAGAACAAGAAGTGCACCTCTGGCTTTACTTAGTATTTTTCTGATACCATACCTTTAATTTCTTATAATGTATAATACATTATTGAGAAGGTGTTTAGTGGGTTTTTTGCCTAAGTAAATTTATCTGTGTAGAGATTTACTAATGCAGGAATCTTCTTCAGGTTATAACTACAGATGTTGTGACTAGGACTGAAAACCAGAGATGAAATAAAGAATTAGCTCTCTTTTCAAGTACATAATTTCTGAGTTATATCCAATAATTGACTTAGAAACCTAAAAGTTACACATTTAATTTCTATGCTAGGAGTCTTGTGACACACAGCGTTCATGGAGCAGTCCCATAATTCCGAATAGATTCCAAGCCATAAAGCATACAGAACAAAAAAGAAATTATAGTCAGCCAGCAGCTGTTTCCCAGCTTAGCTGAATCACCCATACTTGATAGAAAATATCTCTACCTGCTGGGAAAGAGGCTCCTTCTAGCCCAGTTCTTTTAAAGAACAGAGCACAGCTTATTCTTTCCTTTTAGAGAGGATTTTCTTTTATTGTTTTCTCCCCTTCTCTTTATGCCCCTAAAACTGTCCACAAAGTGGAATATACAGGTTCAAGTTCCCCTTCTGATTGAAGGAAGCTTTGATTTCCCCACCAAATGCCATAATCATGAAGGTATAGCACATTTTGCTTTGCCACCCTTTCAAGAACTGAAAAGGCACAGAGACAGGAAGAACAAGAAGAGCATGACCGTAGCCCATGTTAAGGGTTCTTTGGATAACAAGCCCTCATTTGTGAAACTGTAAATTTACCCAATATCAGGCCAATGTAGGGACTGCAGGGCCATGCAGACAGATCTACTCTGTCACTATTTCAGTGGAGCACTTTTCCTTTTCTGTTACAGTGGTACTACTTTAAAAGCATAGTTAATACATCTTATAAATCTATGCAGCCAAAATCTGGTAGCTAGGCCACAGTCCTAACAGATGGAAGCTCTAGTTTGATTCCCCGTCATGCTGAGGAATTCTTACAACTCTGTATTCTGACTTGGGAGAAGGTTCACTATCTACTCAGACTTTATAGAAAAAGTGGGGCAGAGCCTCTTCATTCTATATTCTTTTTAAAAAGCAATAGCTGTTACCAAATCTCACAAGGTTCTTAAATCAGCCTCCATTTCACTCATGGTCTGAAACTTTCTAACATAGTTAGAAGAGTGAAATACAGTGAAGTCTGGTCTCTAGATATTGAACAGACCAAGCATGAAATAATAATCAAATAATCAAAATTACTTTGTCCATATGAACATTCACAGTATCTGGAATCTGAGAGAGTAGAAAGCAAAATAAAGTACAATGGAGAACCAAATATATGCTTACCTGGTAAGCAGATAATCAGTTATGCCTCCAGACTTAAAACTTTTGATATCTGCGCCCAACTTCCACTCTGGGTTTCTATTGGACCTGCATTTCATGTAACATTCCTTTATTTATTCACATGGATACAGAATGGCAAATGTTATTCCATTCTCAAACTGCAATATTTTCTAAAACTAAATTAAGTGTATTAAGCCACTACGAAGCAAGACAGACTCCTTATATTTATATTACAGTTCAGATTGTACTTAGGAAAAAGAAATCTTAAAAGCAGATTGTCATTACTTCTAATAGATAAAGCACTGAGTAAACAGCAAAACTAGAAGAATTTAACTGGAAGCTAGTCTCAAGTATTTGCTTGAAAAGTTTAAACAGAAGAACAATTTATTAAATAACAACTTTACTGGAAAAAAAAATTCAGCATTGCTAAGTTATTATATCTTCAATTTGAGTATGGACATATAAATCACCTATATAATCTAATATTTGGAGAAATGTAGTTACATTTATCATTATGGTATCTGAGTGCAAAGAAAATTCTAAAACCAGGAAAATTATCTGACAGAACATCCACTCTCTCCTGTCCATGGTCCCAGAAATGTATATGGTAGAAGTATTAGCCTTTTTCCATCTTCTGCATGTTGGGTTCTTGAACATTGCTGTGGGAAAGTTAGTGCTGGGATACATTGTGCTCTTACCTTACAAAATACTAATATTTAAACCAGGTATTCGATATTTCCCAGACAGTTATAAGAAAGCCCAGCTCTGTGCCCTAGCAAGTCCTGGCAACTTCCCTTAAACAGAAGGGTCATACAGGATCACATTAATGGAATAGGAAATTATTTCTGCCATGCTAATTGAAGCCATAGAAAACACAGAAAAAAGAATCTTAAAATGCATTCTGTATTGATCCAGGTCTCAAAGAAAGCATGTTCCAACAGCAATCTGCTGGTTTGCAAAACAAGTTTTATATTGCTGTCTGCATTTTCCATTACATACATGAATTTGTAGGCTTTGTGTACAAATTCATAGATAGGAAAGCTGTTAAAAGTTCACTGTATTGTGGTACTAAATGACACAATTGAAATAGGCACAAATCACAACCAGGGCATCTCCAACTCAAGAAGTTTAGGAAAAATATAAGCAAATGAAAATATTATTAACTGAGCAGCGTCATAGCTCAGTGTCACAGGGCAAATCAATGTCAGAAACTAAACCAAGATGCTTTTTTCTGTCCGGCCTCCAAAACATGGATATAATTACACCATTATTTCCAAAGGTGTTCATTGTTCTCACACTTTAGGAAAGTAGGATGAGTTTTCCTGGATGGACTTAAATGCATCTCTTATGGAAAAAAAGTTAATAACAGGGTTTTAGCCAGTAGCTGTGTCCAAAACTCCCCAGGATGCTCTCATTACAGCAAAGAAAAACCCCAAGGTATCAGTATTAAACCAAAAATGAAAATAATAGTAACATATTCACAGCTCCTGAGAAACTTAAAAATCAAGAAACCAAAACCAGCAGCTGAGATAAATCAACAGCCTATGGTATCGGGGGCGTAAGCCATGTTTTTCTGACAGCTTCACAAGAGAGTGTGAGTCAAGGCAACTGCTGCCAGTCATTTTCTGAATGAGCAGGCATCTTCCCAGAGCTCAGACACATCACAGAGGTTTAATGGAATCTTCAGGAGGCATTTTGGACCAGTGCTGGAGCCACAGACTGTGCAAAGCAGCACCTCAATTCATTACCTCCCTGCGCTGGGCTTAGAAATTGCACATGCTGAGCTCTGTTTGGCTAACTCAGATTGAAGTAACAGTGGGAACATTTTAGCCTGTGAGAGAACCTGAACTTGGCAATTAAAACCAAGCCAGCTTGCTTTGATCTCTGCTTAACCCCCGTTAAAGTGATGATGATGCTGTGGTTAGGGCCCATAACCACAGCTTTGGGCTTGCTGAGCTGGTGAAGCCATTGCTGGGCAGTGTTACATGTATGTGTGAGCTCAGTCCTCAAGCTCTGTGAAATGTTAAGTCAAAATAAAGCCATTCTGCTCTTATCAGTTTGATTTTTCAGCCCTTACTGTCCAAGGTTTTTCTAGGGGTGACTTCATCTCAGTGGCTGCTTTATTCATCCAGATGTTGATGCTTGCAGCAACTGCACAGCTCACTCTGCCAAACTGCTCACAGCATCACTGGAGCCTGTCTCTTTGACATCTTCCAGCATAAGCACAGAGTTGTCTCTCTGAGGTGGAAGATGGGGCATAAGACATGCGTTGCTATTGGTACCAAGTTCAGAGTCATTGCTCTTGCAGGGCAAGGAACGTGTATGGGGTTGGGATGGCATGAGGGGTTGTGGGCTACCCCGGACTGAGTCTCACAGGGTGACCCTCAGTTGGCTGGTCAACGGGTGCCTGGATAGCGTAATTAAAATCCCCACCAGAAAGACGGAAAGACTCTTGAGCTGCTGGAATCCGAGCGGGTTTATTGAGGATTAATTGACGGAGTAGGGAGGCAGAAATAGGAGCAGGGAGACAACCACGCTCAGGGGAGGCAGACTCCAAGAGCCCCGGGGAAGGAGAGGCCAGAGTCTATAACTGGGGAGGGAAGGAGTGACTAGGGTATAAATGATCCAATGGGAAGAGGGTGTAAGGGAGGAGCAGGGATGGGGTAACATAAACTGGGCCAATGAGGGAAAAGAGAAAGAGTGGTTTACAGAGGGAACCGTTAGAAACAACGAGAATGGGGAACTTTCCAGAACCTGGGGAGATGACAACCACAAACTGACAGGTGATGGGCATGTGCTCATTTGCACTGGGGGCAGAGGACTCTGGGGAAATGCCTTATCCTAAACGACTGTAGTTTCCCATGGCATTCCCACACTGTGCCCCATGGGCACATCCCTCAAGGGGTAATGGTATGGGCAGGGATGCGTGAAAGAAGTAAAGTTCAACTACAACTCACTTTGGTGAGAAGTGAACTGGTGTGATTGATATAGGAAAAAGGGTAGGAAGCCATGGGGAATTTAAGGAAGAAAAGCCTGAAGAACAGATTTCTTTGCAATGTGGGAAGGCTGGCAGTAAGTCATAGTAACAGTAACTATGAAAGACTTGGCTATTTCAGTTCTGCTGACTGCTTTATTATGAGCAAGCTGTTAGCACAGTCCATCTTAAGGCTGTAGAAGTACTTCTAATGTTTAAAATCCCCATCTGAAGGCCAAGAAAGTCACAATGAACCAGCTGAGACTAAAATTTCCAGAGTTGGGGTTGTGCTTCAGGCTAAATTTGTTTGGGAACATTCAGCCAAAAGTTTTTTCATGCCTTTTTAACAGCTGACATCGTTCTTAGAAATCCATTGTTTATCTGACCTTTTCCTAACCCATTAGAAAAATTTCTGGTGCTATTTCCCTTTCTCAGTTTAATGCTTTGAAGCATTACACGTGAAATTTGGCAGGAGGCAGCTTTCTGTTAGGAAGACACATTGCACCAGCTCTCTAACACAGCGCTCAAACTTGGCTAGGCTACAAGCACTTGAAAACCCAGTTTGTGTGCACCTAATAGAGCTCTCAGTTTTTCATCTAAAATTCCCCCAAGATGTCTGAGTGGAGCAGGTGGTGGTTATTGCCGGCTGCCAGGGGCTGCTAAGGGTGAATGACAAGTGTGAAGCTGGTCTCTGCCATGCACCCCTTGCCCCTTCCAGCACCAAAAGGGTTGGGGGGGAAGCCATCTGAGTGAAGGCATAACAGGCAAAGGAGAGACTGTGTGCTGGAAAAAGGAGGTGGAGGAAGGATCAGAAAAAAAATCTGGAACTAGGTGGGAGACAATGTGGGTTTTTGCCTTAGAAGAGGCCACCAAAGAGGAAAGGTTTCTGGGATCTTCACCAGCCCCAGCTTTGCTGTAGCCTGGGAGATGAATAGCCAGGGAATGAGAGCAGCAGGCTTCACACTAACCAATGTTGTTCCAAGAGGCTTTGCTCCTCCAGAATGAAAAATTGCTGAGGTTTGTGTCCATCTACATCTGAGGTGTTAAGGAGAAAGCAGTCAGCCTGCTGGGATTTCTGAAAAATTTCTGAAAGCTCATGGAAATATTCATGCTATGTGACCAGGGCTGGCTCCAGACTTGAAGTAAAGAGGGAGGGAAGGAGGAGCATTTCTTTGGCTATTAGAAGGGTTTCACCCCACTGTTGTGGAGAAAGAAGTATGTTATGCTGGGTAATTACTGAAATAGCAAGTTTCATAAACAGGCACTAACCTGTGACCTCCATGTCCAGGGTGCCAAAGCTGTGATCCTGCAGGAAGATCTGCAGAAGCTGCTTGCAGCCTCAGCTGGGAGCTGGGCATGTGCCATGGACAGCTGTGTGTGGCACCTTCTAGACTTTTACTCTCGGTTCCAACACTTAGAAGGTAATTTGCCTCCATTGGTGGCATCTCAGAGGGATGCTATGGGGACAAATGACTACCTGCTCCTCACCCATGCAGGCACTGATAACCACTGTGGAAAAGCCCATCTAAACCACCTTTATGGGCAGGGTGTGAACAGTAGGTGGCAAAATAGACTTTGAAGACAAATGCTGTAATTAAAACCAGATTAGTAAATGATCATCATCTATTCTGTGCACTGAATAAAGAGAGGGTCCTTCAAAAAGGAAATATAGCATGTAATTGTAATTAAATATGATCTTATGGACAATATGGACAAAAAGGCTCAACTAAAATTGCCTAAAAAAGGAAAAAAAGGCAACTCCTGCATTATCTTGCTTTTGGATGCTTTGTTTTGCAATATTAATAAGTTTTTTTCTTAAAGCTGCCTTTCTGTTTGTATTTCAGCGTC
Organism: Vidua chalybeata; assembly: GCF_026979565.1. NCBI lineage: Eukaryota > Metazoa > Chordata > Aves > Passeriformes > Viduidae > Vidua > Vidua chalybeata. The sequence goes on from NC_071534.1 coordinate 18,172,195, forward strand.
TAAGAAAGGTGATGTCTGCATGCAACTTCTGTAATTCCACTTAGCTCCTCTCTTGTTGTGGCGGGTGTTGTTCAGAGTGCCCGTGGCCTTCCTGAAGAAACGTCTTGAAAAGACACCTTGGGGGCACAGGCACGTCTGTGCCTACGCCGGGTGATTTCAGCTCTTCTGTGATCTGGGCGACTCAGAAGGAGAGATGGGGTCTTTGTGTGGGGTTCCAAGGAGAGCCTTTATTGAGATTCTTCCTCAAAGGGGTCCAGGGGCAAAGAGCCACAGAAGCAAGGAAAGCAGGGGTTAGATAGGGATTGTGAGGGGCGGAGCAGAACACCAGTGCCAATGGGATGAGGGCACAAGGAGTGGAGTGAGGGGGAAGGGCCAATGGGATACATTGAATCTGCATATCACAGCAAGGCATGCTGGGAGAAGCCTTTTGCCTCACCCTAACAAAGGTTGTGGCTGGAGGGGTTTTTTTCCTCCAGGGGAGGATAGTGAACTCTTTCTCTGTTCACCCACTGGCCTCCACAGGCTCTAAATTGACTGTGCACAGTCAAATACATGCAGCAGATGTCAAAGACAGCAGGACAGCAGTGAGCTAAAATTAATTTGTATGGATTTGGAGGGGTTTTTTCCTGACTTGAAAATTGCTCAAAATATTATTTTATTAAAAAGAAATGCAAATTAACATCTTTCATTCTTCAGAAGAATAATCACCCTTTTCTCTTTGTCAGAAAGAGATTTGTTGTCTATTGTTTCTTTGCTGGCTTTGAAAACTGTTCTTTTGAAATTATGAAGCTATAGCAGTTGTTCCACTACTTTGCAGGACTGGCCATCCATGCTACTAGCCAAAAGTGGAGGAGCTGTCAAGTCTGCAGGAAAGGATCTTTTACCAAGTCACCTTTTGCAAAGATGTCAATTGGGAAGTCAGTGTCAGTGTAGGTTTGGTTTTTTTTCTTAAGCTAATTCATTTGTCAGGTTGCAGCTTTGTCACTTTATGTCAAGGCTGAGCCACGGAAGCAGAGTAGCTGGAGCATTCCTATTCTGGTGGCCTTCCCTCAGAAGGGTGATGTTCATTAGAATTAAATCCACTTCCTGAATTCTGATCAACCATCCTTGTTAGAGCCCACAGGTGAATGATGGAGTCCAACAGCCTTTGGCTCTAGCCAAGGCAAGCAAAACTGAAAGGACCTAGGTGGATATTTTTCAGCTGAAGTTCATAAAGGTCGAGGTCAAAATAAAGTGAAACAGGCACGGTAACATCCTTTTACTGGTGAGGTGATAAGGAAATGTCCACTGCCATTCTTTGGACCACATTTCCCATCTTTTCTCTGTCATCTGAGTGCATGCATCATGAAAATCAATGTGAGAGGAAGTCCTTGATCACCTTTTATCATTCAGCCATCTCCTGCTTAAGCCAGCCCACTGAGTGGGGAACTGTTGCAGCTCTATCTCCTGAGACCTCACACTAGAGCTGTTTGAAACATGGAGGGTACTCAAAAGCCAACAAACCCCCAGGTTACACCACAAACAGAGTTCAGCTCTGGCAGCTCTCCCAGGCCAGACCTGCCAAGAATGCTCTCTGTCCCATCAGCCACGTTGTTAATAGCCTAAACTTTATCAGCCCCAGTATAAACACCTAAAGGACACCACTGGTGATCATCCACCATCTGGACTCTGTACTGTTGATCCCACTTCTTTCAGCCCCACAATCTGAACAATCATCCACCCACTTTATCAGCTACTCTGCCAGTCTGTATATCATGGATTTAGCCAAAAGGTTACTGTAGAAAATGGTGTTAAAGGCTTTGCGGTGCCCAGGAAATAAATGAGACACACTGATCTCATGCTCTGAGGAGTTTGCTCTCAAAGAACAACCAGCTTTCCTGAGCCCCTTCACTCTCCAGGGCAGCTCCTTTTGGGATCCTGCAAAGGATATCCCTGGATGAAATGAAACCTGTTCTCCTGCAGGTAAGGACAGTAATGCTGCGTGTACTGCTGATTTCTTGCAGGATTTAGTATTTCACAGTTTCATGGTTGCTGCAGGCAAATTCATCCTTGACCATCGTATCCTGATCCAAGTCTTCCTATTTTGTGAACAGCAAACCCAGCACAGCATCTCCTCCTGTTGTCTTTTCAATCACCTGTGTTATGAAGCTGTTTAGAACACACTCAAGAAACCTCCCAGATTGTGCCCTTCAGTTAAAGCACACTGTGAGTTAGCCCTAAGGCCTGTGATTGTATGGGATGGCTCTATTGACTTTCTCTCCTTTCCCAAGAAGTCTGTAGTGAGTGCCTGGCACAGCACTGCCCATAGCGCTTTGCCACCTTCTCCTTGTCCACAGGCACTCAGATGGCCCATCACCTCTCCCATGGCCAAGTTCTGGGTACTCCTCTGCACAGCACAAAACCACTCTTCACTGTTTCCAGCCTCTTCTTCCTGAAGACACTGTGCCTATTTTGGCAGCTCTCCAGGGGTGTAAACCACCCCGGCATGTCTGTGTAACCCAGAAGAAATCACAATTCTGCAGTGGTGTGGGAGTTGGTAATTCTCCCAGTTGTGTCCCATTCTACACGTTTGTTTAAAACTACTTGAGACAAACCCTGAACCCTGAGTCATGATGCTTTCAAAACAGGATTCTGCTGTGGAGAATCCAGCAATGTAAGGTCAGCACCCAGATGATGAGCATGTAGGTGCCTCCCTGGCAGAGGAAAGGTCACTTGAGGCCCTGGCTGCACACCAGCACTGCCTGCACAGCATTTGCAGGTGCATTGCCTTGCAGCCTGAGCTCTCCATCACTGCTGCAGCAACTGTTCCATTAGGAGTTTTTCCTCTGATCACACTGAGATCACAGATCAAGCTGTGATGGGTTTACTGCTTCTTTTTATCTCGAGCTGACTGTCCTAAGACCAGGGTTTATTGATTTCTGATGGCAGGGATGCCAGGAGCACACAGCTGTGCTGCTTTAGGAAATACTTTGACTACTCCATAATTGTGTTGGCATTACCGCTGCCCCAAAGGCTGGATATTTGAGGCATCTTGTAATACATGTGACTTCTTCCTTATAGCTGAGCTGTGTTCTACAAAAGCTGAGGTCGTTGTGCTGACTGACACTTGGAGTTTGATAAAAATTTTTAATTCTAGAAACATAAATTATTTTTAAAATCTCAGGGGACTGTTTTAAGCTAAATTCTTTAGTAAGTGCTTTCTGTAAGGGAATGTTTGATCTAACCTGAACTTCCTCAACTTCCAATGGAACCTATCCTTAGCCTGCAAACATAAACCTATATGGTCTGCGTTTAGGAGCTGCTTCTTCCTTGACTTGCCTGTACTAACAAGAAGGTGACACACATTTAAACAACCTTTTTCCAAATCACCCCATGAGAATGCAGCAAGACTGGTTGCTTGTGAACTTCTCCTTGTCTGTGAGAGAAGGCACCCAAACACCCACGGCTCACCCAGCCCTGCCCCACTGAGGGCATTGTTAGCACCAGCTGCCACTTGTAGTAGCAACAGAGGTCTCTGAGCTCCGGCCTTGCAGGAAGAAGAGGGGGAGGAGGAGGGATGACCCTCATCACCACTCCCCTAAGGCTGAACCGAGCAGAGGAGGAGCTTATAGGTAGAGCCAAGTTTCGCAATCAAAAGCCAGTCAGTGCAGGGAGAGAGAAGCAGCAGAAAAAGGCAGTGTGGGGGAAGAGGAGGAAGCAAGGAGAAAGGGGCAGCTGTCAGGGCAAGAAAGTGAGAGAGAGGAGAAGAGGAAAGGCAAAAGGTGGCAGTGACAGTCTTGAGTCAAAAGAGGAAGGAGCAGACAGGCTACAAAATGGTATTGCTCTTATGGCTGGGGTCCCAGCTGTCCTTCTGGAGTAACATCTCTATACTGGGAGTTTTTCTTACAGTGTTTACTTTACTGCTGGACTTCATGAAGCGCAGAAAGAAGTGGAGCCGTTACCCACCAGGCCCAGCCTCGCTGCCATTCATTGGGACCATGTTCTCCATTGACTTCCACAACCCCCACCACTCCTTCGGCCAGGTGAGTGGCAACCCCTGAACAAAACACTCCACATACAGTCCACGGTGGGCCCAGGAGGGGTGGGTCACACCCTGGCATCAGCTACAGATACATAACACAGAGAACAGGAATTTTCGTTTCCCCTGAAGTTGCTAGATAGAGCTTTAAGACTAACTAGCAAAAAAAGATAAAAGCATGTAAAAGTATGCACACAGGATGATAAACAAAGCTGGAAACTAGATAAACAGATAATGAGGAATATAGTGCATGTTTTGGCAAGTTATGTAACAAGAAACAAGAGCACATGACCAAAGAAAAAGTTCAAGGAAAGGTCACCTGTAATATTGAAGCATTCAGCGAGTATGACTCCCAGAGACACCTTTCAGTGACCCTCTAGGTCCATGAAAGGACTTCCAGTAGGAGGCTGATGTGTGCAGGTAAGTCCTAGGAAAAGCGATGTTTATGTAGTAGCTGAGAAGCACGCTGCAATGAATATGTATGATCATGATGGAATAAATACCCGGTTGTAAAGGGTATTTCATGACACTCATTCTATTAAAGGAGTCCAGTGCTACAATAAAGCATACTTGCTTTACAATACTTCAAATTATGTTAGAAAGTTTATTTTTGGCCAACTTCAGCATCACTACCTTTGCACAAAGCTGAGGAGCAATACTCTCTCCAAAGTCCAGGATGAAGCAAGTCAGTGCTCAAGGACACTGACCTGACCCGCCCAGACAAAGAGATAATCACGCACCAAGACTTCCCAACCTCTATTTCCCCTTCTCTGTATGAGCTCAGTGAGAGATCACTGCTGTGCCCCCAGTGAAAGGTGCTGCTGTAGAGCTGGCTGCCAGCCTGACATGTAGGCAGGCTTGGAGGCAAAGGAGCAGGGGGTTGTACAAACAAGGGAAGACAAACAAATATCTGTGGGATGGGAATGTGGCTGCAGGAATGGCAGGCTTCCCTGCGAGTTACTGAAGCATGCCTGCAGGCATGTGACAGTTTCAGTTAAAGAGACCAGCTTGTGGAATTTGCCCCTGCAGCAATGCCCAAAATCTCAGTAGCTTTCCTATTCAAAGTCTGGCCATAGCTTTTCTCAAAGGGAAGGCAGGGCTTTCACAGCCTGCAGCAGATAAACCAGGGTGTTTTGTGCTTCAGCTTGCAAACTCTAAAGGCCTCTTTTCTAGGACAGTGCTGTTCAGCTGCCTGTACAAAACCTGCCAAGTAGAGAAACTAAATGCAGCATTTGTATTATTTGCTTGCATGTAGTCCAAAAACTTATCATTTTCAAATCATATCACGTTAGGGTCATACTAACCACAATCTTGACCAGTAATCATTTTTAATTATGTAATTCTAGTGCCAGTGGATTGCTAATTCCCTTTTCAACCCTACTGCAAATACAGTATTAAGTACTTCAATTCCTTGCAATGCTACAGTGCAGAAATCAAAAATCTTATATTTTAAACAAAACAAAACAAAAAATGACAGAAATAAAAGTAAAAAAAAAAAACTGTGCGGTATTGCTGCTATTGCACTGTCTTTAAAGAACGTGCTTCTGAGCTTTGCTCAGTGTTCCTGACTAACAGGGGAGCTTTGACCTGCCATCCCAGGAGTCCATGTCCCGTTAAAGGGTTTGTTTACCTGGAGAAGGCTTTGCTCCATGGCCAGCTCCCATGGTGAGTGTATGGCTGACAGGATTACCTGTGCAGCCATCCTGATTTAGCTTTATGAGTTTTACAGATCACAGCAGGTGTAGGGTGTGTGCCAGTTACCAGTCATACTAGATGTGTACACTCCTTTTAGGGAGAAAGTTGACCTGAAACTCCAGTGTAGAATTGCCTTTCCCAACCATGTTTCTGGAAACCTGGCTCTGGGTAGATCTTTAGGTACAAATGCATCTTTTAATAGAAATTACATATCACTTTATCATTTCCTTCAGCAGAAGTAGACTAACTCAGAACTTACTTAGTCTTTCAGATCAAAATAAATAGAAACATTAGGAAATAATTCATTATCAAGCATGCAGTCTTTAAAAATCCCTAAAAAGGTTCTTGACAAAATTAAAAGTACTTGCACAATGTTCATGGCAACAGTTTGGCCAGGATAGGCATATTCTAAATTTTTCCACCTACGAGGCATTGATCCCTGCTACAGCTGCAGCTTGGCACTGTTTGGAGTTGTTACACTGCAAAGATCAAGATCAAAGATCAGCTGAAGATCTCTGAATAAAAGTACCTCAAAGTTCACTCAGGAGTAAATGCCCTAAGGAAGGATATGGTGATATTTCTGATGTTGCACTCAGCTCATTTTCAGGAACGTGATTTTTTTATCTTGGCAGCTCCAGAAGAAGTTTGGAAACATCTTTAGTCTCCAGAACTGCTGGACCAACCTGGTAGTGCTGAATGGGTATAAAACAGTGAAGGAAGCCCTGGTCCACAAATCGGAGGACTTTGCTGACCGGCCGCACTTCCCAATATACGAGCACATGGGCTATGGAAAGAACTCTGAAGGCAAGTCCCATGAAAATGGACATTCCTTGATGGCACTAGCATGAGAAGGATTGGGTAGAGGCAAGATTTTCTCAGTGCGGTGCACCTTTGTGTGTCCCCCGGTCAACCTCTTTGTATGTCTGGCACTCTCTGATAGAGACAAACTCAGATTTGATTAAATGGGGGCTACCCTTAGTGGTTGTAGTACAGCTCCAGCAAGCACACACTTCTCCAGCTGTGTAAGGACACCATAAGTGGTACAACTTTTCTGCCAGCTCCAAACACCCACAAATTAGTGCTTATGGTGCTTATGTAAGACAAAATGCTTATGCAAAATGTTACATGTAAGTTGTTGCAAAAAAATATGGTGACTTTCATTCAAGACAGAGTATTTTCCTGCATCCTGCCCACATTACATCCTCAACTCCTGTGTGGTGGCACAAGTTGGTGGAACAATGCTGAATGGTTTGCTGAATCCTTAGCAGCCCTTGCTGCTCCCATTGACCCCCCTGCACCTTTGCCAGCCATGCACAGGCATTAGAAGGTGCAGTGATCCATTTCAGAATTGCTGTCTGAACAAGCTGCATAAGGTCAGGCTGTTTAATCTATCCATACAGACCTGTACCTCCAGACTCATGATTGCTGTTCTCTAGCAAAATTCACTTGATGTACAAGTCAGATATCTGACATTTCTTACTCATCCAATTCCAGGGATTATTGTAGCAAGATACGGGCACGTCTGGAAGGAGCTAAGGAGATTCACGCTCTCTACACTGAGGAACTTTGGGATGGGAAAGAAATCCCTGGAGGAGCGAGTGGTAGAGGAAGCTGGATTTCTTTGTTCTGAAATCAAGTCTGAAGAAGGTTTGTGACATCCACAAGGATGGGGAAATCACAGAAAAAGGCAATACAGTGATGCAGAGAGAAGTAATACTACAGCCACTCCTGTTTGCATGCAGTGCTCTCTTCTCATACAGATGCAGTGTTTCTAGTCTGTGTGCCCTCCTTGCAGCCAATTTTGCTTTACAGAGTGGGGCTGCCTTAACACTAATCCCTTTGAAACAGTAAACAAATAGGAAATTAGAAATAGAGAGGTAAAATAGAATTATTCCCAGAGCTCAGTAACTCTACTTTATGAAGTTTAGTGGAACATATTGATATTATCACATGCAATAAAAGTGCAACTGAGAGTTCACAGCCTGTCGTCGAGACACAGAACAAAGTGTTACCAGTCAAGTCACAGAAAAACCCTGCAGCTCAGTTTTTCTTCGGAGTTTTCTTCTTTAAACATAGAGCAACTAAATATTAATAAGAATGAGATGATCTTCACTTCCTAGTGTGATGCTCTGGGGGCTTTTTCTCCTGGTGTCATCAAGGTGACATTTGAGTATTCTCACTGCTTACAGGTGAAGTCCAGCAGTTTGGTATTGCTGAGCTTCATGGCTTGGTCTCCATTTCCATTTTCAGGTAAATCTTTTGATATACGCTTTCTCATAAGTAATGCTGTCTGCAACATGATCTGCAACATTGTCTTTGGAGACCGTTTTGACTATGGTGATGAGACATTCAAGAAGCTGTCACAGTTATTTCAAAACTCCTTGAATGAAGAAACAGGATTCCTGCCTCAGGTAAACCACAAGCTGTAAGAAGCTGCCCTCTATTGCTTGAGAGAATTGTGTTTTCCTCATTTTTCTTTTTTTGCATCATGTAATATCTTCTCTCACTCTCTCTGGTTCTTAAACCCCAGCTTCTTAACGTGGTGCCCATTTTGGTGCGCATCCCTGGAGTGCCACAGAAAATCTTTCGAGCACAAAAGGAGTTAATGGACTTCATAGATGTGGTCTTAGATAAGCATATGAAGACCTGGAACCCTTCTTACACCCGAGATATCACGGATGTGTTTTTAAAGGAAATGGAGAAGGTAGGGTGACACTAGCAGACCCTCCAGGGTCAGAAGTAATTTCTTTGCCTGCTCAAGCTTGTGAAGCTGACTTTCCTCCTAGAGCTGCACAAAACCTCTTACCATCTAATTTCCTACTTTTTCATTCCACTTTGTATCTTGAGAAGAAAAGTATTCTTCATGTCGTGACCTCTTTGGTTGTCTTAAGACACCATATTATCTGCTGATGTTCTTGTTTCCATTTTCTGCTTTCACATTTCCTTCAGAATCTAGGAACTTCCTTCTTTCCAGCCTACAAAAATATGAAGACTTTTAAAAGGCAATTATTGAGAATTCACTAAATGTCCTAAGTTTGCACCAGGGAAGAAGTCGGCATGCAAGATTCTGTGTTATGTCAGTGCCTCAATGGCTGATGCTTCAAAATCAGTGACAAAACTGGAGCAACAGATTGACTTTTTGGTGTCATTGCCCCATCTGTAGCCTGCCTTTAAACCAAGCTATGATTTGAAACTAGTGTCTCCTTTGGGATATATATTTTTTAATTGCTCACTAAGAACTAGTTTGCTAGATATCAGAGGAAGGCCTAAATCTGAACTTCACTGAAATTAAAAGGAGTCTTTCCTTGAATTCAGTCAGGCACACAGTATAAAATCAAAGATTCTTGGGTCAGCCCATCCATCTGCCATATGTTTCTGCACATGGATTCACTAAATTTCAAGTGCCAAATGAGCAATATTAGCAAATTCTGCTTGCACATCACTTCCACCATCCAAGTCCTCAGGCTGGACTGCTGCTCTGCATGACAAACCCTGCCATGCTGTGGGGGTCAGGCACCTCCAGCCCATGGGCAGAGCAACATGACCCACGTTACTCTGCACTGAGCCGTACAGCCTAGGGGTGGGTGCTGCCTCTTGTCACATCTCTCTTCTGTTCACTGACATCACCTGATAAGCCAGTCTGATAACTGAATTAACTTTGGTCAAGTCAGCCCCAAACTCCCTGTTCTGAGATTTTTTTTTTAATAACAGTTGAGTCTTAAATGCATTATTAATTGCTATCCATATTACAACAGCATCTAAATATACAGAATAACTTAACAGAAGCTAATCCCTAGGAAAAGGACGTATAAAGAGGATTAGAAAAGACAAGCAGACAAACTCATGCAGAGAGCTTGCCATATCTCATATGCTAACAAATTTGAGCTCAATTAGCATTTGGATGAGAGACCAGTTTTGCTGAAAATGGTGTTGCAGACTTAATAGGCAGCAATAATCCTTTAACCTGATTTTTTTTTTTCAATAGTAAGAAAATACCAGGGCAGGAACAGAGAGAATCTGTAATGCACAGCTAGAAATAACCTCCTTAAAATTATGCTAATTTTTCATTTGCCACATCAATGCAGCCTCCTCTCTGTGGCTTTTATCATCTGATCAAACCTGAGTAACTGTTTGAGGGAAGATGTTACAGTGAGTGGCAAGGGCCTGCTGTCTGTTTGAGCTGAAAGCAAAAGGTGTTTACTTCTCTCCTGAAGGCAGGAGCAGCATTCTTCTCTGAGTATATTGGAGGTGGTTTAGGACCTTCAAATACAGGACATAACAGGGTTACAAAGTACATCAGCCATGCTCAGACTGTTGCTTGTGCTCTACTCTTGCAATTAAAAACAGGAACACATGCTAAAAATGGATCTAGTGCTTCTCAGCACTTCTCTGGGTAGTGGTCTTCTTGCCCAGCAGATACCCCAGCTCCAATCATCACCCACTTTTTTGCTCTCTACAGGGTAAGGCAGCTGAAGAGAACGGTTTTCACTACAGCAACCTTCGTATGGTGACCATGGACTTGTTTACAGCTGGTTCTGAGACCACCTCCACCACTCTCCGCTGGGCATTGCTATATATGCTTCTCCACCCAGAAATACAGAGTAAGTCAGAAACTTACAGAGGTGTAGCCTCTTCCCTTCAAGGCTCATTTTTCCACAAGGATTTCGCAAAGAGGAACAGCTTTGGTGATTGCCAGTCTAGCAGAAACACAGGAGAAACCCGTCCCAAACAGCTGTTCTGGCAGGGGATAGACATGATAAAAAGACTGGAGTTTGAAGGGCAAGTTCGCTCTTACCTTCATTTTGAGGGCTTCACCTGGATATTGGCTGTGGTCACTGTACCCTCTTCCAGCATTTAGAATAAATACTGATTGGTTTAAATTCTCTAATGCTCCTTGACCAGGTACCCTTCAAGCTGCATAGAGGGGGGGTAAGATAGCATGTGAAGTGGCAAGGCCTTTATTAAAAATGCTATGAGCAAAGAACAGTTATACAGAGTTACCTGTCAACTGAAAAAGGCCTTCCTGTCTGGTTTCTGTCTCTAACTACTTGTCCTGTTCTCACACAGTGCCTACAATCTCATGCAGCCAGTCTTCTTTCAGCTTGTACCAGCTGCTTCTGGTTCTCTAAGGATCCTCTAATTCTTTATCTCTTCTGCTTTCAGGTAAGGTCCAGGCAGAGATTGATAGAGTGATTGGCAGAGAGAGACCCCCCACCATGAAGGACCAAGCTAGCATGCCTTACACAAATGCTGTGATCCATGAAGTGCAACGCTACGGGGACATTGTTCCTGTGGGGCTACCTCACATGACGTACCGGGACACAGAGTTGCAAGGCTTCTTCATTCCCAAGGTGCCTGTGACCAGATAAGCAATACAGCAGCCTCTCCTTGTGCAGATGCCAGGCATGGGGTGGGATGATCCCATCCAACCCTGCAGCGTTGCACTTCCAGCCCCCATTACAGTCACTGTTGAGCACTAAAATAGGACATTTTGAAATGGTAAATTCAGGCAGATGATCATATCTGTGTTCTGGGCTTACACATGTTGTATGGGAACGCAATTGCAGTGGCAGCTCAGTGCAAAGGTTTCCTTTCTTCTCGCTGAGCTGTGATATTCACTGTCGGTTAGAAGAAGCCTAACAGGCTCTCTGGAGGCACTCAACACCAGCTTACTGTCTTTCCTGAGATGGTAGTAGTTAAATTCTAGCCTCTGAAGTTACCCAAATGCCATTGGCATTCAGACCAGTTTCGCTGTGACAAGCAGCTATCCTGGCAGGAGTGGCAGAATTCAAGCCTGGGATATTTTTGTACTTTTTTTGTAGCCGTGTGGTATCTCCTCTGATTTAAAAACTTGACATGTGAAACAGGAAAGCTTTGCCATTTTCCATGGTCCCTGCGAAAGCTGGGCTTTGAAGTCTGTCAGTCAGCTTTTTCTCTGCAGCTATAAAACAAGTCCAGGAGGATCTGAGAAACAGAGGCTGTTTCCACTGTGTAACCGTGAAATTGGCATTTGCATGCAACAGCCTTTGTAAGGCTACAAATTGCAAAAGTTCAGATGCTTCGTAATGTAGAGGAAGCACCGTATGCCATTGGAAAAGGGCCTTGCTTTACCTCTGCTTCAAATAAGATGCAGAAGTGGAAATGGGTGCTATTAGTTGGCAGACACGGTCTAAAGAGGGACCAGCACTGTCCCATTGTGCCAAGGTAATGCTGCTGTTCTCACTTAAGTTGTTTCCTCTTGTGGGGGAGTGCAGGGGACAACAATCATCACCAATTTGTCTTCCGTGCTGAAGGATGAAACAATCTGGGAGAAACCAAACGAGTTTTACCCCGAGCACTTCCTGGATGCAAAGGGGCAGTTTGTGAAACCAGAGGCCTTCCTGCCCTTCTCAGCAGGTAAATCTGAGGGGAGGATCCAGCTGCAAGTCGGAAGCACAGCAAGAGGGTTATCTGCTCCCCCCCACCCCGCGGCAATTCCAGCATCGATTATTGCGCTCTTTGGCAGACACTTCCTCTTCCCTCTCTTGCAGGTCGCCGTGCCTGTCCGGGAGAACAGCTGGCCAGGATGGAGCTCTTCCTCTTCTTTACCACTCTCCTGCAGAAATTCACTTTTGTGGTCCCTGAGGACCAGCCCAGGCCACGGGTGGACGGTCACTTTGCACTCACGAGCTCTCCACACCCATACCTGCTGCGAGCTCTCCCAAGATAGGTGCACACCACTCTCCTTTCACTGACAGACCACCACCCCCCCAGACTCTGTCAGGAACATTGCAGGTCTAGGCAGGATCATGCCACGTTCAATCTCAAGTCTTTACAGCTGTGTAAAGTAAGGATCTAGGCCAATATCTTGTTGAGCTTAATTCTAGTTGTGGTTCTTGAATCAAACAAGAGAGCTTCAGCTTCAACAACAAGGTGACACTAAAATGTAGTTTCTGAGTAGTTCTTCTGGGAAATCTTACTGTCCAAGACATACATGTTCCCTTCATTCATTTCTGTTTATTACACACTTCTGTATGTTGAACAAATATTGCATTGTCTTAATTTATAGCCTCAAAGAAAATTTTACTCCTGATAACCCTTATGTCACAGTATGCCTCCAGTAGGGAGTAAACACCAAGGAGTACATAAATAATCCATATGGTGTTTCAGCCACAGAAGGTCATTTGTGAAATACAGAAATTTTGATAAATACATTTAAAGTGAAATCCTGGTGTTTAGATTTACTCTCTCTTCTAATTAAAACTTTTTTTTTGCATTACATAAAATCAGCTCTTGGGCAGGTTTGGAACTCACAAAGGGATGGAGTTATACTGTTTGAAACTGTATGGCCATAGATTTCAGAGCTACCTTTCTCTTTCTTCCTGCAATATTCCTGACAAATTGTTTTGCAAGATGCAAAGGTATGTTGATGTTTAAATTAGCAATAGTTCCTTTACCACATCTAAAGAGACAGTAGCACCAAGGAGCTCCTATGTATAACCACCACTAAAAAAAAGAAAATATCTGAAATTGAGTGCACATGTGCAGTAGTAATTTTGTGTAATAGTAATTTTGGAAGCTATGAAAGCTATTTAATTATGCAAATACGTATTAACATAATTAAGATTTGAACTTCATCAGGAACTATACATTTGCACATTTATGCTTTTCAACTACAAAATAACTTGAAAGAATAAAAGTGATGTGAAATCTTCTTTCTCCCCCCTCTTCTTTGTGGTTGCCTCAGTCCTGCTATGCTCCTGCCTCAGATGCTCACCTGAGATTTCTCGCCTCACGCCCAGCACCTGAGTCTTTCAATATCATTTCAGTGTTACTCTTCTGGTCTGTTCAATTACACCAAACTGCATGTGTTCGGATTTATAGGGGCCAGCACATACCCAAGTGCGTTTAAAGAGAACTTAACTTTGGAGAGGTCCTGGCACTCGTGTATTTGGATAAAAACGTGGGTATAGCTGCAGTAGGGAGTGTCTTTTCTAGCATGCAAGACTGTACTGAGAGAAAATCCAGTTGCGCGACCGAAGAGCAGCCGATTGCGGCGTTCCGGGGGCAAAGGGAACAAAAGCATCGCTCCGACCCACAGCCCTGGGCCTGAGGGAGGAGCGCGCTCTGAGGGGCGGTGCGGACCAACGGCCGCAGGAGGCGGGGCCCTTCAGGAGGCGGGGCCCGCCCAGCAGCTGCTCCACCCCTCGCCGCACGGTGATTGGGTGATTGGCGTTTTTTCCGACCAATCGGGTGGGAGGTGGCCGGCCCGGAAGGCTGGAGTGGCAGCTCAGCTGGCCAATAGGAGAAGTTGCCGTGCCCTGGGCGTTCCCGCGGGCGGCGGGGAAGGTGGCGGCGGCATCAAGATGGCGGTGGCGGGCAAGGGAGTGGTGTCGGCCGCCGTGAAGCCGATCTTCAGCCGGGACCTGGGCGAGGCGAAGCGGCGCGTCAGGGAGCTGTACCGGGCCTGGTACCGCGAGGTGCCCAACACGGGTGGGTGAGGGATGGCAGGGCCTGCCGCGCGGGCTCAAGGTCGGAACGGCCTTAATGACATTGGTGAAGCCGGCGGGCATCGCATGAACGAGTGACAGTGTAGCGATTTTTAGGGTTGAGTTGCACGTTGCCGGTGGAACAAGTGCAGAGCGACGTGGATGACCGCAGTAGGTGTTGTGTTTCTCTTAGTGCACCTGTACCAGCTGGACATCACGGTGAAACAGGGGCGGAACAAGGTGCGGGAGATGTTCATGAAGAATGCCCACGTTACGGATCCACGCGTGATAGACATGCTGGTTATTAAGGTACACACAGTTACTTCTGATTTGTTGAAGCTGCAGAGAATGTGGATGATTGGTGGTGGGTGTGATGGAGGAGAGGGACAACTTTTACCAGCCTGTCTATGGAGTGGTTGTCTCTTGCAGTGGGATTGGTAATACCTGTGTCAGCAAACCTGTTGATAAGGGATCAGGTGGCTTTAGAATTCAGCAAGTGTATGTCAAGCAAAGCGGTAATTAAAATACTAAGTTTGTTCCTTATTTTTGTTCCTTGCTTGCTTGTCTTATTTTTAACAACAGCAATCAAAGGGAAAATAGGTGCTGCTCACTAGTTTACTATTAAAAACAAACTTTCTACTCTCTACAGTACTTCATTGGATTGGGAAATGGTTTTCTTCACTGATTCTGAAACATATATTACAGTGTCAATACTTGGTGGGAAGCTGGTTTTGGGTAGCAGAACACTCCAACTCTGTAACACATCTGGTGGTGTTACAGGCCTGAGAGACCTGTCTGCTTCAAAGCAATAATCAGCACAACAGGCTTCAAAATGTGTCTGAGCAACAGTAACTGATCTCTGCAGTTCTAATGCATTAGAAAGCTTCCAACCAAGGACTGCCATGCTCACCTGTTTTGTTTCTTGCATTTCAAAACAATTACTCTGTCTTTACATGATGAAAAAATATGGAAACATAATCCTAGATAGTATGGCCGGTGACAATTCCAGGCAGTCTCATTTTGCTCTGTGCTACCATCCTATAAAACCAGTACATAAGGATGAAATAGTGACGAATTTGCATGTCTCAGTGGCAGTGCTACTGGTGCAAAGCACTTGAAAGCAGTTAGTTTTACAGCTAAAGTGTTGCTGTTTACCCAAATTCAGTAGAGGTGCTCGAATGTTAGCAATGTTGTGTAGAATTTTATGGGAGGTGCTGGTCAGGAGAGAAACAAAGCAGGTTTTAAGAAGGGGACAGTCTCTCTTGCCTGTTTCACAGGGCTGGGAAGCCGTTCTGCAGAGCAATCCATGTAAGTCCCAAGGCAGGAACAGTATATTTGTGTCACAGTGCGGGTGATGAATGCAGGCTAGGAGTACAGAACTGTTGATGCAGCTGTTATTTTCGTAGGTGTTTTAAAGTTCATTCAAATAACTTTCACAGTACTGCATGGTTAGGCTTGGGCTCTAACTGCCAACTAGTCTAAAATTCTTTTGTGTGTGTGCAGGGAAAAATGGAGCTTCAAGAAACCATTCATGTCTGGAAGCAGAGGACTCACGTCATGAGGTACTTCCACGAGACAGAAACCCCGCAACCTAAAGACTTTCTGTCAAAATTCTATGCGGGCCACAATCCCTGAGAAACTGACTCTGTGTCTTCCTGCCTTACATTACAAATAAAGTTCTATACAATATAAAAAAAATCCATACCAAGAGATTCTCTAGCATCTTAGGAGCCTAATGACTAGGTGAATCCAGAGCATGTGCAAGTGGTAATCTGTTTGAAGAGCTGTAATTTCCTAGTTTTGCCAGTGTGTATTTTCAGTGGATGGCATTTATCCCATCACTTGCCCTGGGGTATCTGCTGAATAACCACAGCACAGCCTGTCTGTGGGTCTTTGTGCTTAGCCTGCAGCCCCATCTGTAGATGTTAGCTCTGTGAGGAAAAGGGTAGCCCTTCAGAAAAGCCACTGCACTGACAGAAATATTCTTGTGCTTGAGGGACATGTGTATTCATGCAGTGTCTTGCAGTTTCATCCTATGACTTTGTTGGCCTTGTGTTTTTTATTAGACATTAGTCTCCTTCATTTCTCACAGAGAAAATATAAAATCCAGTAGGCAAATAATTCTTTGTGCATTAAAACATCAGCAGAGTCCATTTCTCTGCTGTAAAATGAAATTACCTGGAAAAAGGGAGTATGTACTGTTTTCTAGAATAGGAGGGCTCCGTAAGAGCTTCTGAAGCCTAGCAGGAGATGGTGTCCTACCATCACCTCATCCACTGAATCAGGAATTACTAGTTCCCTTTTGAGAGGGATAAGGACAATTTATTCTTTCACAAGAGAACAGGTTTTCAGCAAGTAACTCGGTGCTGGAGCTCTTTGAGATGTGACCAGCACTGAATGTTTGTAGTATGCTCAAGCTTCTTTTTTTCCTATATAAATAAATAAACATCTTTTTATCCTCTAAGTACTGGGGCTTTCTTCCCCATGAGGGCCATAACACAGCACTCCTCAGGGATGTATACATAGGTACCTTGGGGCTCCAGGGTTGGCATGTATTTAAGGACAGGGTTGACAAAGTCAGGAGGGGCCCAGGAGGGACTGGGACAATGCAGTGAAAAGGATTTTGGTAGCATCTAAAACAGAAGTACATGTTTGGCTCCCAAGAGCAGATAAACTGGAACAACTGCTTCTCAGGTGGCTTTGGGCAAGGAGGGGGCAACTCAGATACCAAGTGATTCAAGAACCTGACAGCTGCCTTTAGCTACAGCTCTTGGGGTTACTCAGATTACAGGCTCCTTTTTCTCTCAGTAGCCATGCTGGAGAGTTATTGAGCAAACCTTAAAAGCTGTGCCAAAGAATAAGAGAACAAATGTGCTGTTGGAACTATACACTGCTCCCTATTCAAGAGCAACACGAATAAGGAAGGAAAAAGTGGGCACTCAAGAGGTCAGATCTAGTGACCAGAAACCATGAGACACTGTGGCAGTGCTGGCTTAAGAAACATAAATAATTGACCAACCTCTCAAGGTTTCATTTTGAGAGAACAACATTTCATTTTGAGACTACATTGACTACAGCTGGTCTGCTGACTAAAGATACTCTTCTTGTACCATAACAGCAAAGAAGACCTTTTAAGTCTATGATACAAGTATTTAAGTGCAATAGCAAACACTTTTATGAAAAAAGGAGTTGAAGTTCATACAGTGAAGAAAACAAATACCTTAAGGCTCTTTCAGAAGGAAGTACTGAACTACCTAGGAAATATTAGAAACTTGGAGCCAGTATTCAGATTAAATGTTATAAAGCACATGAGCAAATTCATTTGCAACTTGTAATCTCAACCTTTTACCAAAGCCGCTCAGAGTTTTAACTCTGTGATGATAATACTGTCTTTCATCTTCAGTGAGGTGAAGTTAATGCCACAGTCCCCATCAGATACAGCTGCTAGGTTGTTGAACAGTGCCATTGTCAGTGTGCACTCCACTCTTTAACAGGGCTTGTTGTGGGGCTGCTGCTTCCCCAAGGATTCCACATATCCTGTAGATCAGTACTGAGTTACTGAAAGGACTCAAAAGAGAAACATGAGGAGAGCCTCCCTACTGGAACAGACATACAGAGATAGAAAGGTTAAGACAGAGAAAAAACCCAGAGGACCAAAGTTGCACATGTCAATCTCTTGATCTTTAATTATAAAGTGTTTCCCATGTTGCTAATTAAAGGCATTCCAAGCAGTCTTTGATGAGGTGAGCATGTGTGTGCAAGGACGCAGGGCCTATCAAGCACTTCCTTCAACCCTGATCTACAGATTTCCAGCATACAGAGATGTGCAGGACACTCACTGGCAAAAGGGGATACAAAGCCCCCTGTCCCCTTTAGGAAAGACAAAACACAGGTGACAGATGTTGGAACCATTGTTTTGTCAATGGCTTTCTCCCTTCTGCTCCTCTGTTCCAGTGCTGCAAATAGAAAAACAAGCTGTTAGAGATACACTACTGTGCTGTATTCTGCATCCTCCTCCCAAAACTAAACAAGATGGGGTTTACATAAAGGGAGTTTACAACAGGCCAGTGCAGTCTTTGCAATCTTTTAAGTCTTAGCTTTTAGCTGCACAGTGCATGCTGGAAAACTCCTTATCAACTGGAATACATCCACCAAACTGACTATAAATCTACATTATTTACAACAACTTCTCTAAAACAGTTTCTTTGTTCTATAAAGAATCAAGTAACACCCAAACTCAAATCTTTACACAAGAACTAACTAAACAGAATAATAGAAGATGGTAGAAAGCATAGCACAGTGCAGATAAAGGTGAATTATTTCCATTCTTCCTTTCTGCAACGAGTCTGAATGGTTCAACTACTCCAGAGATCAGTGTTGTAACACCCAGCAGACAGTTTGTTCTGATGAGTTCCAGAATGCTCTTAAATTGGTCACCTATATCAGAATTTCAGACAGTACATGATTCTGTTTTAAAAGAGTCATTTTGTGAGTTAGGAGAAGACTTTTAAACAGGTAAACAAGTAGAACAAAATAATGGAATCGTTTAGGTTGGAAAAGACCTTCAAGTTCATTGAGTCCCAGCTGTTAACCCAGTACTGCCAAGTCCACCGCTAAACCACATCCGGAAGTGCCTCATCTGCACCTCGTTTAAATACCTCCAGGGCGTGTGACTCCACCACTTCCCTGGGCAGCCTGCTCCAATGTTGGACAACCCTTTCCCTGAAGAAATGTTTCCTAATACCCAGTCTAAACCTCCCCTAGCACAGCCTGAGGCTATTGCTCTTGTCCTGTTGCTTGTTACTTGGGAAAAGAGACTGAACCCTACCTGGCTGCAGCCACCTTTCAGGTAGTTGTAGAGAGTGATAAGCTCTCCCCTGAGCTTTCTTTTCACCAGGCTAAACAGCCCTAGCTCCCACAGCCACTCCTCAGAACAGGTGTGCTTCAGACCCCTGAGCAGCTCTGTCGTCCTTCTTTGGATGTGTAATGTAGGAACACTGAAGTCTCTCCGTTGTCTGCAGTATAGACCCTCATTGACTACATTTTATTTCTGATTCAGCTGGCAAGATCTAAAACACTATCACTTTTCCCAGTCTCTAAGAAATGCATGGCGTGGAGATTGCACAGATACCAGGCTGGCCTACTCTGGTACAAAACAAAAACGTTCATAGCCAAAGGCATATCCATGACCATGTGTTTAACTACAAGTATATCTTTTAAGCTGTTGCTGGCTGTATTTCCTTGTCTGGGATTCTCCTCCCTGCCCCAAGCAAACGGGAAACAGAAATAATTAGATTGCTGGTGTAGTTAGTGACGTACCCTTTAATCATCGTCGTCATCATCCTCTGGGACAAAGATATCATGTTCTTCAAGTAAGGCTGCAAAGTTCTTACTGATCTGAGTACCAACATACAGGAAAGGGATCACGACGCTGAACACTCTGAGGAGGCCGAAGGGCGTCTGCAAGGAGTCGATTTTAAAAAGTGGATCTTTACATCCAAGCAAGCCGCACGTTGGCTGAACCGGCGCACTCCCGGCTCCACAGGCGCGCGGAGGGCCCGGGAAGCGGCCCGCAGAACGATCTGCGTCCCTAGTGCCAAGCCCCGGTCAGCGCACCGCGCTTTATCATCGTATTATAGTGTTACAAACACTCCCGCACCAGCGAGTGGGCAGCCCGGGGCTGCCCACGGGAACACCCATGGCTTAGGGAGGGGATGGCGGTGGCCGGTGACAAAGGGCGGTGCGTAGGCGGGTACTGATCTCCCCCTTACGTCGCAGCGCTGCCTCGCTCGGGGGCGAGGGGGACACGGGCCCGGTGAGCCCCGCACGCTCGCGGGGCCGCTCCCGTCTCCTTCCCGCTGCCCGGCGCTTCCGCATCCCCGCCCGCGGTTCCCCGCTCATTGGCCCCAAGCACTGTCACTCACCACTACCGCCCCGCCCACATCAGCTGCGGCTGCACCGATTGGCCACCGCTGCCGCCCGTTGCTGCCGCCCCCGCCCGCTCGCCCCTCACTCACCTTAACCGGCTTGGGCAAAATGGCGCCGCTGCGGGTGACGGTGGCGCCCCGGGAGGGCACCAGCGGCACGGCCGGGGCCCTGCCCGGCTCACCCCAGCCCGGACGCCCCGAGCGAGCCAGGGTCGCCGCCAGGAGCCGCCCGGCTGCCGCTGCCATCGTCCCGGTGCCCCGAGCCGCGGCCCAGCCCAGGCGTCACCTGGGATCTCGCGAGGCTTGTGGAGAGGCTGCGATGTCGGCACTACGCATGCGCGGGGCGAGACCGCGCCCCCCGGCTCTGGGGGCGTTTCTCGGTGCCCCCGCGGGGACGGAGGGAGAGAGGGCCCGGGCCGCCTCCCGCCACCTCCCGATAAGGGGAGAACCGGGCCGGGCGGGAATGGCCAGGCCCTGCAGACACGCCGGGGGGCTTCACGGCTCCATTAACAGCGCACGGGCTACAAATCAAACCGGTTTATTCGGCTTCGCGGCATAAAATACAAACTCTAAACAATGTAATGGGATGCGTAACACAAGTTCCGCGTGTAAAACAAACTCTAAATAGTGTAATGCAATGTATAGTACAAGTTCCGCGTGTAAAACAAAGGCGCATGCAAAACCATCTCCTAAAAAAAAAGGAACACGCCCTACCTAAAATAGAAGCACTTGGAAAGGCAGGAGTCGCTCGTAGTGTTTTCCAGGCTATTGTGCGGAGAGAACACAATTTGGTGCTGGTGGAAGATGCCCCCGTGCATTTCAGTGGGGCTTTTTTTTCAGCTTCTCTGCAAAGGCAGCGGAGAGAGGTAACATTGAGGGGTAGCTCCCCCAGGCACTATTAGTGCAGCCGCTACTGTAACACAAAATGTCTGATCTTGGTCATGATTGTCCACCACATGGCTAAGAGTGGCCACGGGTAAAACCTACAGGTTACTCTTCACCTCGACTCAGTGGAAAACAGCACAGTTTTACAAAAAAAAAAAAAAAAAAAAAAGTGTAGAAATTATATATCACGGGCTCAAATCTGAAATGCCAGCCTCAGAAAAGTATTTAATCAACTATTTTAGCAGGATTGGGAGCCCTTCCCAGCACAGCTCACAAAGGCCATGTCAAAACTGCCCTTCCTCTTTCAATTTCTTTTAAATTTTAGAACCTTCCTCTCATCACTTGTGCACTAAAGAAAACTCTTAGGAAAAGGATCTTACTTCAGTACTTTAAGAAAAGTACCCATTCAACTTCAGTGTTCAGCTCCCCTTTTGCCTAGGAACCTGTTTAGATAGACATTCTCTATTTTTAAAAATAAAAAGGGAAAGTGGAGGCAGGAGGTGAAACAGTCCAAACCTGAACAACTGGAGAAAAACCCTGGCTGGCAATCAGTCTTATTTTGCTGCTTATTTTATGTGCAGTGAAAACTCTCTGCCTTTCCAGTAACAATCTCTGCCTGCAGAATGTCAGACAGGCTGCTCCATTAGCCAGCTGAATGTTCAACCTCAGGAAGCTGAAATCCTGACCTCCTGCCTGGAGGCTGCTTCAAAGGCACTGTTAGCACAACCAATTCAGCTGGGCTGGCTTGATAGCCTCCAACTCTGAGGAGGCAGTGCAGGACTCAGGTGCTTCCTACCTAACGAAGCAAGCGGCAGTGGTCATTAAAAAAACCTGTACTCCCACACAAATTTGGGCAAGTCTCCAACATGGCTGCTACAACAGTGGGATGGTGAGGAAACCCTGATCAAGCACTTCCAAAGTCACACAGTGCTTTGGAGACCTAGCAAAGGCCCAGGCATGGATGGCTGGGCTGAGCATAAATGTGGATCAGGCTTCAGCCAATTTCTTGTCAGCACAGCAGAATAAAACACAAAATTACTCAAACGCGATCAGATGGAAAGCAGAGCTCAGTGCCTCATTTGCAGGATGTGGGATTTAGCTGGGATATGGACTAAGCAAAGGTAGGTAGCGTGGAAATTGTGCCGTTTGAATGGGACAGATTAAAGCATTAAATATAAGCTCTTTAGCAGTGTTACGAGCACAATCCTGGCTTATTAAAACACACTAAGCTTCTTAAAAGTGAAACTGCCCTTAAATGAATAATACTGTCTCAGTTTCAGTTCTGACAGAACTGGCTTTGTTAATTTATCTTCCCTTTCAAGTCATTCCCAATTCTTGGGTCTCATGTAGGAACTACTACTACATTTTGATTTGTTTTGGAAGTTGAGTCTTTCATACTGCTTTATGTTAATCTGAGACATCAGGAATATTCTCTCTGTATTACATTTAAAAAAAAATAACCACAGGAAAATGCTTGACAAATTTGACCTTGGTCCCAAAATACCCATGCTCATAGCAAGGAGTCACCAGGTAGTGCAATCCCCTGATGCTGCTGTCCTGGCATGGGAAAAGGGACACATTTGCAGCCAGGAATGCTGCAGTACTGAACTCTTCAAGCAGCAGGGTAGGGAGGCAGAAATGGCCCCTATGTCCAACCAGCTAAGCTGCTGATGAAGTCAGGGCCTTGCCCCATGGCCACCTGCTCCCAATTTTTCTGAACTGTTTTCACAAAAGCCGAACAAAAATAATCCTCCCAAACTTGAAGACCCTTACTGTGAAGTAAAACAACCACAAACTGGAGAGGACTGGATTGTGTTACTCACAAGTGAAGGTGACATTCTCACTGCCCAAAGTAATATGTAAGATCTAATTTAAGATCTGATTTCCTCTAATGTACCATCGAGCCATAATTAGGCAGGAGGCTGGAAGCTCATAATCCAAAACTACCAGAGACATATTTTAAAAGGCACCAAGAGTTAATAGAATTAATTTGATTTCTGTATTGGCTATCTCTACAGGCTATTGCAAAGTAGGAAGCTGAGTGTGTTTAAGTCCAGAAAGGTTCCAGCCAGTCATGATCTAAAATGGGTTTTTGCTTTCCTAGCAAATCTCTTAAAAAAAAAAAAAAAAAGGACAATAAAAACAGGTTTAATGTTTTTAGAAGCATGCAACTAGATAAGGGAAATTTTTAAACCCCATCCCAAGGGTGTTCTAGTCCCTGGACTTGGCACCCACCTACTTGTACCGTGTGCTTTGTGGCCAAGGTTTCTGACCTACTGATGGACAAGTCTGTTTCCACAGTGACGTGACAGGCATGCCCTCCCTGCAGCCCTCCCAGCCCGCTGGGAGGACAGGATGTGCTGCAGAGATCAGCTAAGCAATGCTGACATGAAATCAGAGGGAAGCGCTGCAGGCCAGGTGCAGGCTTGATAGAAGGCAGCGACATGGCTTTGACACTGGAGAGGCAGCTCAGACACTGCCAACACCTATAACTCACTCCCACACCTTCAATTCTCCTCTTGAGACCCCTGGTCTCTCTCCCTCCCCACCCTTCAAAGCCTCTCCTCCAACTGCACAGCACTGCCAGGAGTTGGGCAGAGCCACAACACTGAGAGAGGCCCTGCAGGAGTGTGGCTCTGGACACCCTCTTGGGCAAGCAGCCCAATGAGCTGACTGAGCCCTGTATGGCACTTTGCAGGGGCTGTGGTCTAAGCAAAGGCTGAGAAATTTACTCCTGCCCAGGCAAAGAGGCTTTAGCATCCCTGCATAGGAACAGGGAAACCTTGAGCCAGAGATATTAGCAAGCTTGGATACCGCTTTACAGAGTCCAGATTAGCCCTGGGAGCTTCTGGTGTCCTTGCTGTGGCTTCAGGCCAAGCTCTGTGTCTCCATTTCAAGCTTGCGAGTATGAGCACACAAAGAGATAGTTGCAAGACCATGATATCCACATCCTGAAGGATTTAGCTGAAAGAAGGGTTAGTGCAGATCAAAGAAAAAAAACAATGCAAAAGCCCCAGCTGCTGGACCAGCAACAGCTGCAGTGGCTCGCATGTCCTGTAGTGAGAGAGGCGCAAGGCTGGAGGCATGTGCCGTGGCCAGTGGCCTGTCAGAGGCACTTCAAAAGAGCCCAGCCTTATCTGCTGCAAAAGAACAAAGGCAGAAGGACATTGGCACAAGACCACAGAAAGTAATAAGCACTGACCAAAAGCAAACTTCCACACTGAGAAACAAAACAAAACAAGAAATAAAAGTGGTGAAGGAGAGGTAGGGGATGAAACACCCAGAGCATCCACCATGTCAGCACAGCAAATGGCCAGGCCTGTTGGCTGAGGTTCATTGCGTATGTGCTGATTTGGGCAGCTCCTATTTCCAGCAGAGAGAGTTTAAGTAAAGGTGGCTCCCCTGGTGTTACACACTCTCCGGCTGTATAAAGCCTCATAGAAGTTAAATGTGAGGTTCAGAGGAGATTTGAGTCCCTCCCAAGTGAAGCATACACACATCACACACACAGCCACTCATGAGGGCAGGGGGCAAGCAGTGTGCCTCGCTTCACTCTTCCTGCACGCAGAACAGGCTGCTGGGCATCAGCTGGCCAGTGACTTGTGTCCTGTGCCCCCAGTCACGGGTGTCCCCTCTTCTGCCTCTCCTGCCACTCCCGTCTCAGCACTGCAATCTCCTGCCCGTACCAGTTGTGCAGCTTGGAGAAGCAGATGGTTTCCGGTGGCACTGGGCTCTCCAGCATGGCTGGTGAGAGGCCAGGTGCCGGGGATCCTGTGGCACTGCTGGCGCCCGAGCGCCGGCGTGGAGGCAGGGGCGGGGGCTTTGTTTGCCCCCCATCATGGTCAGTGCAGGTGGCTCCACCGGCGACACATCCACCACTACTCCATGTGGAGTAGCCATTCTCCAGGGTGGTGGGCTTCTCCTGGAGAGGCTGCAAGGCAGGGTTGGAGAGATGCCTCTTCCTGCCAGAGGAGGAGGATCTTTGTGGAGACTTACGGCAAGCGGCCAAGCTCTTGCAGGCCTCCTCCAGCTGCTTCTCCAGCTCCCTTACCACCAGCCGCATGTAGTCAAAGCTGGCACGTGAGAGCGCCTTCACCCAGGCCTCCATGGCAGCCTGCCCGTCAGCCACCAGCACATAAGCCCTGGCACCAGCGTCATCAAAGCGGATGGCAAAGGCGAACTCCTCAGCGGCCTCGCACAGCTCCACGGTGCAGCCCTCCAGGACCACCAGTCCCACGGGCTCCCGGCTCTCCCGCTCCTCAAAGTAGAAGAGGAGGTTGCCCTTGAGGACGAACCAACGGCGCTGGTAGGAGGTGCCATGGTGGTGGCCATGGTGGTGGTGCCGCTCCACCCGTTTGCGCAGAAAGCCGGTGTGGTCGGCAGGCGAGTCACAGGTGGCGTAGTGGGCCACGCTCCGCTCATTCAGCTTCATCGCCCCACCTAGGAGCAGAGGAAGAGAGGGGGAAGAGGTTGTCTTGGTGTGAGGAGCATGTCACTGGCCCCACCAGAAGAGGCTAGATCCTGCTCCCAGGGAAAAGCAGCCACTCCTGCAGCCCCTACTCCAGCAGCCACCGACACAGGACAGTGTCTAACCCAGCAGGTACCCCTACAAAGGGCAGACTGGATCCTCACTGCTGCAAAGAAGAGGTCATTACCAGAGCCTCACCACCCAGACACCTGCCTTCCCTGCGAATGCCAACACGGCTGTTTCATTTCTTATTCCACAAGTGACCTACTTTGCTGGTTTTTAATGGGGCACATCAAAGAAATTTGCCTCTCTGCCTGCAAGGCACTCATTTTGCTCTCTATTAGAAGGCAGAATAAGGAGAGTGTTTCAGACCCAAGGGCTCCGGAACTTACATTTCTGTCCCCTTTCCCTACTCCGTCTCCATGCAGGACCACCCACCCCCACCAGCCCTCCTGGCAGCAGAACTCCCAGCTCCAGCAGGTTCACCAGCAGTGGGGTGCAAGGTGCCGTACCAGCTGTGCAGGTCAGACTGCAAACCCTCGCTGTCTTCCTTGGCCAGGCTGCTCCCTAGCTGAGGGTGTCCGAGGCTTCAGCGTGATGAGTACCATCCTTTGTTGGAGGAAAAGGATGAAGAAGGAGTTATGAACCAGAACAGTTTGGGACTGAGAGCTAAGACCTGTGTCACTCCCACCTCAGACATCCAGGGTCCTCAGTGCAGGCAAGCTGCACTGGAAACTGGGATAGCAAAACTGGGGGAACATGCACTTGCTCCAAAGCCTGAGTCCTATCCCAGCTCAGGCCAGTGCTCCTGTGGGTTTGTTTTCTAGCTCCTGGGTTTGTTTTGGGTTTATTAAAGGAAAAAAAAGAAATGTTTTGCAGAGGCTGTCACTGCCCTATTTGTGGAGGCCCTTTAGCAGGCGACTCAGCAAGTCAAGGAGGACAATGCCTTGAAGGACAGAGCAAGCACAACCTTTGTAGAATGTTCAATTGCCAAAGGATTTCCAACCGCTAAAACTCTACACATAGAAATATGCAGAAAACAAACCACAGCCACCACTCCCAGGACAGACTTGGGTGCTAGGAGCTCCCCACTGCTGAGCAACTTCCAGAATCCCTCCCGGAGCCCTTCTCTCCCATCAGGACTTGTGGGGCACAGCTGAGGACATGGGGGCACGGACCCCAGTTGAAAAATGCCCAAGACCCCGATCAGACACAAGGAAAGGCTGTTCCCTGGAGGCGCTCTGCCCTGGGGAGCTTCCAGCCAGGCACACTCAGGCTGCGGAGAGCAGGGGCGGCCCAGGCCGGCCGTGACGCGAGGGGGCTGTGGGGGTCCCACGTGTGCCGTGCTGGGCTCTGTGTCTTTGTGTGCGGGCGCACGCCTGTGCAATGGGGCTGCGTGTCTGTGTGTGTGTGCCTGCGCCCCTCCGTGTGTGAGTTCGTCGCGTGCCTGCGACCCCCGCGGCCCCGCGGCCGCTCCCGCCCCGCCGCCGCCCTGTCCCGGCCCGGTCCCGGCGCCACCTGGACACTGCCCAGCGCCTCCCCTGCGACGGCGGGACCCCGGCCCCTGCCCGGCCCGGCTCACCTCCGGCCGCTGCTGCTCGGCGGTGCGGGGCAGCCCGGCCCTGCCGCGGCCGGGCGGGGGAAGGCTCCTACGGCCGCCGGGGCCGTCCCGCCGCGCCGGCAGCACCGCCCCGCCGGCGGCCAGGGGGGAGCGGGGGGGCCGGGGACACCGCAGCCGGACCGGAGCCGCGTCCTCCCGCACCCCTTCGCTCAGCCCGACACCTCTGCAGGGTCGCAACCTGGGGGGGACCTAAATCCCCCGCTCCCAGAGTCACTGTTGGGGTGCAGCTGGCACAGGGGCGGCGGTGACAGGGTGCCAGCAACGGGGTGCTGCAATGGGGTGCAGTACGGGCTGGGCGCAGTGCTGATGGGCACCGGCCACGGGGTGCAGCAGCAGTGGGGTGCAGCTGGGGGAGCGATATTAATGGACTGGCACGGCTGTGGGCTGCAGTACCGGCGGGGCGCGGTGGCTGCGGGCGGGCGGGAGGCGTGGGCAGTCAGTCAGCTGATGCAGACGGCATCATGTGAGCGGGGCCGGGCCGGGGCCGGGGGAGCCGCTCTGTGCCGCGGCGGCAGCGATGGAGGCGATGGTACCGAGCGCGCTGGTCCTGGCCCTGGCCCTGGCGCTGCCCTCCGTGGCCCTGGAGAACGGGCTGGCGCGCACTCCCCCCATGGGCTGGATGTCCTGGGAGAGGTTCCGCTGCAACGTGGACTGCCAGGCGGATCCCCGCAACTGCATCAGGTCAGTGGATGGGCGCGGTCTGGTCGAACTTGAGGAGCGGGATGGCTCTGGCACCGTCTGCGTCCCTGGGACCCCGGGGTGGATGGTGCATGGCAGGCGGGAGGCTCAGACGCCCCGGTGCTGGGCCGAAGAGCCCCCAGAGCTGAAGGATATGGGCAGGCTTTTCGGGCAGTCGGGGAAACGCTTCCCCCTCGGTGAGGTCAATAAAGACGGATAGGATTTAAATGGGAGCGCTGGAAACCCTCCTATGGCCCGGACCAGCCCTCCGGAGCCCCCAGTTAACCCCCAAATCCCTTTGCCTACCTCACCTGCTGAGGCACAAGGGTCGCAGGGTCTCAGCCTGCCATGCCTCCTCAATCCACAGTGAGCAGCTCTTCTTCGAGATGGCAGACCGGCTGGCAGAGGATGGTTGGAGGGAGCTGGGCTACGAGTACATCAACATTGATGACTGCTGGGCTGCCAAGCAGCGGGATGTGGCCGGACAGCTGGTTCCCGACCCCAAGAGATTCCCCAGTGGAATTAAGGCTCTGGCTGACTATGTGAGTGCCTGCTGGGGGCCACTGGGGATCTCTGTCCCCATGCCAGTATGGTGGGAGAGCTGGGAAGGAAAAGAGGATGCTGGTACCTGGGAGACACCCTGGATTCCCTTCACTTGCTCCTTGCAGCTCTGTTCTCCTCACAGGTCCATGCCAGGGGCCTGAAGCTGGGCATTTATGGTGACCTGGGCATCTTCACCTGTGGGGGCTACCCAGGCACCATGTTGGAAAATGTGAAGCAGGATGCCCAGACCTTTGCAGCGTGGGGTGTGGACATGCTGAAGCTGGATGGGTGCTACTCGTCCGCAGAGGAGCAGGCAAAGGGTAAAAGTTCACCAGCCTCTGGCATTCCTCTCCCTGCTGCTTGGGATGGGGCAGCTGGCCCTCTGCAGCAACACTGGGCTGGCCAGTTCTTTCCTTGTGCCTCCTATTGCAACTGTTGGGAAAAGAGGCAGGAGTCGGTGTGCCCTGGAGCTGGTGTAAGGAAGGAAGCTATCCTTCCCATATCTCTTCCCCTTGCTGGGTGGGCTGGGACAAAGGCTGCTACTGGGACATGGGCTGCTGCCAGCCACCCCCTTCACTGGTTGTCATC
Source organism: Vidua chalybeata (assembly GCF_026979565.1). NCBI lineage: Eukaryota > Metazoa > Chordata > Aves > Passeriformes > Viduidae > Vidua > Vidua chalybeata. The sequence goes on from NC_071534.1 coordinate 18,201,086, forward strand.
TTCTCTCCCTAAGGATACCCAGAAATGGCGAGGGCCTTGAACGCCACAGGCCGCCCCATTGTCTACTCATGCAGCTGGCCAGCATATCAGGGGGGTCTTCCCCCCAAGGTATGGGTTTTCCTATCTTTTGGCAAGTTCCCGTGTCCCCTGTGCCCTGGAGGAGCTCTTGCTGGAGCACCAGGAGCAGGGTGTTACACTCCACTTAATTTTTTCATCCCTGGATGGTGCTGCAGGTCCCAGAGGTAATGTGGCCTTCCTGCCAGGCACCCAGGGATGCTTGGGGGTCCCAATATGGCTAGGTGATGGGAGTTTGTGGGAAGAAGGCTCTGGAGTGTATCCTCACCACCCTAATCAGATGGTGTGGGGTTGGTCCTGACAGTCTTCTTGTGAGACAGTCCTGTCTGGTTTCAGTGCTTCAAATAGGATTATCTTCCTAGTATATGTTTCTTGAGAATTGGTTACTCTCACATATTTCCTCTTTCACTTTTTGAGTCAGTCCTGAGCTGCTCTCATTCTTGTAGCTGATAGGTTATCAGATTTCCCCATGGCCTCTGTGGTTGTTTTGCCAGACATCCTATAGTACTGGGGTGTGCCCAGACATAGTGGGATATGACTCTGTCTTGCCTCCTTGCTCTTCTCCAGATTCCTCTGTCTTTTACACACTTGCTGGACAGTGCAGCTCTCAACAATTCAACAGTGCTGCCCTTGCCTGCCCCACCTTGCAGAACTGTTCTTTTTCCTCTCCTGCCTGACACTGTTCTCCTTGTCAGGTGAACTACACCATCCTGGCAGAGATCTGCAACCTGTGGCGTAACTATGACGACATCCAGGACTCCTGGGACAGCGTACTTTCCATCGTGGACTGGTTCTTCACAAACCAGGACGTGCTGCAGCCAGCAGCTGGCCCCGGTCACTGGAATGACCCGGACATGGTGTGGCTGGGTGATGGGTGCTTTGACTCTGTCTGGGGATGAGGATCTCCAGGGATCCTCTTCTAGGGGCAGGACAAAGGAAGAGCTCCAGGAGCCGGAGCCCTGTTGCTGCAGAGGCAAAGCTGGTGTTGCCCTTGGCTAAGCTGTGGGAAAAACCACAGTGGTTGCCATGAACCCTTCACCACTTGAATTTACCTCTCAAGTTCTTCAGGTGTTCTTGTCCTTCCCTGCACAGCCTGAGGGCAAATAGTGGTGAAACAAAGGGTGTTAATGAGTGCATTTGAGTGTATGTTGCTAGCAGGGATGAGATCTCTCCGGCAGTGGTGGACTACTTAAGGGGAAGCAAAAGTGTGTGTGAGGTTTCCCTTGTGCCTTCCCTCCCAGCAGGAAGCAGCATCACCACGGGTGTCAAGAAGACAAGTTTCTAACCTTTTTCTGCTTCTTCCATCTTTTCACTATCTCCCTCCAGCTCATCATTGGAAACTTCGGCCTTAGCTATGAGCAGTCACGCTCCCAAATGGCTTTGTGGACAGTGATGGCAGCTCCGCTCCTCATGTCCACTGATCTCCGCACCATCTCCCCCAGGGCCAAGGAGATCCTGCAGAACCGCCTGATGATCCAGATCAATCAGGATCCCCTGGGAATCCAGGGGCGCAGAATTGTCAAGGTTAGGGGGGAAAGCAGATGCAGAAGCATCTGCAGACAGAGAGAACAGACAGAAGTAGCACAGGGCATCAAAATAAGGAGGGAGAGGGAAGCAATGCAGAGAAACAGGAGCAAGAGAGCTGTGGGAGTTGTGGGCCTGCTGGTGTAGCAGCCCCACAAGGCAAAGTGAGAAGTTACGCTGCTCCTAGCAACTCTGCCTCACCCACCTATCCCCACCCCTAGGAGAAATCCCACATCGAGGTGTTTCTGCGCCCACTGTCCCAGGCTGCCAGCGCTCTTGTGTTCTTTAGCCGGAGGACAGATATGCCCATCCGCTACACCACCAGCCTGGCCAAGCTCCACTTCCCTGAGGATGCTGTGTATGAGGTGAGCCCCACTGACACAGTGCATAGCAGGGCAGTCCCATGGCACATGGATCCCCCTCTTCCCGTATCTCTATGCGTTCTGGGGAGGTGAGAGGGAGTACTCTCACTCCATACCTCTGGGATGAAGTAGCAGCTGCCCACTGGATCAGTCTTCTGTTGCCCACTGCTGTGCCCTTTCCCATTATTCCATGTCCGTGACCACAGCTGGACCCCAAGATGAAAGGTCTGGAATTGCTGGTAGCTCCATCTCTCTCTTTCAGGTACAAGATGTGTATGCTGGGAAGATCGTTGGAGCCTTAAAAACAGCAGACAACTTCTCAGTCGTTATTAACCCCTCGGGGGTGGTGATGTGGTATCTCCGTCCCATGGCACTCCCGGTACAACCCTGGCATGTTGTCAGACAACAAGCCCCTGGTGAGGGTTACCGCCCAGCCCTTCTGTGACAGGGCCCAGTGGATGGGGTGTGGACCAGTGCCAGGGTGAGCTGTGAGACTCCAAAGCATGTGGTTCTTCACTGCACAAGTGCCTTTTGCTGCTGAGCCCAGCAATGCTGGGCAGTGACCATCCCCTGGGTACCAGCTTGACAAAGTCTGCTCCATCTGCGTAAACAAGGAATTCTTGTTACCCATTGCCTAAGGGTGTGCAGAGCATAGTGCCTCAGTGCCGGAGTCTTCCCCGGATTTGGGTGACTCCGGATGGTGGTAAAGTCTCTCCTCCAACCCGTGCCTTCAAAGAAAGACTCAGTAGTCTTCAGTCGTCCGGTCTCAAGGCAGTTTATTGCATATTATCTCAAGGCACACAGACTCCCTGACATTGTCCCTGACTCTGTCTGTCCCCGTCTCCGGCTGTCCCCGTCTCTGGCTGTCCCCGTCTCTCCTCCCCGAGGGGCTGGTGCCATCTTTTATATCACACATTACGTATTAGGTGTTTATAGTTTTTTCCCAATGCCTACTACCTATGTTGAACAGTGACTTTCTACTCTAAACCAATCTGTGAGTGCCAACACCACCAAGAACATGGAGAATAGGAAGAAGAAAGAAGGAGGACAGGGCACGCCCAAATCCCTCCATCTTAGAACCTCTGACCCCCGTGTACAAAACTCAGACCCCCCTGTACAAGGCCTAAAACCCCCCTGTACAGCACTCAAAAATCCTACCTTTCACTTTGTGACTACTTCTATTATAATATCTAAACTTTTGTGATTTCTTGTTCTTCCTGCAAGGTTGGTAAATTGTTCTATGGGTCAAGCTCAAGACCACAGGGGTCCCTGGCCGCCTGCCAGGGTCTCAGAGGCTTCTGCCCTGGGCCCAGAACATCCAAGAGTGTCTGAGGGACACCTTGGGTTCCGACATCTCCCCCTCCTGTTTGCACCAAGAAGACCTGTCTTGCCACTTTGTCCATGACCCGCCGAGTGCATAGAAAAATGCACGGCAGAACAAGCAGGAGAACTAGAAACCCTGTAAGAATATAAAATGCTATCTTCAAAAGCTCCCTCCACAATGGTGAGAGACTAAAAAGGTTGATGAAGTCATCCCACCATGATCCTGTAACCTTTTGCAATTTGTTGATGTTATTTTGCATTTGTTTTATGTTTTCATGGATAGATTTCGAATGATCAGACAAGTTCATGCAGCACATTCCCTCAAATTCTTCACACCCATGTCCGTGTGATAGCAGCAAATAATCAATTGCCGCCCTGTTCTGAAGTGTTGCTTGTCTCGCACTGTCGATATCTGTTAACATGTCGCTCAGTGCAGAGGAAATGGCACGAGTGTGTTTGCTCAACCAACACGCCATGTGGTCCAATTGTGTCAAGGCCACCCCCGATGCTGCTTGGGGTGAGAAAATTGCTACTGCAATTCTCCGAGCCTTGTTCCAGGTATAAACCTCATCATCACAATTTGGGCCATATTGTTCAATGGATCTTATTTTCCTGTGTGACTGTTCCCTCAAAATTTTCAAATTGGGTGTTATCAATGAGAGTTCTCCAATGCTGCATGGACCGCCCCTGATTTTTGCAGGGATAGCAGGCCAAATTCTGTCCCCACAAATCAAGAAAATTCCTTTTGGTAAAACGGCTGGATTTTGGAGGGATAGTTTGCTCATCATCTTGGTGTAATTGCACCAGGATGATGCATTTCTGTAAAAGAGCTGGTTTGGAGTGACATCTATCGTGTGGTTATCTGTCTCTGTCACTCCCGATGGGTTGAATATGATGCAAAATTTCATTCTTGTTGACCCAAAGATGTCCAATTCCTGGGGTTCGAAATGAGCCACAGGAATGAACTGTGTCCAGACATGCCATCCTTTCATAGGATCCGAAAAAGATTTCAGAACCTTTGGAGGGATGTTCTTTGGGATCGGCCATTCCTTCACCGGCACACCTACCAAACATGTCGAGAATGGTTTCCCTGGCCTTGAATGAGTCAGACAAATGCTGTCCAGACCTGCTGCCTTTGCTAAAGTTTCCCACACATTTCCCTTTGGCTGTCTCATGGGAAAATGTGCCCTATTGCTCATGGCAACAGGCAAAAGAATGAAGCACATGAACACTATCTGTCTGAACCCCATGCCCATGTCCTCACTCTCTGTGAGAAACCTTGCAGTGCAGCAACACCCGAATGACACTCGAGTCCCAAGAAGAACCCCAAGTCTCTGAGTTGTCAATCGTTGTCTGATGAGATGTTTGCAGCGCCGTTGTCTGCCTTCGTTTGCGTGCCTGTGTCTTTGCTTCTTGGATCTGCGTCCGCTTGCGTCTGCACCCGGTAAGGTTTCACGTGCCTTGCTGACACCCACTTCAGCCCTCGCCCTGTGGAGACACAAGCGAAACCCTTGCCCCAAGTGATTAATGTGAATGGGCCTTCGATTTGTCCTGTCTCTGGGTTTCGGATCAGAACTAAAGGATTTTCCCTTAGCTTTGCTTGCGTGTTGTTCGTGAAGTGCCTGATAATTGGTGGAGTGGGCTCTGAGAAAGAGCCATTTAAAAAATTCAACACATACAGAGCTTTGTTCAACCGCATATAAGGTGTTGCACCTGCCTCCCCCCTTTTCTGTTTATCCAAAAGGGATTTCAGGGTATGATGTGTTCTTTCAATGATTGCTTGACCTGTGGGAGAATGAGGAATACCGAAAATGTGTTTGACTCCCCATCTTTTTAAGAATCTGTCAAGCACTTTGCCTGTGTAGGTTGGTCCATTATCTGTTTTTATTTCTTGTGGCACCCCTAATGATGCAAATGCTTGTAAAAAGTGTCTGCAGGCATGTTCTGCGGTTTCCCCTGTATGTAATGATGCAAATGTTGCCCCTGAGAATGTGTCAACTGAAACATGGATGTTTTTGAGCCGCCCAAAAGATGGGTATTTTGTGACATCAATTTGCCACAGCTGGAGACTTTGCAATCCTCTTGGATTGACTGCTCCTGTGGATGCAGGTGGCTGCACAAGTTGACAATCTGGGCAAGCACTGATGATTTCCTTCGCCTGGCTTTTTGAAAGGCGAAAGGATTCCATCAATGCTTGAGCATTTTGATGGAAGAATGCATGGCTCAATTTTGCTTGCTCAAAAATGTCTGGCAATGTCTGTAAGATGGGCATCGTGAGCTTATCTGCGCGAGCATTCCCTTCTGCCAAAAACCCTGGAAGTGAGGAATGCGCCCTGATATGTGTAACAAAGTATCTGTGTTCCCTATTTTCTAGGATTGTTCTCATGCATGATAAATATGAATATAAGATTTCATTATCTGTGTGCTTCAGCAGTGATCCCTCCAATCGTTTGATCACATTTGCAACATATGCTGAGTCTGTGATCAGATTGAGAGGTTCCGGAAACAACTGAAAAGCCCTGACCACTGCTGCCAATTCTACAATTTGTGGTGAACCCTGCACTGTCTTGATGTCTGATTCCCATTCCTCTGTTTTTGGGTTTTGCCATGTGATCACTGATTTGTGGGTTTTCCCTGAACCATCAGTGAACACTGTCACACCTTCCACTGGTTCCTGACTTATTTTTGGTTTTTCTCTAAAACTTATTTTTGCATTTAGCATTCTGTGAGGTGGGAAATGAACTGTGCAAACCCCTGGATACCCTAACAACGCAATGGAGATATCTTGTGATTTTTGCATTGCCCATTCAAAATAATCTTTCTTTAGAGGTAAATGAATGATTGAGAAATCCCTGCCTGACATTGTCAGCAACCTTGTTCTTGCTTTGATGATGATCTGAGCCATCATCTCCAAGTCTGTGAGAATTGTTTTTGAGGGCCTGTAAGCTAAAAAAACCCACTCTATCATCAGAAGAGGGTCTCCTTGAGATGTATCCCATTGAAAAATCAACCCATACAGTTGTGTTGTTTCCCCCAACACTGCCAAGTGGAAAGGCAGCGATTCCGCAAAACGATGTGCCTGTCTGTGTTGAATCATGTCTGTGATCTTTTCAAGATCTTTCCGTGCTTCAGGTGTGAGAGTTCTGGGAGATTTGATGTTATTGTCCCCTCTCAGGAGATCGAGCAGTGATGAAATGTCATCATTTGTGATTCCCAAGATCGGTCTCATCCAGTTGATCTCCCCCAAAAGCTGTTGCAAATCCTGCAGATTGGCGATTTTTGTGTTGATCTCCAGTTTTTGTGGCCTTATTGTTTGCTTTGTGATCTTCCATCCCAGATATTTCCAAGGCGCAATTTCTTGTATTTTTGAGGCACTAATTTCCATTCCTGCCTTTTGAACTTCTGCGATCACACAATCGCGGACTCTCTGCAACTCCGGTTTTGTTGGTGCCGCGATGAGCAAATCATCCATGTAATGAACAATTTTTGTTCTCGGATGTTTCTCCCGCGCTGGACGCAAAGCTTGAGCCACATACCATTGGCAGATGGTCGGAGAATTTTTGAGACCCTGTGGATGAACGGTCCAATGGTACCTTTGCAGGGGCTCTTCCCTGTTGAAACTTGGGACGGAAAATGCAAAACGTGGAGCATCATCTGGATGAAGCGGAATGCTGAAAAAACAGTCCTTGAGATCGATGATGACAAGCGACCAATCTCTCGGGATCATTGAGAGAGATGGAAGCCCCAGTTGGAGCGGCCCCATATCTTCGATGACCTCGTTGATCCTCCTGAGATCGTGAAGCAGCCTCCAAGATCCTGAAGTTTTCTTGTGAATGACAAACACTGGGGAATTCCATGGGCTATTTGTTGGTTTGATGTGTCCCTTCTGCAGTTGTTCCTGGACTAACTTTTTCAATGCACTCAATTTCTTTCGTTCAAGGGGCCACTGATCCACCCAAACAGGATCATTGGTTTTCCAAGTCAATTTCAAAGTGGTGAGTGCCACAGTGACCCCTGTTAAAAATCCAATTCCAATCTCAGTCCCCACTGTGCTAAGAGGTCTCTTCCCCACACTGTAATGGGTTTTTGCACAATGAAAGGACGAATGATTGCTGTTTTTCTTCCTGGACCTGTGACGACGATTGCGTTCTCACTCTGCATGCATAGAGAACTTCCTCCTATGCCTGCGAGAGAACCCAAAGGTACAGCCAAGTCCCATTCCTGGGGCCAAAAAATGTATGAAATGACTGTAGCATCTGCCCCTGTGTCGAGCATCCCTGTAATGACTACTGTCTTTTCGTTACAAGTCAACCGACAGGTAACGATGGGTCGGTCTCGGCTCAAATGTTTCACCCAGGATGCATGTACTTCCGCTTGATCACTAGAAAAGAAGCCTTGCCTGTTAAGCACTGGCATAATTTGTTTTTCTGCATGGGACGGCAAAGCCATGGCCTGGGCTATCGGTGTATTTTTTGGAATCGTCAAAGGTGGTTGAAGGGCTTTTGCCGTGACCATCAGCTCCTCTTTGTAGTTTGCTGAAATCAAGGATGGATAAACAACAAGTCCAAGAATACTGCTTTTGTCCCTGGCCATTATCAAAAAATCTTGCCTTTTCCAGGAAGTCCCAGTTACACCCGTGGGTATCACTGTGTGGCTGTTGTCCAAAAAACACGTCAATTTGGTGGTTGCCAGCACGCATTGGAATCCGGGCGGTACCAAGTCTGGGTCGCTGGGGATTTTGGAGATTGCTCTGCTGAGGGGATCTGCTTGTTCTTCTCCGAGGGTTGCTCCTGCTGGTTTTGCGTCACCGCCATGATTTGTGTCGGAGCGCGCTGGCGATGATTCGCGCTCTTTTTCCCGTTTCCCGAACGCGGTAGAGGTCTTCCGTCCACATCTGTCTGCGAATGGCATTCACTCGCAAGATGCCTTCCTCTCCTGCATTGGGGACAAAGATCTGATGGTTTATTGAATTTTGCAAATTGTGGGCAATTCTTTTTAATATGTCCTTGTGCTCCACATCCAAAACATCGCCTCCCTGTGTTGCCACTGTTCTTTGTGTAATTTGCAAGAACCTCCTTGACACTCTTCTTAATCTGCTCTCCTAACTCTTCTTTCACGATGGATGCCACATGCTGTGGTGTCCCCACCTTGCTGCATGCCTCTATTATGTCTGCCAAGGTGGCCTGATGTGGCATCAGGCTGATGATCCGCCTGCACTCCGGGTTGGCATTGGAAAACGCAAGGCTTTTGATCAAATGTGGTTTCGCCCCCTCTTCGACTACTTGTCGTTCCACTGCTTGGGAAAGACGGTCCACAAATGAGGAGAATGGCTCCGAAGGACCCTGCTTGATCTCCGTGTAGATGCTGTCCTGGACTCCCGCCGGAGCAATCTGTAGGATTGCTCTCCGTGCCGCCTCCTTGATGTCGCTGAGCACGTTCCGTGGGAGCCTCACCGCTTGTTGAATCGGGTCGTCTTCGGGAGGATCACCAGCAAGCTGCACCATGGTGAGGTTCGCGTTTGGTCCGCCCTGGTATCTGGCTCTCAGCTCCTCCAGGGATCTCCTCCATGCCTTTTGCCATACAAGAGCCTGGGTGTCTGTAAGAACTGATGTTGCAAGATATTTAAGATCATAGGGTGTTAAATCATACATACCAAAAATGCTCTTCAACATTTGTTTGAAGTACGGTGATGACAACCCGTTGTCTCGGATGGCTTTGGCTAAGTCTTTGATCGCATCACGATCCAGGCGTTCCCACCTTGGGTTTTGTCCCTGAGCATCATAGCTCACTGGCATCATGATGTTTCCTGAGCCCTGCAATAAACCTTTTTCCTTTTCTAATTCTGCTCGAATGTCCTGCCAGTCTAGCTTTGCGTTCGGTAAAGCTGGAAATTTTGTGGGTACTTGCCTGTAGAGTGGAGTTATTTGTTGTGATCGAGGCTTTGGTGCAGCAGAACTCACCGACATCTGTGGCATCTGCAAGGCTGAGGGCTGGGTGCTTGCGGATGAGAATGGAACGTCTGCTGCAGAGGAAAACACACGGCTGCCCTGTATTGTTTGAGAAATTTTCGAAAGATGAGTCAGCAGCTTTGAATGTGACTCCAAGGCTGTGGTCAGATACTGTAAAAGAAACTCAACAACTCCTTTTGATATTATAATTGACTCTCCCTGATGTGAGGAATCAGCAGACCTTGATGTTGGAATTGTCCAGACTGGGACACCCTCCGAAGCAGTAATACATACAGTATCATCCTGTTGCTGCGCCTCAGCAGGAGTGTCCTGAGTCTCATGCCGTTCTGGAATCAGCGGAGGTTCCTGCTGTCGTGCAGGTGTAGTCTTCCTCGCCCTAGACTTCTTCTTATATAAAACTGGAAAAAGGTGTTGCAATGTTACAGACCCACCACTGGGTGGCGCGATGGCTTGGGCAACCGGCTCCGGCAAAACCTCCTGCAATATTGCGGTCCCGCCACTGGGTGGCGCTGTCGTCTGACCGGCTGAGGTCGGCACTGCAAAAGACTCGGACGTTTGTTCCCCTATCTGTATCTCTGATAAATCCCTGTGCAATTCTTGTAACAATTGATTTACACTTGCAAATCCCGCAGTCTGGGATGTCGACTCTTGCTGTATCAACTGTTTCAGCTTTACAATGTCTGAGACTGGCTGGGATTGGCTGTGGGCACAGGCTGAGTGCGCATGAGTCGATTGCCGTGGGAACGGTGTGGAGGCGGTGCCCTGGCAAACGCTTGCACCCTGGACACGCCCCATCCCTGCCTGTGTCACCACGGGGGTGTGGACGCTCCCGCCCCGACCCTGGCCGCGCCTCCTTGCTCTTTCCAGCGCAGCCGCGATCTCGGGAGCGCTCTCATCCTCCCCGAGACTGACGTCGCCACCTTCCCGATCCCACTCCGGCTCTGATGTATCCACCCCATACTGCCCATCACTGGGACATGCCTCTCCTGACTCTGTGCCAACGCCCACAACCCGGGCGCGTCCCTTCCGTCCCGTCTGTGCTCGTGTCGCGCCCGCCGCACGCGAGGTGCCCTCCCCCGCCCCGGCTTCTGGGTTTCGCTTCTCCATTCCACGCATGCGCGGTGCCGCTGCCGCGAGACGAGCATTTGCCATAGCTTTTCGCTCTGTCTCAGCCTGCTGCCTGGCCAACGCCGCTGCTGTGGTTTGGGAGCCTTCACCCTGTGCCTGCCGGGCGGCTGCCACTACGGCAGCGCGGGCTCTCGCCATGGCACGCGTCACGGCACCCTCAGGACGTACGACCGCCGCGCCCACATCCCCCGCCTTCTCACTGGTCCCCTTTGCCCTCACAGTCCCCCCCGCTCTCCCTGGCGCCGCGGGCTGTTGCAAACTGCTCGCCGCCGCTGCTGTGAGAGACGGCTCCCCCTCCTCCCTGGGTTCTACACTCCCATCTGCACCTTCCCCAGCCTGTGCTGCTGCAGCCCCCCCCCCTGTGAGTGTAGACTCGGGGTATTCCCGATCTCCTCCCTCACCGAGGGTGACAACTATCCCCGGCTGATCTGCAACCGACTGAGGGGTTTCTGCATCGGAGGACCCTAGAGATTCTGGGGGCTCAGGGGAATCTGAGGACCTGTGGGAATCCGGGGATCCTGGGCGTGCTGGAAAATCGTCCCCTTGCTTTTCCACGGGAAGCGATTCTGCTTCCTCTTGATCTGTGGTGAAGAGAGCTGCCCCATGCTGCTGGCTGGGCAATTCTCCCTGTGCTCCTCCAGGAGCCTGAGCTATTTGGTGTAAAACGAGAGACCCCTTGCCGCGTTGTGAAAACGACTCTAACATTATTCTCGCGGAAGGTAAAAGTTTTGCGGCATTCTTATCTCTTTTTGTGGCCAGATAATGCAAATGCCTATTGATCTCTTGCCAGAAATTTGGTTCGAACAAGAGATGTGTCTCTGTGTGCGGGTAATTACACCGCACCCACAACAACAGAGCCTTTAGCTCTTTTGGAGCCATCTCCACAGGATGTGTGGATGCCACCCCCTGTAGGGCTGACAAAACTTGGATCTGCTCTTGGGAGTATCCCCCCCCCATGTTCTTAATCTCAACCGATCTCACCAAAAGCCAAGTCAGCGCAAGGTCGGTCCGGAGATGATCCTGATTACTGTCCAGCAGCTCACAGGCGAGAAATTCCAGGCGTGCTTCTGGTTTTTCTCCTCTCCGGGCTGTCCTTGGGATGATTTGTTTTGGTGAAGGTCAGGATGTTTCGTCTGGAGCTGTCCGCTCTCTCTCTTCGGAGTCTTCGGGGTGTGCCTGTTTCTCGGGTGGAAGTTGGAGGTCGTCTGGTAAATTAGTCTCTTGTCAGTGCCCACCCAGGGACGCCAGGTGCCGGAGTCTTCCCCGGATTTGGGTGACTCCGGATGGTGGTAAAGTCTCTCCTCCAACCCGTGCCTTCAAAGAAAGACTCAGTAGTCTTCAGTCGTCCGGTCTCAAGGCAGTTTATTGCATATTATCTCAAGGCACACAGACTCCCTGACATTGTCCCTGACTCTGTCTGTCCCCGTCTCTGGCTGTCCCCGTCTCTCCTCCCCGAGGGGCTGGTGCCATCTTTTATATCACACATTACGTATTAGGTGTTTATAGTTTTTTCCCAATGCCTACTACCTATGTTGAACAGTGACTTTCTACTCTAAACCAATCTGTGAGTGCCAACACCACCAAGAACATGGGGAATAGGAAGAAGAAAGAAGGAGGACAGGGCACGCCCAAATCCCTCCATCTTAGAACCTCTGACCCCCGTGTACAAAACTCAGACCCCCCTGTACAAGGCCTAAAACCCCCCTGTACAGCACTCAAAAATCCTACCTTTCACTTTGTGACTACTTCTATTATAATATCTAAACTTTTGTGATTTCTTGTTCTTCCTGCAAGGTTGGTAAATTGTTCTATGGGTCAAGCTCAAGACCACAGGGGTCCCTGGCCGCCTGCCAGGGTCTCAGAGGCTTCTGCCCTGGGCCCAGAACATCCAAGAGTGTCTGAGGGACACCTTGGGTTCCGACACCTCAGTGATTGCAAAGCCTTTTGAGATCCTCCTGTGGAAGATGCCATACAAGTAGAGTCCACCACTACTGAAGTTTGTCAGCTCTGACACCTGACAACATCATTGCTTTGAGCTGGGTACTACTGGCTGCTGCAGGGGCTGTTTGAACTGCACCTGTAGAAAGGCTTTGAGTGCTTTAGTATCTCCTAGGGTTGTGACATTCCCTTTTCCCTTTTTCCCCAGTCTCACCCCCCAGATGTATGATGGCATTAACCTCACGGATCAGACTTGGTCACTTTCTTTCTTTTGCTATAATCAGCTTGGTTTAGAATAAGGAACTGTCAGCTGGGCTGCATCCCTCCCACGTATCCCCCCCAGGACCAAGAGCTCTTGCAGGCATAATGGCCCTGGTGCAGTGAGGCTTTGCTTGCAGCACTACTGCACCCTAGTGTGCGTGCTAGCTTTGTATTAAAGCCCCCCTGGTAGAAGTTTACAGCAGAGCAAACATCTCCATGAGCCATGCACGACGCCAGGAGCTGTGCTGTGGTACACACCAAAATCTGCAGAGCCACAGCACGTTGTGTAGGAGTGCTGGCAGGAAGATGCTGATACTCAGGTGAGGTGGTCTTTTGGGCTGGGAGTTGGTCACAGGTGCCTCCAAGCTGAAAGTTGCATCCTTCTTTCTCTAGAAGGAAATTTCTGCTAAAAGGAGGGTCAGATCCTACTTCAGCAGGCTGAAAACTCAGGGAGTCTCAGGGAAAGGCTTCTTCTCCCAAGGGCCCTTGCATCCTCAGCTCTATCCCGAGGAGGAGCCTACACTAATAAACTAAAAGTGAGTGTCAGGACACTCTAAAGCCCTCAACTGCTTCACCTTCATAGAGCAGACTACCCATGGAAGAGTTCTAGGTGACAAGACTAAGCCTCAGACTGGGGAAATACCACATTTTGGATTAGGAAAAAAAAAATTTCTATTCCTATTCAGATGTGGGAGGGTTCCTGGCCATCTGTCCACTCTGGTTCCTGAAGGACCAAATGGTTGATTCTGGACCCTTCTAGAAACTTTCTCTGAGGTGCAGGGTCAAGATACTGAACACAACGCTTGCAGTTCTAGTAAGGGAGGACTTGCTAACAAAACAAGGAACTGGCTTTTTTCTTGGGGAGTGATTGAGGTAAATTGATTGAAATAAAGGGAAGTAGATCATAGACTCTGTCTCATGTGTTGCTAACTATAGCGGCTTGGTTAATGTAGGATTACAGGGCCATTACCTCAAAACAGGAACAACTATGCTAGGAAACAGAACTGGTTTCCTGTCAGAAACTGGACTGATGCAGAGTAGGAAATGGATTTCCAGTAGTTAGCTCATGTTCAGCAGGGCAGCGGCATTCCTTGGCACAAGGGGAAACAGATTTTACAGTCTATAGCCAAGTGCCATTTTCCTTATTATATATTTATTTTTCCATTGCTGGAAAAAATTGCTGGTGAGGAGTTTCTTTCAAAGACTTTAAAGGCCCCTCCTCTGGTGTAATGTACATAGAAGAGGTGCTATGAATGCAACAGTAATGAGTAGCAGTGTGGTGACATGGCCCCTGCTACATTGCTGTGATGGGACATGAATATGTGCCACTTCTGGATACCACAGGCACCAGCCAGCCTTCCAGGCAGCAAGGGGATAAGCCCCACCTTCTTCACTCCCCCCAGTTACTTGATTCCAGGTCCAGCTTAGCCACATACCAGAGAGAAAGATGTACTGACCCATAGGTGACTCAAGGGAAAGCAGCAGTGGTTGTAGTTCATTCCAGCCTTCTGTGCAGTGTGCAAGAATTAAGGTCAACACAACACACACACAAAACACTGAACTGGCAGGTAAAGATATCAACACTCCTGTATTAAAGTGCAATTCAAAAAGTTACAAACATTCATGGTTGATTTTTTTTTTTTAAATACAGAGTTGTTAGAATATCTCTAAGTCAGAAAAAGTGTTTATAGATAAGGAAACTTACTTCCCCCCACGTGGAACTGCTTTAGGAATTCATACTTTTAAGTTGTGCAAACCTGACTTGCAGGAGAGCCCTGCCATAAAGGGAAGTAAGAGGGAAAACACTCCTTCCCCCTCCTTGTGAAGGTAGGGAGGCTGTAGGAAGAAGTACAGTCACCCTATATGTAAAGGATCACAAAGGTCTCCTCCAGACTAGAGACTCTCTTCAGGTTTAATGGCACTATGTCCTAAGGAAAAAGGAAAGATTGTGGCTGAGCAGCCAGAGTCTCTGCAAGAGAGCCAAGCATTAGTAACTCCCACCCAGACAGCAGTTCCCAGCCAAGGGCACTGCACCTGTAAGCAACCAGCTCTGGCATTACAGTGCCCACCTGCCCACGCTGCTCAGATGTGGGCACACACAGCCTGGCTCCAGCAGCTGAAGGAAAAGATGAAGGCCAGTTTTCCCCTGTGGAGGTAGCACACAGCACAAGTTTGCTCAGCAGAGGGAGCAAGGGCTGCAGGACTTGTCCCCTGACAAGGCTAGTGCCAGGTCATCTGCCTAATGTAACATATTTTGCTCCAAGGCAGGCAGCCTCCTGTGCAGCGCTTGACTCCATTATGCTCGCTTGACTCCATTATGCTTGAGGAACGGCTGCTTGACACAGGATCATTGCAGGGATATGGGGCCTGCTTGGACAGGGAAAAGACAGACTGATCCTCAGGCCTGCCAGTCTAAGAGCTCACTGCCCTGAGGCACACCTTTGTTTGCTTCTCTATTCAATGGTTGATTGGGACCCATCCCCCTCCCTCTTGGGTAGCCAAATGCTTCAGCATCTCTTCGAATGCAATTCCCAAGGTCACAACCCCTCAACTGTTAGTCCAGAATGCCACACACTTCCAACGCAATACAGGATTTCCAAAGTCCCATCTCACACTGAACTGCCCTAGAATTTAAGGAAATTTAACACCTTTCTAGGGCACCCGAGGATCTATGCATGGAACCTCATAGCTCTCTACATCTTTCCTCCTGGATGGTGCTTCAGAAGTCAAGTTTGGCATTCCAAGTTGTTTTACTCCAACAAGATCCCAGAGCCTTCATATTTTAGTCCTAGATTAGTCATGTGATAAAGTTTAATAAGTCCATCTCTCTCCTCAAGCCAGTGGCAGGGCAAAAGGTTAGTCCTTCGACCCCACGAGATAAAGCAAGTAAGTAGGAAAGTGTTGTTGTCCTGCCTTGTATTGCCACTGACTCAATGTTTAATGAGGGCAGGTGCTCAGCTGCCCAGCACTATATCTATTGTAGAGAAACAGAGATCTAGAGATATGCTAACTTGAGGGGTACTAACAGCCAAGTTGTCTTCAGGGAGAGAGAATGTGGGAGGCTGGCTGCAATTTCCTTCTGCTAGTTGTTCTTCTTATCCTCAGGAGGTGCATAAGGAGGTGGCTGATCCTGGAAAGAGATACAGTAGAGTCAACAACCATGCTTGTTTTATGACCAGCTCTTCCCAGGCATTCCCAGGCTTGGCTCAGCAGAAATGAGTGCCCTGTGGTGAGCTACAGACAGAACCAAGTTCTATGGCTTAAACTGTCATTTCATCACACCATTCCTGTGTCGTATCAGCTATGTTCCATGACACATGCTGTCTCCATAACATTTCTAGGAAAAGTCCCCTCAAAACCAGGTAACACGTCTACTGCAAATGGACCATTTAATCTGTTTTAAATGCCATTCTCCCTTCCCTTCCAGGGCTTTGTCCCTGTTGAAGCTCATAGCTCTGACCCAGCAGACAGCAAACCCTGGGCTGAGGGCCAGCTTTGCTGCTCCATCAGTCTCCAGCTTACCAGAGCCAAGCAAGGCAGTGAGGGGCACAGCCAGACTGCCACGTAGCAGATGGAGGCTACAGACAACCTACTGGCTGCCAATGACTGAACAGTAAGAGACCTCCCTGTCTCCATGCAGCCCAGAAAGAAAGCAAAACAGAAACCCACATGCCATCGTCCTTAAATGACCTATTCTTTAACTCTCCTCATTTTCAGGCCCAATGAATGCAGAGAGCTCTGTGTTTTCTCTGTGCCCATGCTAGTCTGTTATGCCTTTAGAAATAAGACAGGAAGTAAATGGCTGTTAATGGATCAATCTTATGGCCTTCCTCCTTGCTGACTGAAAAATTCACCAGTCTTCCTCATGGGAGCCTCCCTCCCATAAAAATGCATACTTTCTGGGCATGTTCAACGTGAAGGTACACAAGACTTTGCAAGAAAGCAAAGCACTATCTCTGCTAGTGACAGAGGAGGGAGTAGGCACATGAAGACCAGGCATGGTACTCACCATGGGCATGTACACGTTGTGTGGGTTGGCAGGGTTGTAATATGCACTGGAAGCTGCTTCCATGGCTTTACTGCCTCCTGGAAAGGAAGGAAAAGAAGCCACCTTAAATATCTGAGGCTATGGCCCTAGCCACAGAGCCTTCTCCCCAGCTTCACCTCTTTCAAGGAGGCAACAAAGGCCCAAGGAGCCAAGAGGAATTGCAGCAAGCTGGGTTAGAACTCAGAGCAGCTCAGGAAAGCTGCCTAGGGCTGACCACAAGCTGTGCAGGGCAAGGCAGAGCAGCTCCCTACAGAAGACTTGGAGCTCTTGCAACAACAGCTTCTCCACGCCATGCTGTGCCCATGCCACCCTCAGCCCAAGACCTCAGGCACCATTTACACCCAGACCCTGGCAACTGCCCAATCCCATTTACCTGGCATTCCTGGGCTCACCCAGGCTGGGGGAGCTGAGGGTCCTGCAGGAGGAGGCCCAGAGTAGGGTGGTGGAGGTGGCATGTACACAGGGTTCATGTTTGGAAGTGGTGGGTAAATACCTGAAAAAGACAACACCAGGCTGATGCTTTGGACCACAGACCATGGGACAGAGAGCTCACAGGCCCGACAGTACATTAGCTGGGGACGAGAGCAGTGGTAAGGGAAGCTCTCCAGGCTTGGCAGGGATGCAGACAGCAGAGATTTGATAATTTGCTAATGCCTGTCATGTCAGCAGGCAATAATTCTCTACCAAACAGCAGCACAATTTGCAAACCACATTTTCATGAAGCTAGAACTATAGCAACACATGGGTGTGATCAACAGCATGTGACAGATTTCTGCAAGGACAAGGATCCTTGATGGAGACAAAACTACAGCAACCCTCACAGTAACCCTCACCATAGCACTGTCATTTCTTCACAGCTAACATCAGACACAGTCATCATTACACAGCTTCCAAACCTGGAGTCTGGGCGTACGGATATGCCATGGGCTGTGGAGCGGGTCCGTAGGCATTCACTGGAGGTGGTGCATAGGGATAAGGTCCGTTCGGGGGCGGAGGGGCAGCGTAGCCTCCCGGCACAGGTGAGTAGCCGCCGGGGGCAGGCGGGGCGGGTGCATATCCTCCGGGAACAGGGCTGTATCCATAGCCAGGGTTCTGCAGAGGAGCGCCACTGGAAGCTACGGAACACACATTTAGTAAGCCAGACATCTTTTCTTAAAATTAAATGTAGAGAATAAAATATAAATAGTCCTGTTCATGCAGCACTGTTTCCCCTTATGTATATTCACTATATAGTCCTGGCATAGTACTGTGCCTAAAAAACATTAGTCACAGAGTGCTGAAGGAAACCAGCTGCAAAAATACAACCTCACAGGTCCCTGTCCCACCACAGAGCTCCCACTGCTTGAAGAAAAAACCATTCTAAAGCAAGTAGCAGTGCAGTGTGTTTTCATTTTCTAATATACTTTCATCCTGAAAACAAGTACATTTTAAAACACACATTTTTTAATAAAAAAACTTTATCAGGAAAAAAAAGTTATTGTTCCTCCATTTGAAAATTTTAAAAAGAAATTGTTTTTTAAAACCTATTTTTCCCCTCTCCAAATGTTCATGTTAGCTTTCCCCATCTTACTGCACTATTTTAGAACTGAGCAGAGAGTAGCTAAGTAAAGCAGTTTTCACCATCACATATTTCAACCTTTTTCCAGTAGAAATAAGGTTCTGTACAAAAAAGTGGTCCACCTCAGAAGCCCAAACCCCAGAACATTCTGACTGCACAAAGCACTAAGATGAAATAATGAAAAAGGATTGAAAGGGAAACCAAAAGTTCCCTTGGAAAGAAAAAAAAATACTTTGCTGTGGAAGAGGGCCTAGGGTACCCCTCTTCCCATGAAGTTCAGATCGAGCACAATTTGCTTACTAGCTCAGCAAACCATGGGGGAACTACAGGATCTGAAAATCCCTTACCACTAGAAGCAGCTTTCAACATCAGCTGTCCAAACTCAATGGCTCCTCCACTGTTGAAAGTCAGTTTAAATGTCCCCTGCCCTTCCCAGCCACCTAGGAGAAAGAATTAGAATTGAATCCAAGACAGCAAAATTGTTTATACTTCAATTGTTTTTTCTTCTTTATTTCAAAACTATTTAGCATCTTATTACCAGGAAGAAAAGAGTCATGGCACTGCTATCAGACATCCCCCGAAATAATATCTCAAGAGGATCAGGAATTTGTTTTTTTACCCTCTGAAAGGTATAGTCATGTAGAAGCAGCCTATTCTGGATACAAGGATGTTTTGTTCTTTCCTGAAAGGTTTAATGGAACCTAATAAAGAACAGTGTAAAGATGGAACATTTATTTCACTGAGGATATTAACTGAAAGCCCTCAGATGAAGTTTTATTGATATCTTCAGTGAACTACAGATCAGGATCTGCAACTCAAGCTAGGATTTAAATCAAATGCAACATCTTTAATCTCATTGACACACAGAAGCTCAGACAGATTATTAGATGCTGAGGTATAATAACAATTTCTCAGGAGGAAAAAAAATCAAGTAGGCAATGTCTTGCAAGGCAAGTAAGAGTGCTTTGTTTTCCTAGGGCTTTTTGGGATTCAGTGTTTTTTTGGGTGGAAGGTGCTTTGAGTTTTGGTGGTTTTAACAAAAAATATGTGCCATTTAAATATAAGATTTATCTTCCTTGTCTAACAATTAAATCCATATCAAGAGAGATAGTCTTTTGGGGACAAACTAGAAATAAAGTATAGAAATATAACAAAAGAGTCCATCATGGATAAAGTCATTCCTTTGGAGATTCACCTCTATAAAATCACTGTCCTAGCATGACTTCAGCCCAAGAAAGTGGGCTGATCCACAGTCCCCAGATGACCCAGTCATTTTAAAATATTGTTACAAATAGAAAACAAAAAGAATAAACACTTCAGATGCTATGAAAATGCACATGAAAGGATTGAAAAGGGAAGAAATTTGAACCAAAAGCCATGTTTCCAATACCTGTTTATCTTGTGCAATTTCCCATCTTTGGTCATAAACACCTCTTTGAAGTGTTACTGTGGCTTCATTATCAAACTGGGATCAAAGCTAAATCAATGATGGACAGCAGACTCCCACATCCATGCAAACCATAACCAAGGGGCTCCTAACTTCCCAAAAACCAAAAGTGGTTGTTAATTCTAATTCTGTTTATCAATGGACTGGTGCCTTGGTCACTTACCCACCCTTTCAGGTCAAAGAAAGGAGAAAAACAAGTACATTGGGAAAGTGAGTAAACATGATACACAAAGCAAGACACAAGTTAAAGAATTACATAGAAGTCACCCTGGGCAAGTCAGTCCCTGGCCTGTGGGCAGCAAGTAACATGGCAGCAGTGCCCTAAAGTGCAGGAGAGGGGAGTTAGCCCAGTGTGGACACACCAGCTATACCACCACAGCTACTCTGCCATTCCTGTGCACATAAGCTGGTCTGGTGTTCAGCAAAAACGGCCTTGTGATGCTTGGAAGAGTTCAATCTACAAAGCACTGGCACGTACCTCCAGCCTCAGCCTGGATCTGTCCTTTGATGTAATTGGCAGAGAAAACAGGCTGCTCGATCGAGCATCCTTTCACCAAATAGAATGGCATCATGAAGGACAGCATAGGATCCTTGCCCTTGGACACAAAGATCACCTGCAAGACAGTAGGGAATGCTTCTGAATTACTTGAATTCAATAGAGAGAGTGATGATGGAGCTCTCATTGTATCAGCATCCAAAAAGAGGGTAACTTAACCTCTAGTATGAGTGTGCATTGAATTATTTCACAGCTTTAACACTGAGGATCCCCAGCAGATTTGACGGCACGTGGCTCACTCACCTGAGGCATGTATATTCCAAGATAATAAAGCACTTAAAACACATCTGCACATTTACTGAGCTTTACTGTTCTGCTTTTTAAGGATTATCTATGAGAGTTTGCAGAGGAAGTATTATTGACTAACACATTACATGAAATATATTATCTAGACAGTGATTTCCAGGGCTGCATGTGCCTTTGTAGGTGACTGGGATCGTGACATAGGTATGAACTATCCCATTTCCACCTTTCCTTCTACGTAGTGCTGTCATTGTTCCTTTCCACAACAAAAATCCCTTCTTCTGTCATCAACTAGGTTTCTGGTTTAAAGTTTACAAGATCCCTTGAGAAAGAAGCAACCCTGCTGGCATCAGACTTACCCTGTAAGGGGTGAGATACAGCATTCCTTTTTTGGTGCCTTTGAAGATTTCAGGCTTGCCTGTCACGTCACTGAAGGAGAGCTCCACATCTTTGCACTGTTTGAGGACACTGCAGGAAGAAATCAGACAGATTGGAGAGATAAACCTGGTAACAGCTCTGACACATACCCTCATCACACAGGGAAGGGAATAGCACAGCAAAACTCTGAATATTATCCCAAAGTCCTGCTGTGGGCCCCACCGTTTTGACTTCAAACAGAGAGGGATGATTTATGTGGACTGGAAGAATTCATTCTCTCATCTGAGACAAGCCCCTCCTTCAACAAGGGCACCTTTAATATACAGAGGGGTTTCTGTCTCCAAAGGTGTCAGACTGAGGAATTCCACTCTACACACAAAGACCCTCAGCCCAAAGATCAGGGCACAGAAAGGGCTGAGCTGTCAGAACCATCCCCTTGATGCCAAGGTGTAATCTCAGAGCAATCCTTCCTCCCCAGTCCATGCTCAAATCAAGTCCACTGCACTGGAAAATAGCACTGCTGTGACACCACACCCACTGTGCAAACTGAGGAAGCGGCTGCACTGAAACCCTCACTGCTGACCCTGCCTCACGTGACTTAAGCAGCTTTTGTAGTAAACAGTACCATGTTAAGGAATGAAGCAATGAGTCAGCAATGTCAGCAATAAAGATATTATTGGCTGTCATGGGAACATTAGCAGAGTTTCCTAGTGACACAAAACCAGATGAGAACTGTGAACACTGCAGGGTCAGGGGTATAGAGTTGCATGAAAAATTAAATATATTTTCAGAAAAAAATGAGTCATCTTCAGAAAGCATGTCACTGAGTCTATGGTGCTGATCTAAACATAGCACATAGTAAGAAAATCTGCTGAATAAAGAAAAGAACCTCAAGGGTGATAAACGTTCACCATGTTACAGTGGCAGAAGACTCCAAGGTGTTTTATGGTTCAAGAGCATGAAAAACAAAGTGACAAAACCCTAAACCAACACAAGCCTGAACCGTCTGGATCTAAAATAATCCTTATGAATTCTGCTCAGCATACTGTAGAAGTCAAATAAAGTCAGGAAACTGTGCAATTATTTGGGGAAGGGAGGAATCTTCAGGGCCACCATATGGAAAAACAACCAAATGCCCTATAGTCTCAGGTAGTTTGCTCTTTAGGGAAGAGAAGAACGTTGTAGATGTATATGAAAAATGCAGCTACTCAAGATTGAAGACTAGTGAAAAGTCTAGCTTTGATGAGAAAAAACAACCTGACCAAGAAATTCTACTGGGACACTACTTCATAGCTGAGCTAGATGGAGATTCTCAGACTGGCTGGAAGGGACAGATTGATGAGACAGCAGAGCTCTTTCCATTTCCAAAATTCAAGGGGGAAACATATATGCTAAGCTAAATACAACCAACTCTTTGACAGCCTTAATCTTACCAGAACACTCCCTCAGTCATGTCTTGTAGCAGCATTTCACATAATTTTACCTCACTGGAAAGAATTCCTATGCAGTCATTGTAATGTTTACTGCTTTGCAGCTACTCACACAAGCAAATAACACACAGCCACCAGCACAGAGAGTAATTAGGCTGCTGAACTGGTCTGCACCTGCATGCCTGTCCAGGGCTGTCACGGGAGGCTGTGCACCCTGTGGAGCCACACTGCCCTCACTTGTGACCGAGCAGCACCTCAAAGAATGTATGGTTTTATGATCTCAAGCCAATGTTAAGGCTTGGAAGGGATCTTAAAGATTACCTGGTCCCAACCTCTCTGCCATGGCCATGGCCACCTTCCACTAGATCAGTTTGCTCAAGGCATTATCCAGTCCAGCTCTGAACACTGCCCAGGCTGAGGCATCCATAGCTCATTTGGGCAACCCATCCCAGTGCCTCACCAGCCTCAGAATAAAGAATTTCTTCCTAATCTTTAGCCTAAATTTCCCTTCTTTCAGCTTGTACCCATTACTCCTTGTCCTAGCACTGCAGCTCCTGACGAAGAGTCCCTCTGTGCCTTCCCTGTAGGTCCTGTTCAGATACTGGAAGGTTGCAATGAGGTCTTCACACAACCTTCTCTTCTCCAGGCTGAACAGCCCCAACATTCTCAGCTTGTCTTCATAGAGGAAGTGCTTCGTTCCTCTTACCAACTTCATAGTGGCCTCTGCTCCAACAGTTTAATGTCCTTCTTATGTTGGGGACCCCAGAGCTGGATGCAGCACTGCAGGTGAGGTCACACCAGAGTGGAATACAGAGGTAAAATCACCTCCCTTGACCATCTGGCCACTGCTTTTGGTGCAGCCCAGGATTCAAAGGACAGAGGAAACTCCTTTAAACTGGCATGAGCTCAACATGTCAGAGGACCTTCCTGACTGAAGTATTAGGAGTCAGCTCCAAACTCAACAAAGATGGAGCATATTTCTTGAGTGTAATTTTCCTACTGATCACCAGACCCAAACCCAACTCCTTTGATCCTTTTACTTCGATCCTTTCCTGGGCCTCGGGTTTCTGGATTCCCTTGCCAGGCTGCTGGGAGCACCCAAACACGACTGAACTGAAGCCCAAGTCTGTTAAGCTGGTCTGTCAATCCCGCTCGGGCCATCGAGCAGCCGGCTGTGCTTCCATGGAGAGGCGCTTCTCCGCGCAGAGGAACTTTGAATTCAAGTTCCTTACTTACGAATTCAAGTGATCAAGACTCCTGCCTTAAACAGTCCCTGCCTCTCTGGCGTCACTAAGTGCATGACCTTAAAAAAGACCCAATTCCTTGACTTTTACAAGCGATGTCAGCCAGTCTTCACCCAGGACGCCTGATGGAGCGGCTTTAAAGACCCCCGAGCTTCCGCGGCGAAGACGCGGCAGCTCTACGGACTCCAGCCAAGCTTGTCCCCCACTGCCCGCCCCAGCCCGTCCCCACCGTGCCAGGGAGCCCTTCAGTAACGCATAACCCAGGCCGAGCCGGGCCTGCGCGGCCGGGCAGGAAACGGGGGTCCCTCCAGCGGGAACCTCCCACCACCGGGCCCCGCCGTCCCGGCCCTGGTGAGGGGACAGGGGGCAAGGAGGACCCGCCCGACCCCGCGGCCCCCCGCTACCTCTCGGCATTGGGGATGACGACACCACCCTCCTGCGAGTGGTTCCTGTTCAGCGCCATCTTTGCCCCGCCGGCCCCGCCCCTGACCCGGTGACGGTGTGACGTCACACCAGCGCTGCCCCGCCCCCCGACGTTCGCGGCCGGCGGCGCGCGCGAGGCGGAAGTGAGAGGGAAGCGAGGCGGAGGCGAGGCGGCGCTCGCTTGGTTTAATGGCCGCCGGTGGCGGAGGGGACGCTCTGAGGGCGGCCCCGCGCCGGGCCGCAAAACGAACCACAGCCACTGATGCCTACGCGCAGCCCTGTTCGCTCCTCTGGCTCTCTCTGCTCAGTGCAACCACGCCTGTTCGCTGCCGTGGTTGCCTCAGTGGAAGTTGTCCAGGATTTGCCGTGCTTAGCAAAGTTTTTCTGGCGAACGGCTTATCTGCTGAACAGCTTGTGAGCCTGCGAATGCGCTGAGTGCGCATCTCTGGTGTAAGGTTTAGACTCTTCCCCTCTGCAACATCACTCGGGATATCTCAGGGGAACAGCTGACTTGCTGTGGTCATCCTGGAAGTCAGCTGGTGGCGCTCGATTCAGACTTTTCCCAGCTTGTCCATTCACAGAGACTTCTTCCCGATAGTATGTCCCGTTGTCAGGCCACGTGGGATTTTTTTTTGTATTTGCCGTTTGCAGACTTCCTGGTAGGTACACGGGATGTTGGTAGGACATTGGCATGAGCAGATGGCAGTGAGGAGTACCTGAGCTTGTTTTTCTTAGCAAGCTTTTATGGATCCTTTAGAAGTAGTCTATGATCCGACAAGAAATTACAGAGCAGGGTGTAAAAACCACATTATTACAAAGAAATAAAAATTCCTAAACCTATAGGGCAAAACACACAACTTTGTCCTTGAAATCCACATTACAGGCAAAGGAAAGTCTCTCTCTTGTATTGCATGGGTCTGCTTTGCTTTCTTTAAGCAGGGCAGCCTCGTGTCTCTGCTCTAACCCTTGGTTGGGCCCAAAAGTCATAAATATTACTATTCTGTAGCCCAGGGTGAAGGTGATGGGACGTGGCTTCGTGCTTCAATGCTGTGAAGAAGCAGAGCCCTGGCAGTGTCTTTGATGAGGTTCATGTCTTTGATGTCCCTGGGCTGAGGAGGGCCGGTTGTGTGGCAGGATGGGTGGCAGTGTGGCAGGATGGTTTCTGCAAGGGTCCATGGTATGGCTGCTGGCACCAGTGACAAGGCTCCTGCTCCCTGCAGGACTGAGGAGGCTTAGTGCAGGGGGAAGGGTGTGCAAGGCTGCATGCACACACTGCATACAGGAACACCGGGAGCTGTGAGCGTGGATGGTCAAAGGACTAGGAAGTGCTGGTATGGCCCTCATATCCTAGTGGTGCTGAGAATGGCTGATTTGTGTGGACAGGTGGGAATGAGAGTGAAGAGCATCTTTGCTTTGCAGTGACAGCACCAGAGAAAGCCACAAGATGGACATATGCTCCAGACAGTTTTGCTAAGGCTTGGATAACCCTATTGCCAGCCCTGGCCCCCATACAGCTCCGTCAACCAACATCAAGTTTGACTTGAGTCCTCCTCTGCTGCTCATTTGCTGTTTTCTTCTTCCTCCCTCCAGTGCCAGCCTTTCCAACCCCCATCCCAAGCCCCCCGCGCTTCCCCTTGCTCGCGGTGCTGCCATGCCAGGCCATGGCATTCCACATGTGCGGTTTAAGTGTGGCTGGCAACTCTCCTGGAGGGGACAGCCCCTGCCAGCCACGTGACATGCAGAGACAGGCAGACGCTGCCAACCTCAGGACATCTCTGGTCTTCTCCTCTCCTTCCTTCTGCCCAGACAGCCCTGACACTTTCGACCTCGCTTAGGGACAGCCAGAAAACGGCTGACACACCAGCTAGACACAAGCATGTGGTCTTCAGTGAAGCTGTGCCTCTTCCTGCTCACAGGTCCTTGCCTTCCCTCCCCATCCCCTCCAGGGAAAGGTAAAACAACAGCTTCTCAACAGGACACAAAAGCACATTGTTCAGAAGGTATGAGAGCTTGGGAGAGGGAGGAAACAGCCTGGAGAAGAGGAATATTCAAGTACTTGGAGAAATGAAGGAGAGACTTAAAGGATAAAAACAAAGAAAGTGGGACAGGGAAAGAAAGGAAGGAAGAAAGCTATGGAGGGCTAAAAGGGAATGAGGACAAAAGCACAGGAGTGGAGGGGGACATGGGACAGTAACAGAGCAGAGGAACAGCACTGCTACAGTAGCAAATGCAGCCATTTCAATGAGGAGAATGAGGAAGAGGTATCTCTTGTGCCCCCACCCTGGCCCGGTGCTTCTCAATCCATGGCTGTTTGCACTCCTCCAAGATGCCCAAGGTGCTATGCCAAGTGGAGCTGTCCCTAGGGGAGGGTCCCAGCAGGGAACCCCTGTGGCACTGTCTTCCCAGTGCTTGCACAGCGGAGGGGCCATCTTGTGGGGAAGGGTTTGGGCAGGACCTGCTCAGTGCTGGTGGAGAGAGACCACTGCAATGGGGGATTGCAGCAGGGGCATGGGGTGACTCCATGAGGTGGGGTGACCCAGCACAGATTGGTCTGATCTGCACAGTCTCGAATGCCTGTGACACAAACATGGCTTTTGACCTTCGTGCTGGGCAGGGCAAATGCACCCTCTGCAGCAGGAACACATTCTTTCCCCCTGGGTTTTGCTTATTTTGGGAAATATATCCATTTTCCCCAAATACTTTGATGCTTCTCAAACAGATGCTACAGGCCAAGAACTAATTCTGTCTCCTCCCACCAGTCACTTGCTCTGAACCACAAAATGTGCCAGTCTTCTCTCATCTACCCTGTTCCAAGCTACCATTTCCCTTTGGAAAGCCACAGCAAGAAAAGGGGATAAAATGCCAGGCCACCATGCCCTCAGACCAACCAGCTGTCTTTACACCCATGGAAGAGCCAAGAGAAATCTCTGCTGACATCTCTTGAAACATGCATGCATTGACTCCACCATCTCTCCCAGAGTCTCTCCTTGCCATATCTCCAAGTGATAAAAACAGGACTACAGCATGCCCCACACCTCCCCCCCTCCAAAATCCATGCTCCTAGAAATCCTTCCCCCGCAACACTATTTCCCCCAGGCAAGATACAGAGCTGAGACACAGAAACGAGAGAAAGGAAGCTGACGGACAGTCCACTGTGCAAAAACCAAACCGAGAATGGGGAGGCTCTGGGAAGGACGGGGGAGATGCCCTTGTCCCTCTCTGGCACACAGGGAGGCACATGCACGCCCGCACGCACTCACACTTGCATCCTCTCACTCCCACGGAGGATGTGCCACATGCTTCAGAGACAGGCCCATGGTTGAGTCAAGGGTAGCAGGGGTGGGTTGTCTATCCAGAGTCACCAGGTGACCGTGGAGGGGGAGGGTCTTTCACAGGTTACTTTCGTGGTTTTCCTCTGTCTCGACAGTCATGGGGGGCAGCCCTCCATTGTCATTCAGCCGTTTGGCCCTGTAGGTCTCATAGTGGATGTTGTGGGTCACTTCTTTTAGGTCCTGAAGGTGGGTCCTGCAGGGGACAAAGTGGGTCGGGAAAGAGGATATGATAGCCAATATCAGCACAGTAAGTATTATCCTTCTGATGATAATTTTATTCCCCAAAATAAATGGAAGATTTTTTCAGTCAGTCAATTTAGCTAATTATTGTTAGCCCTCTTTCTGTATGGGTAGATAGCATGGGTGCCATCATACACAACTGAGAGCTAGAGTATCAGCATTTGAGAACACACAGGCAGGATGCAGGACATGGACTGAAATTCCTGGCTATGCTTGCCAGTGCCCCACCCTTCTCTCACCTGTGCCACTGGCACAGCCACTGGCCGTCCTGGTGTGTCAGAGCAGACTGGGGCTTATCTGAAGCAGCAGTGAGGCAAGGAAGCATCAGGAGGTGTATCAGGTTCACTGCAGATCATAAGCTGCAGAACACTGCTGTGAGCATCATCTGTAACCTCCATACACAGCCTGGGGGCTTGGATTGTTATAGGCTTTGTGATGATCATTTGGGTAGCATGTTTTTACTGAAAGACTTTGGAAAAGCACCTCTGCTGCAGAAGGTATTACAAAACAAGAAGAAAGTAGGGTGATGTCAAAGCATTGTACCTGGCCAAATGTCTCAATAGCACCATACCCACAAGTGGAATGAGCCACAGGGCTTTGGTTTTGAACTGTGTTTCTGTTGTTTTCTTATTTTTTGTGCTGTTTTTATAGGGAAGAGAGATGACCCTGGATCTACAGCTCTCCTGCAGAATTTGTGCTGAGGCAACTTCATGAAACAGAGTAGAAATAAGACAGGACAATGAAAGCTAATGAAATATGAAGCTTTTCACTTCTAGCTCATATGTTCCAGCACATCCTTCAACCTGGAAGGAAATACAATCTAGGATGTGGTAGTGACCTCTTTATTACTGACCTGTTGTCAGCAGCAAATAAAAGTTTTTGCAACTTTAATGGGATTTTTTTAAAACTCCCTTAATAGAAGTTTTTGCAGCCTTGATAGGGGTGGTAGTATCCTGCTTTTCTCCAGGCATCCAGCTCATACATGAAAACTAGCACCTACCTGACATAGTGGTCGTGTCACTAAGAGAGGCACTAGAATATCTACCCTTTAAGCTCAATCCAACCCTACACCACATAAGCTTTTACTGCCTGAAATTTACTTTATTTCCCTTTTAGTAGGGGCTATTTCATTCTGACTGGATCTCGGGAAGACTCCCAGGTCGTCAAGAGCAAACTGGTGCATGACCATGACCTTACCTGATGACAAAATCTCGAAGCAGGGCAAATTCACAGTGATTGAGGTTTTCCACTGAAAAGAAAGCAATCAATTGTTACATTTGATTTTTTCAACAGCCCCTTTGTGGTTATAGAGCATGGGAAAGCCACTGCCATGGGGGCAGGTTCCAAGTGGGTAGAGCTTGCATACTTCAGAAAGGACAGACAGTTGTCTGAATGCCACGCTGTTGAGCATTGAGGAGACACACTAAGAGATGCTGAGCAGTCACACATGAATTTTCATTTGAAAGCCAAGGCAACCTCAGGAGCTTAGCTTCACACACCATGGTGTTCAGAGTGGCTCCAGCTTCTGCCAGGTGGTGACAGTGGCACCATATTGACCATGGCAGTTCTCTCCTGGCACAGCTATTTGAGAATTCTCCTTTTGTTTGGTTTCAAGCAGTTAGTCACAAATGGGATGGGAAGGTAGCCACAGGACATGCTATCTGGACTCTTGTCTATTACTGTGATCTGCAGACAATACTTTCAGCTCCCATAAGCAAGAGGTTTTTTACCTTCAATGATTCCCCAAGGTGTTTTCCTGCCCAGGACTCTTTTGCCATTCACTTGGTACTCCTTGTCACTGCCCACTACTGCAAAGGGCATGCTTTCCTGCTGGGGAGAGACATGTGGAAAGATCCATTGAACCCATTTCCAGAGACCAGCACCACCATGGTTCCCCATCCACCTTTCCACCTCTGAGCTCAACAAACACAAGGACTTTTCCAAGGGGATAGATTCTCCAGAACAAAACTTCACTGGCTGTCCTTTTCACTCCTCAGTGCTATCCCTAGAATTATGGACTCTTGTTTTCCAGGTGTCCTTGCACCCCAACAAGCTTAGTGGGTAGCTTGCAGCAGTGCCAAGGGCTCCAGAGCTGGGGCAGAGCTTTTCTGCACCTACCTCCAGCATTTCTGAGGGGGATGACCAGAGAAGAAGTACCTTAGCATAACCAACAGAGGGTCTGTCAGCCCAGAGCTGCTCAAATGGATAGTTCGAGGTGAATATTTCTCACCATATTTGTAGTTTTTTACAATAGAAAGATGGGACTCAAATAATCCTTCCTCATAAGCCACATGAACATTCATCAAGTTTAATGGCTGAGATTGTACTGAGGAAAGCCAGAAATTGAGTAAGTGTGCAGCTTTCCTGGGAAGTAGAACAGTAAACGAGGCTAAGAACTGGGAGAAACTCTGTGTTTCCAGAGCACAGAGTGCAGGAGACTGTGATCCATAGGGTTGTGCAGATGCTCCTAGGTTTACTCTGCTTTACAGATATCCCTGGAAAGAGACTGCAATTACCACAGGAATGGAGATTAAAAAGCAGTTTCTTTCTTATGTGTGAGGGCAGTGATGCTGAAGTGCAGAACAAAATGTGGTGCTCTCCTCATCCACCCTTCCCCTCCCACAATAAAATGTTTCCTACCCTGATTTTGTCGTTCTCTGTTTTATCCTCCAAGTCCTCATCAAATTCTTTCTGGGGATAAAACTCGATCCCATTTACTTCTAGTTCCTTGCGCACCTAATCAGAGAGACATTTTGGAGCACAAAGCAGCACAAACCTGAAGGGAAGGCAGTTGGCAAGGCCAGGCAAACATATCTGGGACATCCTTCCAGTGGGCAGAAGCTGGAGGGATTGTCCCAAGGAAGTGCACAGTAAAGCGAGGACACAAGGCAGCAATGATGAGTCTTTCTTCCCAACCTCAGTTACTTGTCTGGCTCTCTGGTTCCCATGACAGAACATATCACAAGATGTCACAAGGATACACACATTTCTTCCTTCTCTAACAGATGCCCTCGGAGATATAAACAGCTGCATCTTTAGGACTTAACCCACCAACCCAGCTTTGGACTCTGTGCACACCCTGGGGGTATGCAATTGCACTGCAATCCCAGGAAGAAGGATACCACTCATTTCTCCCACCTTCAAGCCAGGGCAGGAAAGGATCCCATCCAGAAGAGGAGATACTCACTCTTTGTTTGAATTCGGTTTTCTCCTCCAAGGTCATGGTGTCAGCCTTAGCAATAACTGGGATGATGTTCACTACCTTGCTGAGATGTTTCATGAACTCCAGGTCCAAAGGCCGCAAGCTGCAGCCCAAGAAGGAACAAGATGGAAGGGGTCACTTTTTTCCCTCCTCACCTTTAATCCTAATGACTGTCCAAGCATCAGGGCACCAGTGAACCCTCCCTTGTACATACCCTGCTTGCTGCCACCATGTTCTCATCTCCTTCTTCCCATCCATTCTGCCCTCTCCCAAAAAACACAGTGGCATTTCTCCCACTCTTGTTATCTTAGACCCTTTCAAGCTCCACAGCTCCCAAAGTTAAGTTAAACAGTGCCCAGTCCTGCTGGCAGGATCCCTGGGTCCATGTCTGGGGTGCAGCAGTGTAGGGTATATATCTGGCACAGAGGTACCAAGGGCTGGAGGAAGGACAAGGGACTGTGTACATACGAGTGTCCCGTAGGGGAGATGAAGTAGAGGCAGCAGTGCACACGTGTGTCTGGAATTCGTTTCTTCCTTGCAATATTCACCTCCTCTTTCAAAAACTTTTCATATTGCTCGTTGATATATTTCTCAATAGGCTCCCAGCTGTTGAAGTGGGAGAAAGAGATGAATAGACAGGTACAAATCTCCTCGTGTTCCTGCCTACAGTGTTCCCAGCTCTGATGGCAAAGCAGTCTCAGGCATAAAAAAAATATCCACCTGAAGCCTCTTGCCATCAGCACAGATGATTAAGAGTTTCTGTGCACTCACCATGTAATATGTGCATACCCCGCAATCACACACATAGACCCATGGTTTCACTGTCCCACGGCCCCATGATCAGCCCCCGAGTGCAACAAGATCCCAGATGCTTTCAAGGGCCAAGCAGATCACAATCACTCATGTACCGTCTTAACTTCAGCCCTTTCTGGGACACAAGGCTTTGATCTTGTAAAACTCACCAGTTCTCATTGTTGATCTGGTCCCCAAATCCTGGTGTGTCAATCACTGTCAGCTTCATTTTGACACCACCTTCTTCAATGACTGGGGGAGAAATTGCAAACAGTCATACTCCTCCCTGGGGACTTGCTCTCTCATGAAACATGTCTTTGTGTCCCACATACAAGGGAACAAGAGAGCTCTGCCCTCATCCCTGCCCAGCAAGCACAACCAGACCAGATTGTGTCATGCCTCAGCAGTTATGACCCCCATTTCCATGTCTGACCCCAAATTTTGGTAATATCTGCACAAAAGCCACCTTACACCACTTTGCCAAAGGAAAATGGATTTGTGCTCAGTCTGTGGCCCAAAGGTAGTACCTACCCTAACACAACTTCTCCCCTCTAATGCATCATCCTGAATCTGAGATGATGCTCATTACCCTGCACCACTGTAGGAATTGTGCTGATGCTTTGTGAGGAGCTGTGCACTACCAGGCTTGGGATGGGACCCAACAATGCAACTTGTGTAGCTTATTAAATGTAACTGCAGATGAAAATGACTTACGGCAAGGCTTAATCCACAACTGCAGACTAATGTCTTAGGTGATGAAATCTCTCTAACTACTTGTCTACCCCTCACTTTTGGCTGTGGCATCAGGGGCATTCCAGTTTAAGAAAAGCCTTGTCTGTCTCTGAGGCCACCTAAAACTGTCCTTTAGCTTCCTATGGAGAAAGGGCTGCCTAATACCAAAGAACTATTTGCGTAGACTGCTGAGATCTTCTGCAAGACTATGCTGAGGCGTCAGTATTGCTTCCACCCCAGCAGCCTGGCTCTTACCGTGCCCAATAGCTTTGATCTCCACTGTTTTGGGGATCTTCTCCTCCCGGTTCCAGCCTGAAGATTTGCGGCTCACCTGGGATTTGAAGAGGGTGTTTACCAGGGTTGACTTTCCCAGTCCGCTCTGACCTGAGGATTGCAGAGAGGAAGCTTGTGACATTTGCACAGCCTGGTGATGACAGCAGGCCCAAGGAACAGAGCCAGGCTGGCAGAGGGAGGGGCTGGAGGTGTCTCCTTGCCTTGTTCAGGCTCTGTTTTCCCTCAGAGCAACTTCTGTCTGTGCCCTCATGCCCTCCCCGCAGGGCTTGTTCTCCCACCTGGCCTCAGGGGACAGTCCCTGGCCATGGTTCCCAGTTTCTCAGCTGGTCTCTGCCTACCTACAACCATGATGTTGAAGTCGAAACCTGTCTTCATGGTTTTCTTGCGCATCTGCTCAATTATGGTGTCAATACCGATGTAGCCCAGCAAGCTGGCGTTGATGCCCATGGGCTTCATTGGTACAACTGGCTTTTGTCGCGGCTCTGGGACCAGCTCAGACATGGCTGCTTCGTTTTTGCTCTCCACTGGTCCTGCATGGGGACAAAGATTGAAAAATCATCATTGAGGTTTAACAACAGCCTCTTTGCTGATGTGTCACAGGGGCTGAGGGCAGCGTTGAGCAGCCTTTTCAAAGGCTATTGAGAATAACTGAAGGTCAAGATTTTAGTGGTAAGGCTCATCATGGAGCAACATCTACTTGAGTTTCTAGCACACTCTTCTATGTCCCACTCCAGATGAGGAGGTGAAGTGGGGTTCACTGAGAATGCAGTGTATTGATGGCTACCTCCAAACAGCAGGAGCAGCAAGTCTGACTGGGCTGATTATCAGGTGCCCAAAGCTCTGGGTGTGTCTCCTTATTTTTGCCTCCCAGTTCTCAACAGGATCACCACTGTTTTGCCCCTTCAAGTTCACCATAAAATTTGCAATGGAACAGACTTCAAAAAATTATGTGTCAAGTCCTGGCATTGAAACAGAGTTTGGGATGTATCATGAGGACTTGCATGTTGGCCCTTGCCAGGGGTGGCTGCATTACTGGCTGTGGTGCACAGGCTGAGTTCCTCAGAGGAAGACGATGGTGGAAGTGAAAGCATGGCCATAATCTCTGTGCATGCCTCCCACCCACAGACCAATGGTTTTTGTCATACTCAAGAAACTAATCATCATGATCAGAAAATTAATTATCTGCCTCTTTCTCTCCTCATCTCTGCTTCCTCACTTCTTCCATGTAAAACAATCGGGTAAAATGAAAACCCTGAGGGCTTTCCAGCCTCCCTGACCCTTTTTTGGTCACATTGCTAGGGGCAGATCTCATCCATTTATCTCTGTCTCATTAGTGAGTAACTCCCACCCGCTGGGAGGAAGCGGAGGTTGGGAAAGGACAGGGCATGGAAGAAAAGCTCTAATTGGTGGGGAAGGCAGGCGTGAGGGATGAATCTGGAAAGGAAGATGAAGGGGATAGGAATCAAATACCTTTCATATACAAGCCAGCTGCAAACTAGAGGTTCTCCCACTCTAATTACTTGACTCCCCATGCTTTGTCTCATTAGAGGGTTATTTTTCCAGGACAGAGACAGAATGCATTTTTGCTTGGTAAGTACTTCATTTGTTTTGGATGCCACTTCAGTTCAAGTATCTTACACTAAATGATCCCTTTCCATCATTTTGGCACCATTTTTTTTTCCACTTACCAGAATCCACTGGCAGCAGAAAAGGACATGAGCAGCTAGGCAGCTAGACTGCCATTTGGTGGTGACATATGCCCCTCTTCACAAGGAAAATGATTCAGAAGTCACTGGACTGGTGAGATTGATGGCACCAATCTGGGGTCCCTGTGACATCTTAGTCAAGCCAGGCAGAGACAGACTAAGAAGAGGTCAGAGAGATCTTGTTCAAGGACAGGGTTAGGCTGGAGCAGGCTTGATGGCTGAATGGGGACTCTGTCTGGCAGTCCCATCTAAAAACTCCAATGCTGACACAAGGGCTGCTCTACACAGTGAAGATTTTACATTTTTTTTTAAACTGTAATATCCCACTATCATGTGCTAAGGAAAGATCTGGTGGAAGGGCCACCCTTTGCAGGGAGAAGGGTGCCTCCACCCAGCTCCTTTTCACTGCTTGGGAAGTCTTTTATATTAAACTGGGAGAAGGAGTTTTTCCCTGTGAGAAACGACAGTAGCACAGCCACTTATGTACAGCACTGTGGGTATCATCTGAAGGCTCTTGTGCCACCTCTGTTCCACCTTGCCCACACAGGAGAGGTCAGTGGGAGGATGGCCCCCTCCTGCTTTTCCCCACCACGTGAAGGCACCCTGGACTATCATCACCCTCTCCTGAAGCAGCGAGCAGCACCCTGGGGGAACCAGAGCACAAGATGGACCATTGGCTTGAGTCAAACTGGCAATTTGGAGCACCTCACACTGCCAGGCAGCTGCTGGAGGAGGCAGCCTGCCACGCCAAGTGCTTCTCAGCTGCAATTCTCTCTCACACCCATCACAACTACTATGTGCCTTTCCTGCTGACAAAGCATCCCTTGAGGCTCCCACTGTCTTTTTTTTCAGATTTATCAAAGCTGATGTGAGCCAGGAAAGCCCATCTCTCTGGTACAGCACAGGGGGCCAGGCCAGCCAGTTCTCCTGCACCCTACCCTTCACTTGTCCTGTCCCAGGCTGCCCACAGCACCTGTGTCATGGCTGTGTGGCTGCGCCGTGCCCCTTATGCTGCTGCAGCTTTCTCCATATACACCCCACACAGCTCTGCTGGGGTCCTACCTAGCCCTAAGAGTGGGAGAAGAGAGAGAGAAATGGAATGATGAGGGAATTAGGGACAGGGGGCTGTGGCCCCAGTGAGGTACTTGGCTACTGGAGAAAGGGAGCAAATAAACTCCAAAAGTGGAAGGGAACAGGTCAAGATAGGAAGAAAGCCTAGCTGAGCAGCTGCATGGGATGGGTGCAGAACATGGGCCATGTGAGCTGTGACCCTTTCATTGCCTGGGTGGTAGCTTGTCCTCAGGGCATCTGTTACCCTCTCCTTTATTCCTTCAACGCTTGTTCTTACACAGGGAGGAGGAAGGAGGGAATTTGCTGTCAGCCTCAAGGCTCACTAAGAGGTTCATAACTCATCCCTCAGTCTCACCAAGGAAAGCCTTGCCCAGAGCCAGTAGATGTTGCTAACTGCTGTGGACATCATAATACAAGACCATTCCTTTGCGAGCTTCACTGTTGGAGCCAGGAGCTTGCAGTGACTAGGGCAGATATTTCAGATTTGAGTTCTTGGGCAGCTATAGAAAACCCTGAGACCAGGAGAAAAGATCTCCCAAAGTCTCGTTAAATATATTTCCTGGATTTTATATCAGAGCATTCAAGGTGTCAGGGTAAGCCACCTGCTTTTCTCCTCTAGGCCACTTGCCTTCTTCTCTGTGTGGGGTTCCTTCCCATACAGCCTCAGGCAGGGAAGCCCCCATTTTGCAGAAATTTTCCCAGGG
The DNA here is from genome assembly GCF_026979565.1 of Vidua chalybeata. Taxonomy (NCBI): domain Eukaryota; kingdom Metazoa; phylum Chordata; class Aves; order Passeriformes; family Viduidae; genus Vidua; species Vidua chalybeata. The sequence goes on from NC_071534.1 coordinate 18,237,066, forward strand.
CTCATCTTTCTGCATATGACTTTTCACCTTTTGCCTCCCACAGATTAATTCAAGGAGCCAGCTGAGGAACAGCCTGCTGGGGTGTGCAAAACCAGGACCAGAGCTGTAAGAGGCACCCTGAGACATGAAACACGCCTGCCTGCTCTCCTGGGAGTGGCTCTGTTTTATGTGCACTAAAGCTAATGGTGCTAGGAAGGCTCCTGAGCACATTGAGTGGCTGGTCAAGGGCTGGCATTCCGTGTCCTGGGCACATCCCTTAGCCCTCGCAGCTGTCCCCTGTAATGAATGCGCGAGAGGGCACTACAGCCAGTATGGCTGATAATGAATAGAGGGCTAGCCAAGGTTAACCACTTACATCTGCTGTTTGCAAGGCCTCCCTTTTCCCTGCTGCTTTGTTCTCTGTGCTAAGAGAAGCTCATTTAAGAGGGCTGTAGCTGGTGATACCTCCCTGCTGCCCAGATCTGGTATGAGGTGGCCCTGGGCTGGGCACTTAGGAATAATATCTGGTTAACAGGAGATGCTCCATGTGACTGGACCAAGGGAAGGCACAGCTTTTGAGGCAGGGACAGGAAGAACCAGAATGAGTGCCCAGAGACGTCCCCATGGTCCCAGCTAGCTCCTGCTTCTGACAACCATTGATCCACCCCAGAACCTCTTCCTGGAAGGCCGGTATATGTGGCCAGCAGCAGACACCACTACTGCAGCTCACCCTTCATGCTCTGATGTTCATAGGACCTGTGTAGGGACAGAGGTGGCCCTGCAGGTCCCTTGGGGGCTCAGGTAGTGGGGACCAACATCTATGTCCTGATAACCCAGATACAGTCGCATCCCCTCCCCCTGCCTTCCCATCCTTTGTCTGGCAAGAGGGAGGGAGAGCTGCAAACAGTGCTCACCACAAAACAGCTTCCAGCAATGAAAAGCTATTTAACCCCCAAATAACATATGGATGGCCTCGCTGCAGCTCTCCTCCAGTGTAGCACGAGGTTGTCCCTCTGCAGCTGGAGGCAGAGATTCTCACACACATTTCACCCCAGCCTCTTCCACCCATATGGTCCTGGACCCACAGTCCCACTCCCTGTAGATATGGAACAGGGAGGAGGGATGAGTTCAAAACCTGAAGGTGGCTGGTAGAAGCAGGCCCTCAAAGGGGCCAGGATGCCAGGTTCCTAGGAAAGAAACCAAGCAGCTGCTTCAGTAGTACAGCCTCCCTGGGGCTCATGGGCATCAGGACCTGCCCCTTGCTTCAGATCTGCAGAGGTGTTGGACTGAGCATCTCTCCACTAAAAAAATACCTTTCCCTCCTCAGTTCCTGTGATGACCCCAGGGCATTTCTTTCAGCTGTGCAGGGCAACGGCTGGAGTACAGAACAGAACCATTCTTCTTACCAGATCATTTTGCCTGGCTTGAAGATCATCCCAATCCTCTGGGCTGCTGCAGCCTTCCCAACAGCAACCTTTCTTCCCTTCAGCATTCTGCAAAGGGCTTGGGCAAGAGCTCGGCTGCAGTGAAATCTAGGGCAGTATGTGCTGAAGCCTCTCTGGAGATGCAGAAGCTGGAGGTGAAGGAGCTGGGCACATCCCCAGCCCAGCCAGCACAGCCCGAGCCATGCCCTTGGTGCTGCTCTCCAGCCGTACAATCCTCGTCCCATGTCCCAGTTCACCCCCTGGGTGGCACAGCTGTATCACAAGGCAAGAGGATGCTGAGCACCCCTGGAACATGGTAGCCACATCACCACAGCTGCCTGTGCCCCTGCTCGCATGCCTGCTGGCTCCTGTGCAAATGCTCAGGGAGAGGCACAGGACATCCCCACTGCCTGCCACTGACAAGGGACAAGCCAGGTGCTGAGCAGTTTGTGGGCACTCCCCAGCTGGATTATCCCTTCCTTTCAAAGCAGTGCCTGCCACTAACTATTCTGCATCAGCACCACAACCAGCCCTGCTCCTTCTTCTTCATACAAGACTGCTGCCACCAAAAGGAAAAAAACAGAGAAAAGACAAAGCCAGGACCGATTTCCCCCACTGCCCTCCGGGGTTATCCCTCCCCTATGCCCAGAGCTGGGCAGCGTGGGGGCACGGCGGAGGATGCCTGCGCAAAAGCCCCAGCGGTGTCCCTCTGGCGTTGCCCAGCCCTGCCAAGCCCGGAGCATCCTACCTTTGAACATGAAGCTTCCTTTTTCTCCGAATCCTCTCCCAAGGGGGTGGGTCTCCCCCCACTTTTCTAGCCTGACGCTGATGAAGCAGCACGGTGAGCTACAAAGCTCCACTTGCTTTTACCTTTGTCTTTCTTCCCTGTGTCCTCTTCTCCCCCTTTCTCCTTCCCTTCCTTCTCCAGTGGCTATTTCAGCAGAGCGGGGATGCTGGTGCTGCTCCTGCTGCCATCGTCATGTGACCTGAATATTAAACATCTCCGCAAAATCTCCCCCCGCGCACCCTCCCCCGGCTCCATCCCAGGCCCCCGCCAGCCTCCCTGACTTGCGGGGGGGGGGGAGGGGGGGGCATGGCCTCGGGGTTGGAGGGGCCGCTGCCGATGGGGCCCCCATGTCCTGGAGGGGCCCTTATTGCACACCCACACCCCACAGGCCTTTTCTTGCCTTTTTCCCTCCCAATTCCCCAGCCTTTTCAGCATCTCTGCTTGTTTAGGGAGGGGCATATTTAACCCTTCACAGCTTAGTTCCGGCGGGGCTGAGAAACGGTGCTCTTTGCCCCTAGGTATTTCGTAGGATCAGGGGATTGCAAAATCTCCTGCTTTCCCAGAGGGAGGAAATTGAGAATGTGTTGGTTCATCAAAAGCGATTTGCCCTCCAGTTTGGCTGTGAAAGTACGAGAAATCTTTTCTCCTCCAGCACCACTATTCCTGACTGTCAGCCCAAGGCGCAGCGGCAGAGCCAGCGCTGTCCCCTCTGCGTGCATGTGTGTACAAACATGTGTGTGCCTGCATCTGGCGAGCACGGACAGGTCCTCCCACTTGGACCATGTTGGAGAACACAGGTCACATCCCCTTGTGCTCTGGCAGGCACCTCCGTGTGCCCTGTGGATGTGCCTGTGCCTGGAGAGCTGTGTGGATGCCTCTGGCTGCTTGCATCTTTGCATGGGGATGCCCTTTCTCTGCTTTGCATTTCCTTCTCCTACAGCTGTGAACCCTGGCTCCAACAGGCACTGTGTTCCTGTCATGCTGTGCTGGGGCATCAACATCTGGGAATGCTTCTGACCCTCTAGTCAGTGGGATGATAGGAGCATCATGTGTTCCTCCACCACAAGACAAGCCCCCTGCGTGGGGGCCAGGCTGTGGGATGCCTGGCAGACTTGGCAAGGGTTTGGGGTTCCTCTTTTTGCAGTGCTCTGGGACAAAAACTGCACCCACTGCAGGGTACAGGAACATTTAGAAGTAATTGTCAGCAGTTACCCCGGGCTAGGCTGGGCAGTGGACAGACTGGTTTCCGACAAACAGACAGGCATTCCGGCACCCAGAAAATGTCCTGACATGGCAACCATAGTTGCCTGTCTCTCTGCTGGCTGCCAGGCTCACAAACACAAGGGCTGTCTTTCCACCAGCTATTGCCCACCCATAATTCTGGTGGGGGTCAAGAGGAAATCACTCCAAGGGGAGGAAGCCCCCATCCTCCCTCTCATCACCCTACCTCTTCTGAAGGGTCCTGCCCCATGCTGGGCTCCATGTCATCGCCAAGGGACGCCTTGGTGCCTCCCTCCCTCTGCCCAGCCCATCCCGTCAGCGGAGACCCACCGGAGCGTGGTGGGGCGCAGGACAGTTCCATCTTCGCCACCGGGGTGGCCTCGGCCCCGTCAGAGCTGCCGTGTCGCTGGGGCCCCTCGGCCGCCACGGGCCGGGGCCGAGGAGGGATTGGGGTGACAGGGGCCGTGCCCCGCAGCCGCTCCCAGGGGAGCCCCCCGCCGGCCCCGGCAGCCCGGCGCAGGGTGACCGAGAGGCAGCTCCGCTTCGTGGGGGCTGCGACAGCGAGGGGGCTGTCCCGCCGCCGTGCGGGGCCCGGGATGCGGCTGGGGCCGCTGGGGCTCCCTGGGGCGGACAGGCAGCTGCGATGAAAGGCGATCTCCTCCTCCATGGCGGTCGGCTGTAGGATGGAAGCAGAGGTGCAGGGCAGAGGCCGGGGTCCCAGGCTGTCCCTGCTGTCAGGGCTGTGGTGTCTCGGGGTGCAGAGCTCCCCGGGGCTGCTGTCATTCACATGCTTGAGCCCCCACCTCCAGCCCTGTCCGGCCAGCCCGCCTCCAGCTGGGACAATGGGGCTCTTGTGGCCTGCATGGCTCGCTCCCACGCTGGGTGCCATGGCCACTCCTGCCCTTGCCCAGCACCTTCCTGACCCCTGCCACCAGCAGCCCCACGACATGGGCAGCTCCACAACATGACCCTGTGCCCTGTTCCTATGGCAGGAGGTGGAGGAGTGATGAAGACCTGCCAGGTCAGGCCTGTGCTGCCTGCTTCCAAGGACACTGTGTGTGATTAAAAAAAAATTTAAAAATATTTGAATTTTTGAAATGCTTTCCCTTCCTCTCTTAGATTTTCCCCCCTCAAATGGCATATTCCACTGCAACAATTTATATCCCACTGCGCAAGTTCAGTGGTCACTTGTTGGGTGTTCGTCCAAGCTGATGCTTCACTCCCTTATTCTGATTTTCTTTTGCTTCTTCATTATCATCATTATTATGATTGTTTCTTAATTTTGCCAGCTTTGTGGCATTTTCAGGGTCAAGAGGGATTCAGCATTCCACATTACATCTTCCTCACTGTATGAGACTTTGAAGAGCAACATAATAAACAAGGAGGAAAGGAGAAAGGTGTTTTGGTGGGATGGGATGACAATATGAATGGTTTGGTGGGCAAGTGGGAGCAAAGAAAAGGAGAGACAGACACCCACAGCACCTGCAGTGTGGCAGGGACAATGACTGCATGATTTCAGGTGACCAGGGCTGAGTGAAGTAGAAGAGGCATCACTATCCAGTGACCCACATAAAGTCATTTGGAATGCTAGTGGAAAGCAGAGCTCAGGACAGTGTGAATTCTCTGCTTCCTTAAGGGCAAAGAGACAGAAAACATGAAAAAAAACCCCAACCTGGTATTTTTAGTATTTCCAGCAATAAGGACCTTCTCTGATTATTTATGCAGTTTAATACAGTATCTGTGACTATTTCCTTCTTCCCTAAGGTCTTTCTGGCTGTACAGATCCCACAGAGGAGAAACCATCACAGTTTTCAGGCAGCATTTGCCTTTAATTATTCCGAGATAGCCCGGCAGTGTAGCTGGCACAGGAGCCAGGTGGATGGAGACCTACCCTCTTGTAAAGGAAACCTCACTGCAGACTGCTCCTTGCTGCCTACCCAGTGCTAGAGGGAGGCAGCTCCCAGGGGGAACAACAGAAAAACAAAGCATCAACCACGCAGTTTGTCACGCACTTCCACTGGGGAAGCCTTTGACACTGCTGACAATAAAGTCCTTCATAGCCATGGAAAACACCTGGCTTAATGATGATTGTGTCATGACTAAACAGCACAAAAAGTAAACCAGAGGAGATGAACAGTTGGTTTCTCTCTAATCCAGCCCTCACCTGGTTGCTGTCTTCTTTTGCTCAGTTTCTGCATTGAGTCATGGGCAGAGTGGAGCTCAACACAAGCACGGCAGCATGCAGAGGAGAACATAGAGCAGGGGAGAGGGGACCCTTGTGAGTGTAGGCTCCCCTTCCTACAGTTTAACTTCTTCCTGACTGCTCCAAGCCCCTCAGCTCCAGTGGCGAGGTTTTTATGCTACCCCACAGCTCAGCTGTGTCCATTTACAGGGCAGTCCCACCTATCAGGGAGTTGAGGTGAGGAAGCAGGTTTCCCAGTTGGTGTTTGAAGATATGGCTGTGATGTACCAGAGAGCAGGAAATGTGAACCATGCAGCCGAGGGTGGCACATTGTGCCATGCAACCCAGCCCCTGGTCATTTCCATTTCACAGCCCTAAGTCACAAAAATGTATCTGTTTCAGACTACTCCTGCTCTTTTGAGTCTTTGCTTGCCTGGGCAAGTATAACTTTGGGCACAGCAGCAATCCTATTCACTGCATTTCCCTGCTGAGTGAGACTCCCCAGTTATGGTACTTGCATCACAGTCTCTGTTACTTGGCTGAATGAAAGGACACTTGACTTGTCCTCTGTCTGAAACAGAGCCAGAAAGCTCCTGCCAGCTTGCCTGGTTTTGGTGTGGAAAAGAATGGTAATGCAATTGCAGTCTGGTAGATGAAATGTCCCAGGAAGACCCAGGATATCTGCAGGATGTCCTGATCCATTCCTTAGAGCTAAAAATTAACTTGGATCACCAAAGAATTACCAACTTTCAGGCTGCACCTGTGCTTTGAGCCTATGCTTGCCAGGGCAAGCAAAACTTTGGGCACAGGAATAATCCCACTCACTGCATTTCCCTGCATAAATCATTCACAGCAGCCCAATTAACTCTCCTTCTTTCTTTGAGAATGGAGGAGAAAACTTCCTGCTCCCAGGTTCACAGGTGAGGCTGAGTGACACAAGCCAGGAGCTGTGGCAGATCTTCACAGCTGGCCTGAGGAATCCCTGCTGCTGAAAGGAGCCATTGGGGACTAGAGCACAGAGCCATAACAATAGAAGGACACTGGAGATATGAGTTGCCAATACACTGGCTGGCACAGGATGCACAGACACGTGCACAAAGGATGGTGGCACCAGCTAACATGCCAGGGATATGCAGGAGTGGGACAGGCAGAATCCCTCTGTGTCCAGAGCAGTCACAGGTAGCACCATTGCACCTACATGCATGCAAAAGCTGCATGTTGGGGTAGGAGGAGAGGAGACACAACCTTCTGCCACAGGCTCCTTGCTCTCTCAAACCTCCCTGTACACACTGGGCATTGCACTGGGCTGTCAGGGAGAGAAAGGATGGGGATATCCCTCTCAGTCCCAGTGTCACATCTTCATACAGCACTTTGGTGGCTGGTCATCCCTGTGACAGGGAAGAAAGTCTATAAACATGGGATTTTTTGCCAGACCCACATTATACAGCTTGGGTCCAGAAAGCAAAGGTGTACAATGGGCCTATTTAGATAGCAGGCTCAATGTTCCTTGTCAGAGACATGCAGGGGAAAAAAGGGCTGAGGGCTTCACAGCTTTCTTTGGGAAACAGTTAAGAAAGAGAGGCTAACCAAGCTGTAGGGCTCTGCAGTGCAAGAGACTGAACAAGTGCAAGTAGCTTCACAGACTATCCCATCTTCCTCCATGACAGAGGAGCAGAAGGTCAGGCAGATCAGGAGGGGCTGATGTGGTAAGTCTGGCAGCACCCTGCATGGAGAGCTGCAGAACATTCTCAGCTAGACACAGGACTTGAACCAACCTCTTTAATAAAGACCTTTAATTTCAGTGTGGTGCATCTGGAATGGATGTAGGGATGGATGCTCTCCATCTCCCAAACAGACACAGAAGGGGTGTGCATTTAGCAAGGATAAAGGCGTTCAGTCTGAGGCTCACTGAGCCCTTGGTCCCTCTGCACAGAGCTTCAGCAAGCTCACCATCCTAGCATCAAGAGTGGGTGCTGGGAAGAGCTCAGCTGAAGCAACAATTTGTATTGAAATCCCATTTATATTCCCCAAAACACCCCTTGGACTTAGACAGACTGTGTTAGATTTAACCTAGGGAATAGGAGTACAAGGTTCTGTATCCTTTTGCAAACCTGGTACCTTTCCTACTGAAGATCCTGTCAAGATGCCAGGCAGCTCAAACTCAAGTGATTAACAAGGGATATTTCATTTGAGTGGCACAAATGTCACTCTTGGCCATGGGAAGCAGCAGAAGTCCTTGACTGGCTGAAGATCTGTGAGCACGGGAAGCCCAGCCAAACAAATCTTGACTAAGAAGCAAAGAGGCAGAATGGCGAATGATGAGTACGAGACCCAGATCAGCAGAGAGCAAAGTGATGGCCAGCCCCACTTTTACCAGGGCAGGACTGCCATCCCTAGTAAGGCTTGTGGTCTGCTGCCTACCCAGGAGAGATTCCTCTGGCTGTGATGAGCAGCTTGTCAGACCTCAGGCACCCCAAAGGCCAGGTTGTCCCGAATCATCAGGGTCTTCCGAAGGTCTCGCTCCATAATTGGCCTCTGTGTTCGCCACTTATGGGCTTCCTGGAGTCCTGGTTCAAAGTAGTAAATGCAAGCTCCAAAGCCCACCAGGATGAGAATGGAGATCATCAGATACACAGGCACAAACCAATCCAAGAAGTGGGGCATGGCTGCCAGAGAAAAGGAGAGAAAGCTCATGCAGTGGGAGCACCCAAAACACACCTCCACCAAGATTGATCACAAGACATCTGCCTCATCAGCAGTGCCCAATTCCTCCTCACAGCCCTGCTGCACCTGGTTCATGCTTGGTTGCACATGAAGGCACCTCATCCACTGGGAGAGGTCAATGCTATTGGTGTCATTGCTGGGACCTCTGCACAGAGTGTCGATCCTACTCCCTCCCCACAGAGGGGCTTCAGCTTGCTCACCCCCAACCCTGCTGCCAGTGATTAAAGGTGGGCAGTGGGCAAATACAGCTGCTTCTCACCTCCTGCTTGAGGGAAAATCTGCTTCCCCTGACACTCCATTACCCCTTTGAATTCCCAGTCTGAGCTGATCTGGCTCAGAACTGAGCCCTCCCGTACTGCACCTCTATTTCAGGTTCTGCTTTGCCAGGGCTCAGGGTCCTTGGTTCAGCACCAGTCTGTGAGCAGACCTGAGATCCCTCCACCACATCAGCCATTGTGCAAGGGGGGACACTTACCGGGAGCAGCCGATCTGCCTTGCCAAGAACCCCTGGCCAGCCAGGTGCACGGTGAGTCCGGAGCAGCGTTGCCCTGGGGAACACAAAACAACACCACACTGTGTGATTGCTGCTGGCCCAGTGCTAAAAATGGAAGAGCAGGAAGGAGCAAACATCTCCTTGTCTAGATGTAAGGGCTGAATATTTCTGGAGGGGTGAACAAATGGGGTCCCAGCCCCATAACCTGCTGGTTCCCTGGCACATTCTCTCCCCACCATTACGGCCCTGCTGATGCCATGCTTAGGGCATGCACCCTAACTTAGGGACATTTAAATCTGTAATGGCATCACATTTGATCCCATCCCTTATCTCCATCCTTTGGGAGGGAGACAGCAACCCACACTGCAACCTGCAAAGGTGCCCAGCCTGTTCAGCTCTGCTGCTTGCTCTGCACCAAAATGACAGCCAAGGTGTGGATCATGCAGGGACAGAAAAAGGGATCAAAAAGCATCCCGCACAAAAAGCACAGCTACAACTTCACCGGACACCAGATCTTCTGGGTTTTGCACTGCAAATGTGCTGCTTGTTAAAGGCTTTGGTGGATTAAACCTGGCACCCTCACGCTTGGGAGAGCACAGTGGTGACAGACTCAGGCACAAAAAAATGCAGTCCTGAAAGGGGGCTTTCCATAACCCTCACCCTTGGTGGGAATGATGAAATGCCCACTGACTTCAGTGGGGACACAATGAAGTGTACCCACATCAAACTCCTGCTTTTCCAGACAGATGAAAGCTGTCACATCTGACCATCACCCAGGTCATCCCTCTGCATTAACCATATATCCCCAAATTCCTTGCACAGGGCGGGTTAAGAGGAGGCAGGGTATAGCTCTGAGCATTTCCATCCTCTTCCCTGCTCCTGGCCCATAAGGTTGATGCCTTTTCCACATCAGGGGCTGGGCTTTTTTTTTTTTTTTTTTAATACCACAGCCATCAGCTGTTTCCAATGTGCCCAACAGCATTTATCTTCTGGATACCTCTTGTCCCAGGAGGGCCTGTAACATTAAGTTTTTTGTCACAGGGTAAGATCTGAAACAAGCTGCAATTCTTATTACCAGAAGCAAGAAACTGCAAAAAATGTCTGATTTCCTCCTACTTATTGGCATGGATCTGATCTGGGCACTGCTGCTGCCTCTTCATGGCTGCCTGTGCCTTCCTCAGGTGAGCAGCTCCTGAGGAAAGCTCCCACCATAACTTGCAACAACATCACAGAGGTGTTGTGAGGAGCTGTGGGGCTTCCTTTAATGCACCTTAGGGGACTGTGTAAGGAATTAGGCACGAACCCCTTCTGCAACAGGAACTGGGTCTGAACTCTGGGTCAGAAACCCCTCAGCACAGCTTTCCTACTTACTCTGCAAAAGAGATCCTTTGCACCCCCTTCACCCCCCAGTTGCATCTGCAGACATCCTGGGGGTCTCAGGCTGCTGCAAACCCCTTTTTCAGAGGTGTCTCTGCAGCTGGCATCTGTCCCTGGCTGGCAACAGCAATGGGCAGGATTAGGGACACTGTGAAGGTGAGTTTAGCTTGGACCTCCTAAGCTGATGGGAGGAAAGCCAATAACCTCATTCCCTTCCCTGATCATCCACTTTCTAAATGTGTGAGTGAAGCTGCCCTCCAAAAAAGCACTGGAATAAAAAGCAGCCCTACACACTTCCCAATTCATCCTTCCTCCATCACTAGTCGAGCCAGCATTTCCTAGCTCCTCGCCAGCAACCTATTCTTCAGTCTACTTGCTATGCAGCCCTATCCTGCTGTGTCCCCATGCTGCTCACCCGTCCCCGCCTCCTCAACGAAGGTTCCTCATCATGGCCAAGCCGAGCGCTGGATGAGGTGTCAGAGCCCCACCTCCAGCCTCTGCAGGGCTGGCCTGGAGAAGCAACTTGCTTTTGTCAGGCAGGTGAGCAGATTTTGGCTGCAAATACTGAAAAGAAGGTGTTTCATTTAAAAATGTCAGCTTTCTGGAGCAGTTCTGCAGATATAAAATGTGCCTTAACCTTGCTGGACCAGTTGATCTTCAGCACCTCATTTTGCAGTGGGACATCCACATCCCTCCAAGACACAAAAGAGTCTTTGGTCTTCCATTCAAAACCATGTCTTATATAAATAAGCTGTCTGACCCCTTTTAAACCCGTGCTGCATCTCACTCCAGCCTCTTGCCTTCAATGTCACCCGTGGATCCCCTATGCCACCTCCCACTGCCCCCGAGGTGCTGTGGGTACACTTGTGACAGGAGCCCCAGGGGCCACGTTGTCAGTGGCAGGGCAGAAACTGCTTGGGGGAGGCTGGGAGCAGCCTACAGGAGAATTTGGGTACAGAACCCTCCCGTGCGCATGGCTGGGATCACAACTCATTTTGCAGTGTTACAAGCTGTGGGCTCACCTCGACCGCGGGAGATTCCCCCAGACCCCCAGGGCACCCTGGGGCAGGCTGCAGCTTGGGGCACAGAGCTGCCGATCACTGGGGTCCCAGACATGACCTCGCTCCCATGCACCGCATCCCCAACAAGCACCGCTACATGCCCTGACACTTGTCACCTACCTTCTTCCACGGGTGCAGGGCGCCGGGATGAGGCTGCTCCCTCCCGCATCTGTCGGGTCCCAGCCGGGATGAGTCAGGCTCCTTTCCCGGCCAGGCAGCGCCAGGGAGAAGGGACCCCGCGCCGGGAGAGCTGGGTGACAGCGGGAGGCGACAGGCGCGGATGGGCGGGAGGCAGGCAGGGAGGGAGGGATGGCGGGAGCAGCCGCGGCGGGCGGGGGAAGGACAGGCAGCCAGCAGCGTGGCCTCATTGCCCAACGGGACTCCCGGGGGCTTCCCCTACCGCCTCCCCGCTAGTGTCAGCCCCGCTCCAGCCTCCCCGGGGCACCCCACCACCGGCCTTCCTCCACAAACGCAAGAACGACTGTCTGCAACGGGCTGCATCCCGGCGCGGGGAGGGGGGAGCATTTTAGCAGAGGTCGCTATGGTAACGAGCATCCCCAGCTCCCCCGCACATGGTACCCGGGTCAGAGCCGCGAGGGAGCTGGCCGCGGGGTGCTCTCTCTCCTCCCGCGTCATCCGCAGTCCGGCTGCAGCCCCGGAGGAGGAGAAATGCTGGGGCACATGTGTGTGAGTTCGAGCTGATGGAGATGGACAGAATGTTCAGGCTCCACAGATTTACCAGCGTGTGCAGCCCAAGGATTGGGGGCTGGTGGTTTTTCATCAGTGGGTGGGAGTCAGAGAGAGAGAGAGGGGTTAGAGGCAAAGGGGTTTAGTACTCCCGTCAGGGCTTTTATGTAAAATTAAAACAATCAACACTATGACCAAAAGAATCTTTTGTCAGGAAACAGAAAAACAATGCTGTCTGAAGTACTATTCTTGCTTTCAGTGAAATACCTTTTTCCTGAATCCATACCTAGTTCTGTCATTGCTGCTGCTGACAAGAGATGTTTTGTTAAAACATTTTCAGCTTTACAGCAGCACAAAAATGGGAACATGCAAACTGGTTTGGTTTTTCATATTGAGGTTGTTTTGTTGTTTGGTTTGTTGTTGTTTGTTTGTTTGTTTGTTTTTTACAAAGGGAAATTTTCACCGTGACCCAGAAATTGTTTAACACAAAAGAGTTTTAGCAAAATCAAACTGGCTCCAGCCCAAAAAACTGCCTGCTCTCTTTGTGCTGTCCAGCTCCACCCACTTAGTTTTTGACACTTACAGCCCTGCAGATGTGCCACTGTGTGTTATTGTAAAGGTTTTCAGGATTAATAGTATCCACTGAAATGTATGAGGCCTGAATTTGTGTCTGCTACTCCAGGAGCTGTGAGATTTGAGGTCTTAATTCCCAGTAGGTCGTGTTTCAGGCACAAAGGAGTTCATCCTCTCTCCAAGCCAAGCTGTGGATGGTGACAGAGCCCATGCACGCCTGCCAGCTCCAAGGGTAATGCATAGTAAGGGTCTGTCACCTGGTCTGTGCCAGGGTTTCATCCACCAGTGCAGAGAGAGGCTGTGATGGAGCCGTGGGACCTGGCTGGTATGCTCTGTGATTTCCTCTTCATCCTCTTTTGGTCTTCCTCAGCCTCACTTCTTCTTGATGTAACTTCATAACAGCTTAGAAGCATTGAGTATAGGCCTTGCAAACCCTCTGTACCTAGCAGGATATCTGCATGGAGGATCAGATCCATTAGGTTTAGCCAACTGCTTCTTGGTTTTTCCCAGTAAGGTGGGCACTCCAGATGATTGCCAGAGTGGAGCCTGCAATCGTGCCTTAATTTTAACCTCAATGAAGTTTGGACATGACACCTTGACCATCAGCACAGTTACTGCTTTACTAATCCAACTGCAGGGCTTGCTTCACAAAGCCCCACAGCTTTGACCATACTGGGAGAGAAACATGTGCTTTGGAGAAAAAGATTTTTAAAAATAACTTTGGAAGGATATTTTTTATTGCATCCTCAGAGCAAACCTTTAGGGCAGGCAAAGACAGTCCATTTGAGAGGGCAAAAGGAAAACCGCTTTCCAGGTGTGCAAAGAAAATGAGAGGGAGATCAGTGGTTCCTGGCACAATGCAGGAGACTATTCACTTATCCAAGTGACTGGTCAGTGGAGAAGCTGCAGGCACTCAGTAGAGCCTGCCAGGCCAGGTATATTCATGCCACAGCGTGTAAGCTCCTCCCATTTTCCCTAGCCAGCTGTTCCAACTCTCAGTTCTAGGTCACCTCAGGGGCACATGAGAGCCAGTGTGTATTTGCCAGTCTTCAACTCATTCCCAGATTTAAGCTTGGGCTTAATGCCAGTGTGCTGCTGGTGCAGCCAAAAGCCCAGAACAGCAAGGGTTTTGACTCATGAGGTCGTTTTTTCCTCTGGCTCATTTCCCTGCCATGCGAACACTGGGAGGACGTGACAAGGAATGGTGATCACATCTTTCTGCAGCCACCACCACAGCAGTGGGCAAGATCATGATGTGGCAACCTCTCTTGCTTCAAGCAGGAATCCCCCCACATGAGTCTGAAGCACCCTTGGACACAGCAAGAAAAAAACATGGGGCTTTGTGCTGCTGGAGCTGGGACACGCTTGAAGACCCTGTGCCTCTGACGCAGCTGCTTGCTGCCTGTGACCGGGCTCTCAGGTGCTGTCACATCCTTTGGTTTCCAACAAGAGCTAAAGCTGCGAGACAGCTCCAGGCACTGATGTGCCAGTGCAGCTCAATCTGCATGGAAACACGTTCAGCTGCAGTTCAGCTTCCACCTCAGATGAGGCTGCTGTGTGCCACTCAGGTCTTCCAGGCATAAGCTTGTGCATATCATTCTGCCTGGTGCCTTGGGGCCTTCCAGCCCCCTTCACCTGGCTTGGAGGAAGTCTCTGAATGTCTGTGCACAGACCGAGCCCCTCAAAGCCATTCATCCCAGGACACCTGCCTATCACCAAGCCTCTGACTCTCTCCATATCTCTGGGCAATGACAAATTCACCTGCATGATGAAGGCGTACATGGGGTCAGGTTTGATGGGAGGGCCACCAGCCAGAGCAGAAATCATGAAACCCTTCTCAAAGACAAAAGCCTTGGCTGGAAAAAAAGGAGATGGTCAGGCAGCCTCAGGCACATACCTCCTGCTTGTAGCATGTCCATAAATTACAGCATAAACCATGTTCTGAGCTCAGCTTAATCCCAGGCCTGGTTAAGTGTCATTCCAGTGTTTCTTAACAAGGTTTTTCACTGTTCTTTAGTGTCCTTTATCCTTTTATCAGCATCTTCTGAGATGACCAGACCCAGGTCAATGTCTGTCTTTAAAGCAACACCAATATCCCAATATTACTCTCCCGATGCAGGTAGAAGCATGGGAGAAGATGGAGTTTATCAAACTTGCCTTCCTCAACATCTGCAGTAGAGGACAAAACTTCAGCAAGGGTCACAGAAATGCTTCCTTGCTCAGCTGCTGGAGGTGAGGGAGCTGCTGCAGGATGCAGAAGGCATACGGGATGCATGGGCAGGGCATCAGTTGGGGATAGTCTGGTGGGAAAGCAGACTAACCCACCTTCTGGGTGCTACTGCATCTTCAAAAAAGAAAACCCATTAGAGAAGCTTTGCTGAGTTGATCAAAAACTAAGGAAATTTGTATAGTGAGTTAAATTAAAGAGCAGAATGAAAAAAACTGATTTACTTTGGGTCTAAAAATAGCTGTGAAGAGCCTTTGCCAGAGGAAGCAGAAGTTGCCAGCAACATATGTGAAAATGTCATTAATTTCTCTAATAATCTGCACTTGCTGCAAATGATATAATTTTTGTCTATTAGTGAGAGAACAAGTACAATCAAATACACACGAGCTCTATTTCAAAGGCTTCCCAGAAAGGATGGTGAGTAGTCAGCCTGGAGCCAGTATTGCATGAGCAGGTGACATCTCATAGAATTCATACTGAATGGGGCTGTCAGGACCTGGGAGCCATTGCTGAGACAACTGGGACCATACTGGGGTCAGTGCTGCTCTCTAGACCATCTCCAAAGCCTGTCTCCTTTGCTCCTCTGGCTGCTCAGAGAGAATCAAGGGAGAAGTCAGAAAGAAAATACCTTGAGATGCAGCCACTGGATGAATCATACAGCAAATTGGCCATGGATACGTGAGGACTAGGTGTGCTTTTTAACATTTTTTGTACTGGCTGGTGCAGTCCTGCTGCAGGAGCAGCTGCCCCATTCCAAGGGAGCACTCATGATGGCCAGGCCAATTCTTGCTGATGTCAACTCTGTTTTTTTGGCAGCATCAGAACATCTTCATGTTGACTGCAATACACTTCTACCCATTTGTGGAATGGTTTGTGCTACCAGAACAATGTACAATGGCCTCCAGAGTAAAATCAGGAGCTCTCTCCTTTCTTATCATGCCCTGCTCTTGTCCCTTCTGCTTACACTCTGGGCCAGTGTACTGACACCCATCTCACCTCTCCTGCACCACTCAGAAGCAGAGATCAACTCATTATTCCCACTTTGCAAACTGGAACTGGGGCAGCAAGAGGTGAAACAACCTGATGTAGTCACACAGGGATATGTAAAATACACCCTGACTTCTAACACCAACTACATCTCATCCCTCTCACCTCCTCTCCTTGCCAACCTACAGATCTAGGCAAGAGCTGCAGGCACATTGCCAACCTGAGTCTCCACTTCCTTACAATATCCTCTACCATGAAAAATAATTTTCTAACTGTGGGATGAGTGGTAGCTCATATAGATCCGCTGAATGTCAACAGACACCAGCATGGTGAGAAGATGGAAGCTTGCAGCAGCAGGGCACAACAAGCATGTCCCTGACCAAACACTAAAGCCACCCAGGGCCTTCAGTGGGGCCAGAGAGCAGGCAACAGGAGGCAGAAAGAGAACAAACACCTTCTAGGTGGGTGCCAGAGCTTTTAACATATTTCCACAGCTTCAGCAGCCCAAAAGGAACATTGTTCTATTTGCTCTCTGCATTCCCCCAGATGAGCTGGCTCTTGTTATTTATTGCATCTGCTTGTCTCCCATCTTTAGGACATGTCTGCCCTGAATTCATCCTCCCTTCCCCCCACCAAACTCAAAAACAGCCAGAAATATCTTGTCATCTCTTCTGCTTCACCTGTAATTTGTCTCATGCTGGCAATGAGGAAAACCGTCTGCCTTTGTCAAGATCAAAAACGCCACAGTGGCCATGTGATGTCAGCTTTTGTTAACCCTGTCTCTCTCCCCTTTGCCTCCCCTCTCCAGATTGTTGCAGAGAGGCAGATGGGTCTTCATTCTCCTGCAGCCTTCTTTCTCCCCTGGCACATCTCCTGCCATTTGGAGGTACCCTGGTTGAAAGGGCAGGGAGAGCAAGCACCACCAGGCAGCAGAATGGGTTCTGGACCCCCTTCCACACTAAGTGGAGCCAAACTCAGGCTTGAGGCAAAGATCAGGAGATGCAGCAATGTGGACCACAGGCCACTGAGGTACACTGGACCCCTGAGGTTTTACATAATCACATGTCATCCTCTTGCTCTGACCTCAGAATAAGAAAAAGTGAGCCTATCTCTGTTACTGCAGTGCTTCTGCCCATGCCCCTTCCTGCCTGTATCATGAGCAAGGGAGCACTGGGCTGGGGAGAGGCTGACCACATTGGGGGGTGAGGGGAAAGGCACCCAGGAAGGGGCAGGATGGAGGTCGAGCCTGCTGGAGCTGCCTCAAAACCTTACACAGAATAATTGATTGTGCAAAGCCAGTTGCTACTGCCACACAGTGTTAGGGAAATTCCCTTCCCTAGCTATGTTATCAAGCAGTCTTTATAGTATAAAAGTGTATTAACTATGTTAACTTTTTTCCCTCATACTTGGTACTGGTGAGGTCACAGCTCAAATCCTGTATTCAGTTTTGGGGCCCTCACTACAAGAAAGACATTGGGGTGCTGGAGCATGTCCATAGAAGGGCAGAGAAGGAGCTGATGAAGTGTCCAGAGTACAAGTGTTATGAGGAGCAGCTGAGGGAGCTGGGGTTGTTTAGCCTGGAAAAAACGAGGCTCAGGGGAGGCCTTATCACTCTCTACAGCACCCTGAAGGGAGGCTGTAGCCAGGTGGAGGTTGGTCTCTATTCCCAAGTAACAAGTAGTAGGATAAGAGGAAACAGCCTCAAGTTGCTCCAAGGGTGGTTTCCACCAGATATTAGGAAGATTTGCTGCACTGAAAGGGTGGTCAGGAAGTGGAATAGGCTGGCCAAGCATGTGTTGGAGTTACCATCCCTGAAGTGTTTGAAAAGGTGTGGCACATGGGGATATGGCTGTTTTGAACATGGCAGTGTTGGGTTAATGGTTGGACTTCATGATCTTAGAAGTCTTCTCAATCTAACAATTCTATGATTCCCTGTATTAGTTCACATTATAAATTGCAATGTAAGGAGGCAGTGGAATTTTACTGAAGCCTTTGCTGTTGTTGTCTTGAGTAAACAAACAGGCAACAGCTCAGGGCATGGGCCAGGGAACAGCACAGCCCTGGAAAAAAGGGCTCTGCTTCTCAGAAGCTAAAGGTTGTTCATGATCCCCCTGCACAGCCAAGGCAAGGCCAGTATCCTCCCCTCAGCATCCCTCCAGTATTGCCTGTGGGTGCCTCAGGCCGAACTGATCCCTGGGATATCTGGATGCCACAGGAATAGTGTTGTTTTGCAGGGTTTTAGGGTGATTGGCTGTCCTTGGTGATCTGTCACACAGTGTGGTATCTGAGTGCTCAGAGGGGCCCCATGCTGTACCCCTGCATCACCGCAGTCCACAACTTCCTCGTGAGGGAAAGTGCAGGGGCAGGCACTGGTCGCTCTGGCAACCAGTAAAAAGACCCAGGACAAGGGCCTGAAGCAGAGTCAGGGGAGATTTAGGTTGGATATTAGAAAAAGTTTCTTCACCCAGACGATGGTCAGGCACGGCAACAGGCTCCCCAGGGAAGTGGTCACAGCACCAAGCCTGACAGAGTTCAAGAAGCGTTTGGACGACGCTGTCAGGCACAGGGTGTGACCCCTGGGGCTCCTGGGGCCCGTGGTGTGACTCCTGTGCAGGGCCAGGAGCTGGACGCGACGATCCCTGCGTCCCTCCCAAGCCGGGATAGCCCGTGAGGCGATCGCCGCCAGCCCCGCAGCGCCCCCTGCAGCCCGTCGGTAACCGCGCCCGAGCCGCCAGCCCCGCCCCGCCCCGCCCCGCAGGCCCCGGCCGCGCCGCTCGACGTCGGCGCAAGGCGGAACGCGACTGCCGTTTGAATTCCGGCGGGCCGGCGGGCGGGTGGCGCCGTCTCCCGCGGGGATGGCGGTGCTGCGGCCCTTCGACAAACTCCCGACGCTCAACTCCGGCGTCCTCCTGGTAGGTCCGGCGGTGGCGCCGCTCCGCGGCCCGGCCCGGCCCCGCCGTCCCTCCTCCGCCCCTTTCCCCGGCGCGGCCCCGCTGCGGGCGCCCGCCTGTCCCGTTCCCCTCCGCCGCGTCGGGCCTTGCCCGCGCGCCGGCCCGGCCCCGCGCGGGGATTGGCTGTCCGGGGCCGATATGCAAATGTGCGGCCGGGCGCGCGCTGTGCTGACCGCGCTCTCGGCTCTGCCCGCAGCTCGTGGGCTCGGACGAGGCGCTGCAGCAGAAGCTGGCGGAGGCGATCCTGCAGGAGAAGAAGGACTTCAACATCAGCATGTGAGTGGTGGGGAGCGGCATGCTGGGGCCCGCTGCCACCTGGTCCAAGAGGTGCAAACCAGTGGCTGTGACGCGAATTCACGGAAAGCTTGCGCTTCAGATTCCTGATGCACCGAAATTGGTTAAAAGCGCAGGTTCCGCCCCCGTGGCAGGAGTGGCGGCTGTAGAGCACACGGTTCAGAGAGACACTTCGCTCTTGCGAACGCTAGAGAGCACCACTGCCCAGATGTGACCGCATCTGCAGCGGGGAAACCCCTCTGTCCTCAGGGCAGGCAGTTTGGGCATGCTTGGAAACGGAAAGAGGGGGAAGCATTTCCCACGTTCGTGTTCACGATGCACGCACCCTTGCCTTTTGCATATTGATTACTAAATTGGAAAGGTGTGAGAGCAACACATTTTTTTTCCCCGCCTGAGAGACAGAAATTAAACATCCTGGGACAAAATGGGACAGGTACAGTGCTTGCAAGTACTTGCAGGAGAGCAAGTGTTTCTGAAAGATGTCCATTGCTTTGGATGCTCTTTGTAGCTGTTTTCTGGTTTGTATGCACACTTGTGCTTTTCCTCCTTAAGATACACTTGGGATTTCAGCTTTAGCCACATGACATGTCCTGTCTTAAAAGCTTGATTAACCAGCTTTTTACAATAAAATGTCCTTGACAGCTCTTTTGCCAAGACCAAATTAGTTTAGTCAGCTCTTCAGAAGGTGTTTGTGTTATTTCTCTGCTATGGCTATGCAGTAAAAGCAAACCAAGCTAATGTTCTGCTGGCTAATTAGAGTGACTGTAGTGCTCTGATTGTGGCATCTTGGATGTCTATGTTAATAGTAAATGAACCACCCCATTTTCTATATGAAACTTGCAGCCTCTGCTGAGCTGTGGTGTGCCTTAACTAGATGGCTGCAGGTACTACAGCTGTGTAACTGCCCAAAGGCACAGAATTGTGTGCTCATGCTACACAGTAAGGTACATCCCTGTGTAAATATTTTTCGGAAGGCAAAGCCAGTGGTGTTCTTTCCCCCACTGTGTTACTTTGTGATTGTACACATTACAAACAAATATGATATCTAATCTCACAGGTCTACCTGTCAGGAACAGCTGTTGGGCGAAGAGTTACAGGGCTTGGGTTTTTTGTGTCTCTTATTGCTGGTGGGGGGCGAGGCTTCTGCAGTGCATATCTAGAGACTGCTGTCATCATCTAGTCATGCTGGTTTAAATATAACAGAATTCCAAACAATGCAGTGCTTTTCTGGGTCGCTTTTTTCTTTCCCTCAAGGTGATCTGATACTTTCATCAAAGAGTCTCCCTAAATTTCACCTTAAATTAATAAGCTGGTTTGTGTTTCAATTAATAAGCAGTGTGTCTTTCAAGCTCACTTTGCTCATCTCTTGTGTTAGTTTCAGAATGTTTTTGTTAAATCATATCTTCCATAAACAGAAGAAACAAAATACCTTTATTTGGAGACTAGCAAACAAAACTACAAACTACATAGGGTTAAAAGAAGGGAATGTGTGCCATGGTCTGTGGCTGCTGCAGAAAACTGTTAAGTCCTTGAGACTGAAATACTAGAAGTAATATTCCCCCAAGAAGACCAGAATCAATGTTTCTTCCTTGGCTTCCAGAGAGAAACTGGATTGTGAGAGTGACTGAACGTTTGGGATGTTTGTTTGCCCAGTTCAAATTAAGGTGATCTTCCAAAAATGCGGTACTGATAATGTTCTTCCCTGTGGAAGATCCAGTTATATACTGCTGAAACATTTTATGGTTGAGTTTTTCGTTGGTACGCTTGTTTGGTTTTTGTTGTTGTTAGTTGTTTGTGGTTGTTTGGCTTTTTTAGTGGGCAGAGATGCAAAAATCCCCACCCTATATTTCTTCCAACAGCTCTAATGAGCAGTGGTAGTACCGTGTTGAAGGATGCCTAAACTAACCTAGTAGCTTCTGACATAGTAAAAGGGTTAAAAGGGAGGGTGATGATACAATAGAAGCTCTTTTTGAGTTATAACTCTATCTGTAAAGCTGTTCTAGGGACAAATTTGTGGTTTAAGGTTCTTCTGTACCTGGAAAGGTCACCTGTCCTGTGTGAGCATATGAGCTGTATCTCTGGAATGTGACAGAAAAGCACTGATGCATTGATGAAACTTTACAGCAAAACATTCCTGTAAGGAATTGGAGTTTGCTTTGTTAGAAAGGACTCTTTGTAACAATTAAATTAAATTACTTGCCATAGAGATCTGCACAGAGAAAATGTTTCTGTGAGACTTGTTATGCTCTAATAAGCGTCGCATTATAACCAGCCTTGTCTAGCAATTACAATTGTGCCTGTCAGCAACTATGAGTGGGCCTAAGATATGAGAGTACCACTTAAACAATCACAGTGCCTCTTCAATGCCCACGTATTTAGTAATTAGCAGGCTTCCTGGTAACTTGCTACAGGGTGAACTGCAGTGGTTGTGTGATTATGGGTAAGTGGGTACTGTCTTGCCAAGCTAGTTGGTTAAACTGGCAAATTTGTTATCTTTCAGTCACCTTGCTACATCCCTCCCCTTACCTTCAGAGAGGGATCATCTTCGACCCAGCATAGATCTGGTTGTGTTTATGATTGACATCAAAAGCAAGTACAGGTAAGAGATGGGAAAAGAGATGAGAGGGGGGACTAATATTATTTCTTGTTTTGATGGCTAAATTTGCATTTTTACTATATTGGAATTGCTGAATAGTGGATTTCAAACCCAAGACTTGCTGTGGTGGAAGAACTCAGTAATATATACAGTGGCTTTTTGGCCTCCAGCAGTGGTTTAGGACTGAATTGCTCTGTCCAATAACATGCCTGTTGTGCACTAAGTTGCCATAGCAGAGAAGGCAGAATTTATTTCTGGATCTGGATATGTGACAATACGAACTGAGCTTTGGAAAGAGGCTGTCTATAGAATTACATGGAAGTGCTGGTGGTGCTGCGAAGTTTTATAACATGCAGAACTCTGATGTGTGCTGGGCAGTGCTGCCCAATAACCAGCAAGTGGCTGCGTCTGTGTCCTCAGTTCACTGATACTCCTGGTCAAGCACTATGGATCAGCACTACAGATATCTCTGGGCAAAAGAGAAAGGTCTGCAGGGATTGATCCCTTTTCTATCATCTTGTGCTCTACATCTTTGTAGAAATTATACTTGTTTCCCCAGGCCACAAGTAAAGACTTGCTAAGGCACAGAAGTCAGCATTTTATTGCTTACTTAACTTGTGATTGATGATCCTGGGCTCTCATTTACCAAAAATGACAGGCCCAGCTGCATACTTACAGCACAGATGGTGCTGCAGAAATGTGTGGGCAAGCGCTTCCTGAAAGAGCCGAAGTGGTGCTGAAGTTTCATTGGATATTAATGAATTCAGATGCTTAGTGTCTGTAAATCATGGAGGACACTGTTCAAACTAACTCTAACTGTTGAGTCTTGAGTAGAAAGGATATGTTATGGGTTATTAAACAGCTGTGGGTATTACAGAGGTCTCTGATGTCATGCTTTTAGCATAAAGCAGAACTTCGCAAGCTCACAAATCAGCAGATGTTAACATCATTGTTTCTCTAATTGTGCTTCTGAAAATTATTCCTGTTTTCCTTATGCTGCACTGGTTTAACCTCCCTGTCCAATTGGATTGTCTGTACTTTTCTGACAGCTTGAAGAATGTCGAAACTTCCCTAGCTCATGTGGATGCCAGCTTCTTCCTGGGGAAAGTGTGCTTTCTTGTCACTGGGGGTACGTATGGCACCTCTTCCTCCTCTTCAAGCAGCACAACTCACTGTTGGTTTTCTTAAAACAGGGCACTGACTTAACTTGAAACAAACTAAAGGAAACCAATGGCTTTGTTGCAACTTTGTTTAAATTATTTCTGAACTCCTCTGCCTTTTTTTATTATTTTCCTAGATAAAACACTGTTCTCTCATGATCACTTGCTCTCTCCTTTTTATTTTTGCCAGTCAGACCTCTCTTCTCTGTCCCTAATCCCTAAATATGATTTGTGTTATTGATTTTTTGTGTGTGTGTGTGGCACTCCACTGGTCTATCTGCTCCTGCAGATCTGACTTAATGATAATCTTAATGAGCAGTGAGAAGCATATGATACTGTGGTAATAAAGTGAATCTAAATGGATGAGCTACAAAACTATCAAGTATAGTTTTAATACAAACTGCTGTGTACTGTCTGGCCATGTTGTGCCTCTAATCTTTCTGTCTCCCCATGCTTTCCTGTGTACCCTCCCTGCTTCACCTCTGAGGAACTGGAGGGGCCAGACTGTACTGCTCAGTGTTGGAATAGGTGCTGTATCCCTGGAGTTTGGGGGTCAGGAGGCTTAATTCTGAAATAGAGAAGTCTTAGCATTGTCTTGTGTTGTGGCTCTCTTGATGAAGTGAATTCCTTGGAGATCAGACAACTCTGTGATACCATTTGACTCAGGAGAACTTTTGGTAAGTGAGTGGAAGCTGATGGTGTGCTGATCCCTTATGCGGAATGTTAATGTCACATGGAGAGTGATGTGGTACTATTCCTGCTGTTAGTATTATGAGACTTCTGTGCTAATTCTGTTTCCAAAATTGTACCATTTGGTTTGCACTACTCACTGTTGCCTTACCTTCTATTATGCTCCAAAAATTAGCTCTGGATTGTTCTGTGGATGTGGAATTTCCTAAAACTTTTCTTCACTGATTGCTGATTATGAGGCTTGTAATGTAGGAAAATGTTTTTTTAGTTGGCAGGGTGAATGCTTGCAGCATTGAGACGAATGCTGTCTGTAAATTAGGAGAAGCCTACTGCAGTCCTGTGCTATTCTGTGAGCTGGAGGTAAGGTGCTTATTTGACATCTCAAGGGATTTCCGAATTTCACTGCTCTGTGATTGTTAGAAACATCATTATATTAGCAATAAATACATGTAACAATAAATACATATGCTGCTGGCCTTCATAAGTGTCAGAGACCAGACTGTCTACAAGAACAGTAGAGGTACAGGAGTCTGGCTGTCCTTGAAATTAGTCTTCTAGTAATCCGGTCCTTCCTGTGCTACTTCAAAACCTCATGAAGCCAAGCCTAAGCTAACAAAAACCATCTCTGATATGCAAAGCCTTGGTACATGTGTTCCTTGCTGCATTTTCTCTTCCTGGGAACCCCTTAGCTGTTATTTGCTATGTGATTCCCTTGCCCATGTAACGTTTTGTGTCAGCCTAACTTTGTGGCTTCACTGATGATTTTGCCATCTGATATGCCACTCTTTGCAGTTACCTGCTTGGTCTGAAAAGCTGGAGGGAGAGTTTGGCATTCAGCAGCAGCACACTTCACTTTTCTGTGTACTTGTCACTGCATGCTCAGAGACTGCTTCCCTACCAGCAGGTAGAATCTGTGCCTTTGGCAAGCCCTTCAGCACTTCCAGCTGGCAACACTGTACCTTCCTTAATATTAGGGAAGTAAATGGGCCTGTTCGGGGTTTTCTATAGCTAGCCACTTGATCCCTGCTCTGGTTCTTTCTTTTATCAAAGCTTACTGTTGCTTTTCTTCTTTTCTATTGATTAAATAATTTCTCCATTCTGTTTCCAGTTGGAAGGCACTCGAATTGCTACTGCTCAACGACTTGTGCGAATGTTAAGAATCTGTGCTGGTCACATACCGGGAGTTTCTGCCTTGTCCTTTGTCTCACTGATGAGGAAGTCTGATGATGATTAGCTTCTTATTGTGATACTTCACACACATTCATCAGGTTTTTTTACATCACGCATTCAAGCTGCCACAGTTGAAATCACATTGGGAAGCTTTTTTTGATTGACTTGTCATGACCACTCATCCAAAACTGTTCCTAGTTGCTTACTTCTCAATAAAAGTTTGATTCCTATTCAGTGGATAACATATAGGGAGGGCAGTTTGAACTGGGGATTCTGATCCATTATTACATCTGAATCCCGTTTCATGATCAAGTTTGAGTTTTTTCCACTTGGCCAATGGCCAGGAGCTACATGTTTTTCTGAGAGAATATTAGAAGAACAGGCTACTGTCTCCAGAGTACCAGAGAAGAGGCAGCAGGCTCCTTCTTTTAGCTGAAATGCAGCACCTTAGTCTAATGTGAAACCTTGCTGCCAGGTTTTGTCTGTCCACCAAGAGAAGAATGGGGAAGGAAGGCTGGCCTCGAGCTTCTAGATAGATCGCACTTGAGGCAGTTAATGATCCAGCTGTGTGAGCATCTGCCCAGCAAAGGACTCACTATTTTCATGTCTGGTACCTAATAGGGAAGGAAGGGACTAAAGAAGATAATCAGTCTATCACTTTAGCTTTCTTTTAGATCCTTGAAGAAAAAGACTCCACCTGTCAAGCCCAAAGACAGCCCCAGTAGTGCAGCCTCTGGGGCTGACCAGAGGTGAAACCTAGCAGCCAGCACCACAGCAGCACACAGAAAACAGGTTGTCTCCTCTGGTTTGGCATATGCTGTGTATAATCCCTTTATTAACAGGTTCTGACCAGCTATAAGTTGTGCCTTGTGCTTACTGCAAGTCACTAAGGTTTGAGAGTTCTAATTTAATAAAATAAGTAATATGTAATAGTTGTATGCTCTTTATTAGTGATGTGGCACAGCCTCTAAAACCTGCAAACGCCTGCCCCAGTTTGCCCTGGCAGGCTGGTCCTTGCTGGCAGCTCTAACTCCCAGTTAGTTGTTTTGCTGCACTCGTGGCTTCAACCATGTGGTGGTGGCAAAAGCTTTTCAAATACAGCCCTTTCTGTTCATTGAGTTGAGCCACCTGCCAGAATACAGTGCTTTTTGAAACGCTGGGATGTTTCTTACCCAGAACTGCATGCCAGGTAGAAATGAAGCCTAGAGAGAATGTGTTAAGCTCCCCTCTGGTTTAATTTATTTAATCCCTAATAGTCTGCTTTAATGTTCCTAGGTGCAGAGCTCTAGCTGTGTGCACTGTTTCAGTTAGCTTGTTTCTGACATCTGTCTGTGAGCAGGAAAAGCAGAAAGCAGCACTGCAGGCTTAATCAGCTGTGAGTGTTGGCAGTCCTTGCAAAGACAGCTCAGCAAGGCACAAAGCCTGTATCCTTGCTCAGAGGACACACAAATCCCAGCTCCAGTTGTATTGTTGCTGATGGGGGAGGGCTAGGGTGTTTGTCAGCTGAAACAAAAGGAGCTAAACCATTCAGCTGTGTTATGATGCCCAAAAGGGCTGGACTCTGGCTAAAACCCAAAGGAGAAAGACATGTGCAAACTGTCGTGGCTGTGTAAGGAGGATTGGAAGCTTAATGGGCATGCCCTACTTTCGGCTAGCTTTACCATCCTGAAGGTACTAACCAGGACTTGGCCACCAGAGAGGGGAAAATCATGCTGAGAAACAAGTTTCTGTGTTGGTTATGCTGTCTCAGCCCTGCTCTTGCTTTGAGTCCCTCAAAATAAAGGAGACCATGGCTTAGAATAGGCTGGTTTCGATTTGCTCTCGATGTGCAGGTGCAGTCTGTGGGAGGAAAGGAAGTGGCATAAAATGAGCCACTCTTTTGTGTCCTCTGCAACTCCTATAAGGAAAGGAGACTTTTCCTCTCCTAGGTTGCTCTCCAGTTCACTCTAATAACCCACAGACTCGGGTTAAATCCCTTTGGCCTCAAGAGTAATTTCACTGTGCTTTTTTAACTAGTGAAAATGAAACTTCTTTTTGGTCCACCCAGAATGCTTTGAAGTAACCCACATGTGCTACTGTCCACTCCTGCACCTTCAAGCAGGTTTTTTTTTCCACTGTTGTGTTTCAGATGTGGTATTTCCTTCTATTACTTTCAAAGAAGAAAGATGCTGTTTTTACTTCCTACAGGTGGCTGAATCTCAGCTGGTACATAATAAAATCTAGTTCCTTAAGAGCAGCATCTTCCTTCACCTTGGGGCAAATATTTTTCTTACTCTTAGGAAAAAGTATTTACTAGAACTGGCAGGGGAAGCGGAGCGTATCTAAGAATATGACACTGTGTCTCAGGTCCATCATGTTTTACAACCCAAAGTAGTTGGGACACATCTAAAGCTACATCTTCAACTATGTAAATACCTCTAGGAGCTGTCGGCTATTAGTTTAGACAGGCCATAACACTGCCCTTACTACCAGAGGAGACAAGGCAGCTGAGGATATCTTTCATCTGGATGGAGTAGCCAGGGCTAATGTTTGATAAAGGTCTTGTGAAAGTAGCACTTAGACTGGGATCAGAGGCATGGAAGGCCTGAAGCTGAATTAAAGCTAGTTACTCAGGTTCTGTTGTGTTCAGACCTCGTGAAAGAGTTTGCCAAGCTGATTGAAATCTAAACTAACAGAAACATTTTGAAGTTACTTGCTTTCTCTTCTCTCTTGCTTCAGTTCCCTATCCCTGTGGAGATTTTCAAAGAGGAATCCCCCTCTCTGTGGTGAAAGTACCTGTGAGTGTTGCTGGTTTGACTGTTTCAGTTTGTGGATGTGTTTCTGTTTGTCAGTTATGTCAGCAAAATTAGAATAAAAGCAGTTTAATTAGTATAGAAGAGCTCATACCAGTTGCACTGGTGTAAACTTTTTTTTGGGGATGGAACTAAATGAGGTTATAATATGGTTTCCTCTGCTATGGCAGGTTGACCCACAGGATTTCATTTTCAATCCAGTCCCTTGAAGAAGATTTTGCCTCCTCAGCCTGCTAGCCAAACAGCTCACAAAGGTGATCTGTGAGAGATTTCGACACAAATCAGCTTGCTTGGCATTACTTGGTGGGATTACAGCTCTCTGCTGTGCCAAGTTTTCTAAGACTAACTCTGCTGCACCAGCAGTTAAATCAGACCAACTTTTAAGCATGATAAAACATGATATGTTCAGTCTATACCAATGGGAGAGAAAGTGCATACTGAAATGGCACCCATAGTAAAAGATCTCTGTTCCTGGAATAAAGATCAGAGATAAATCCAACCTGGGGATGTATCTGTCCCTTCCAAACCTTGAAACTGGTGGTAGAGCTTTAGATTCAAGGCCACCTCTGGTATTTGCTTTGGGGACTGGTTAAAACTGGCCATCTTTGCTTGCCAAGACCTGTAGTTTGAAGGGAGTGGCTGGCTTAGGTCAGCAGTGGTGCCTAGCAGCTGTGGTCAAGCTGCAAGAGCTCCTTGGTTGCTCTCATCATGACCACTGTTCACAGCAATGGTGGACAAGAAGGGACTCGTGCTCTGCTGCCTCGAGCTGAGTGCCAGAGCTGTGGCAGAGGTCAGCTTTGCTCTGCTGCCAAAAGCAAGGAAGAGGCTTCCTCCTGTGGGGTTTTTAACTTGTCTTGATTTTGCAGGAGCACTGGCTGTTTTCCAGCTGCTCTGTTTCCATTCAGCTGGCCTGGATCCCCTGGCAGTCTCCTCTGCACTCTGAGTGTTCTCCACTCCCCACCCTAAGCCCTTGTGCAGTGTTGCTGTGGGCTGCTGAACCACTGCCACTTTCCCTGGGCATGCAAGTGAAAATTCACTGTGCCTCGCTTGCTCTGCTTCTACAGCAGGATCTGCCTCCACTGGGGGTTTGTAACGAGGGCAAAATGACATTACTTTGGAGTCGCAAATCTGGAATTGAGTGGAAACATTCCGAAAAAACAATCTTTTTCCTCTTCAGCAGAGTTTGACTTTTACCTAAGTTCTGTGGGGGAGGGTTAGGTGGGGCCTGCTGGCTGGGCACCTCCTGAGATCAGCTGGTTTTGTGCTGCTTACATGCCTGACTCCACTGCAGGGAGGCTGCCTGAAACTGGCTGCAATCCTTCTCATAAGGCATTGCGGCATGGTTAGGTTTTGGTGTGAACTGGAACGAAACCACCCTCTGAAATGCTGAAATTCCCTGCACAGTTCAATTATCCTTGAATTGGCCAGCGGGGAAATCAAAGTCTCTGGATCTGTTCCTCGCTGTTAAATATTAATACAGCACGGCGATACTAGGCAGGAAGGCGTCCCCTCGGGTCAGCTCTGTGCAGGAGGGGCTGTCTTGGCTGTGAAGAACCGGTGTGCAAGAGAGGTCGGGCACGGGGGACTCTGGAGTGACGTGACTTGCTGAGACTCCTTGGCAGCTGAGTAGCGTGGGCTCCCAGCCCGTGCTGGGCCACGTTTCCTTTGCCACAGGCTCCTTCTGCGAGAGCTGCCACGTGCCGCGATGTCGCATCCCTCGTTCCCCTGGAGCTTACCGTGTGCTGGGCCATTTTGAGAGGAGCCAGGAAAGGCACCGTGCCCGTGTGCCCCGCCCCGCCGCCTCCTTTGCCGAGGGGAGTCAGCGGTGTGTGAAAGAGAGCCCATGCTTTACATACGTGCAGGCAGCCTCCTCCCGCCGGCCCAGGTGCAGCTGGGTACGACAGCCCCGTGGGCTCTGCGTGTCACGGGAAGGAGCACCGAGCTGGGGCAAGGACAAAAACAACGAGAGAGAACACCTCCCCTTGGGAAACATGGCCCTGGTGTGCAGGGTCTGCTCTAGCAGCTGGATCCCAGCACCCTCTTGGCGCTACAACAAGCTGTGCCAGGGCCAGCTGAAGCACTTGTGCTCAGGCATGCTGGAAAAAAACTAAAAAGCCCAGCCAGCATTAAACAAGCTAAGGAGGCTTTTCCTGTTTTCTGTCAGTATGGAGTATTGCTTTTATGTCTTCACATGAAAGCTCTCTGGTCCTGCTATGTGCTCACCATGCAGTGACAAGGTGACAGTGCCATGCTGTGACTGGGCCTGCCTTGCTCCTGCCCTGTGCTTGGACTGTTGGAACACCTTGGGTGTTTGTTGAGGGCTGGCAGTTCTTGAGGCACTATCGTTGTCTGCACTGGTCAGCTCAAAGCTCTCCCGAACCTCTGTGCTGGCCACTCTCCTAGTTTTGACAGCAGCACTGGCATTGCCCCAGTGTGAATATTCAATTTTTTTCCCCCACTGCTGTTTCTTTTTCTTGCTCTTCCAGAGATCACAGACGTGAAGCCAGGACTGCATTTGCCTCAGCTCAGTAACAACCTATGGCTCATGTGGTGGTGGAGTATCTCTCTTTAAAGACAGGTGCTAGAATCAACTAATTAATCCTCATTTCCCTGTGGGACTGAGGGGTGACTCAGTGCCTCGTGCTGTTATGCTGAACAGCAGAGGATCAAAGGCATTAGAGCTGGGGAAGCCCTGGGATAGCACAGTGTCACTCTGTGCCTGCACACCAGGCACCTGTAAAGGCTCAGTCTTCCACACTTATCTCCAGGACTTTTTTTAGCCATGCAGGGAATTGAAAACTCTGCAACCTTAGAGACAAGGCTGGAGCTGCCATCACTTTGCACCAGAGGGGTAGTTTTTATCCCTTTGAAGTTGCCTTTTTACCTTTTCATGACAACCCAACTTGGCCACCCTGAGCAATTCCCCCTCCTGACTCCTGACAGGTCCTTCACTGTACCCACTGTGTATGTGTCTGGGTGAAAGGCAGGGCAGGGAGGCTTTAGGCACTGCTGAAATTGAGCTGCGGTGGTGATGCTCATCCCTCCTGGGCATTGTGACCCCCAGCATGCTGCATGTGCCAGCATGGCTTGACAGCCCTGAAGAAGTGCAAACAAACCCCTACACCTGACCTTGGGCTGCCCTGGCATCCATCATGCTGCTGCGTGAGCTGTTCGCAGGGAAGGGAAGGGGAGTTGCTTGCACGCAGATGTTGTGTAATACAGACCTATTTCAAACACAAGTTTGCAGGCTGGGAAGCGTTTGCCCAGTCTAGGGGGAAGAGGAAGACCCTCTGGGACAAGGGCTGCTGCAGTGCATCTTCTGCTCTGTGTTATAAAGGAGATGAAACATGAAGCATGTGCTTTCTTCAAAACCTGGGTCTTACCCAGGTTGCATGTGGAGCATCACCTGTGAGAGTCCCCCTGAGTGTGCATGAGCTGTGGTTTGGCTGAGCTCAGCCGCTGTATGGGACTAATACATAGTGATGGTGTCCTATAAATTATATAGTCGCAATGTTCACCATCTGCTCTGCACTGAAAGCTGAGAGTGATTGAGATCTTCCCCACTTCCCAAAGCTTGACTCTCTTGCTGAGCTTGAAATGTGTGTGTATATTTCCTGTAAGTGGTTCTGATTGAATCAGGTAAAGAGGGAATTTTTTAAGCAGGCTGCAATGTTCCCTGCACCCGAAGTGAGAGCTGAAGCAGTGGCCAGCATCCCATTATAAGGCTATGAGTAAAACTGAGTCTGATTTCATGTTAATTAGGTTCTAAAGGGACTGAATCTTGATTGCAGTGGTCATATCAAAGATTTAAAATAGTAATGCAAAAAGCAAAGGAAACCCCACAGTGATTCATACAAGAAGGGGAAATAAAGACAGTCATGGAGGAAGAAGGAGTTTGAGGGGGCCTGAATTGCTCTGCTGCCCAAAAGCAGGAGGGGATTTGAATCAGATTATCCTCATTAGATGTCTCTTTAAAGCATCATCAAGCCAGATGAATGGTCTGGGGGAGAGCTTGCAGGCATGGTGGCTGTGATTATCACCAGGGATTTGCAGTCCTAGTTATCTAGCTTAGAGACAAGATTATTAGGGGGTATAAAGCTGTTCCTGCCCTCAGCCTCTAATGTGCATTTTTAGGCTGGGTGATGGGAAATGCTGTGTTGCTGCACAGCCCCTCGGAAGCCTGCCTGCATCCTCTGGTGGTCTAGGCCTCTGCAGGGCTGTGGGTGCAGTGTGGAAGAGAAAGGGACCTGTGTGGCTAGGAGATCTTCCAGGGGGGTGGACAGGCAGCCTTCCCTGGGGACTGTGGCAAAGGGCAACACCTCCCATATAGGTGCTCACACTGTGCTAGGAAATGGAGAGGGGATCTTGGGAGGTGGGATTATACCCACCTGCCTTGGCAGAGCCGTTCGCTTCCCACAGCATCTCCCTTCTTGTGACAGCCTGTGCCAAAGCTATTCATCCTTCCTGCAGCTAGAGCCTTTGAAGCCCCAAAGGCTCAGAAGCTGGTGTGGCCGTTACAGAGGGAATGCCTGTGAGCTGTGAGGAGGGCTCTCCCCTTGAAAGGGAATCAATGGACATTGCCCACAGATTCCTTGGAGTTCATCCTCAGGGGTGGTGAATACGGCACAGGGCTGCTGGCAGTCACTCTCCACCTCCTCAGCCCTGCAGCTGCAGCAGCTTTTCATCCTCCCCTTTTTCTTCTGCCCTACTCTGTGTGTTGCACTCCTGTTTCTTCTCTGGACTTTGGCAGGATGGCCAAGGCATTGTGCCCAGATACCAGCCAGGAGAGGAGGAGGTGCACAGGCCAAATCCACCTGTCAGTTCTCTTGTAACATTGCATCCTTAATACACTCATGGAAAATCATAACATTACTCTGCACTCAAGCCTATGCAAGTAAAATCATTCTGGCTTTTTACAGCAGGCTGAACCTAAAGGTCTGTGGGAAGCTGGAGGATATTGTAGAGGAACTGGGGCAAGTGTGGCTTTGATTTTTGGCTCTGGAGTCATCTGCTGGAGATTCATGCCTTGAGAGTGCAGTGGTGGGGTTTCCCACTGTGAGTACAGGGGAGATTTCTGCCCTAGCATAAAGGATGCGTGATCTGGCTGAACTCACCTGTTCTGAGGTTTTTCCTGTGGCAGCACATCACCCTCAGCCACTGGTTTCTGTTTTGGTGCTGAAGGTGCTGCCTGGCCCTGTCACAGCATGTGAACACTCCCTGTGAACAGCCACAGGCAAAACTGGGTGGGGGGGGCACTTGCCCCCCCTCCCAGTTGCCCAAGGGAGACAGGACAAGATGCCACTTCTCCTCAGGATGGGGGTGGGGGCAGCATCTCTGCTGCAAGGCAGAGTGGGCAGGGTGCTTGAGTACTGTTTGTTCACATTCAGGCAGAAGAGCCAGGCTCAGTTAACACTGTGTTGTTCATGATGTGGGGGGGCTTGCAAGAGCCAGGGACCCAAACCTCGCTGAGTCCCCCCCACAGTCTGCAGAGCAGCAAAAGCAGCCAGCACACCGGCTGGAAACACCCCTCACTCTTCTCCACCATGGCAGATCAAGGGCTCAGCTCCTCCAGGGCTGGATCAGACAAGGGAGGTTTTTCCCATGTCCTCTGTGCTTCTGTGTCCCTCTTGGGCTCTATGGATCAGGGAGGGGGAATGGGTAGAGGGATTCTGAGCTCAGGAAGAGTTGACCCACCCTTCTGTAACCCCACAGGGTTCTTCAACAGGCAGCCCACTGAGAAGCCTAATTTAGGTGTTCAGCATTATCAAGGTCCCTTTGCAGAGGGAGGCAAGGACACCTGCCCTTTTTTCTTCAGCCTTGCAGACAAGCAGAGCTCCAGGGACATATAAACAAGGAGCAGGGAGACAAATTCCATTCAACAGGGTGGGGCACTGCCCCACACCAAACACCCCATGCAGGTGGCTGAACAGTGTCACAAACCCCCTTGACAGGAAGCAGAGCATCTACAGAGGGATCTGGGGTTTGGAGTGACTGTGAATGCCTTGAAACCTTTGGTTTCCCATATTATTAATAAAATCTTCCCAGATTTTGTCTGTAAGCCCACCTGGCTTTAGGAAGGATCCCAGTGGATCCTGAGGAGAAGGTTTATGCTGGAGCTGTGAGAAATCTGCTCCTAATAGCCATAGTGGTACTTTTTGTGAAGGGATGTTTCCCACCAGCCAGCAAAAGAGTGTTGGGGAAGGGTTGCTGGGATGAGGTGCTGAATGGGCTTTGGGGGTTGGCTCCAGCTAAGGCATTCTACTGGACCATATGAATGCGGGGCAGGTGTCAGGCTGTGCCAAGATGTTCCCGAGGTGTTGGGTGCATCCTGCCAGAGGTTTGTCCTGAGGTAACTGGGTCTGCTCAGTAAACACCTCATAGCTTCTCTGATCGACAAGCCTTTGGGTTTCCGGTGTGCACGAGCACAAGGTGAACTTTCGGGGGATATTTTCTGCTACACGCGGTTTTGCAAGTGCATGCGTGAGTCACTTCACCTACCCCTGACACCAGAGGAACTGCTCACACGAGTCCAGTCACTCATGTGTGCACGAGCCCTCACAGGCCAGTGCCAACCCTCCGTGCTCCTGGAGCACCAGCACTGCCCTGTCTCCCACAGGGATCCCAGGTATCTCAGCTGACCTCGGCCAAAGCCAGCCCTCCACCTGTGGGATAGGAGCAAACGGCACTGGAAATCGAGCTGTCTGACACTGAGATGAAAACATAATTCTTAAATCGCTCATTTGATATCTTTTCTGGTTTATTTGTTTAATAAAAGGACTTAGCCAGAGACCCGGGCTCCTGGGGTTTTCATTTCTCTGCAGAAGAGATAAGAAAAGCGCATTTCCTTATCCAGTGAGTCATTTTTTCTGCTCTTTAATTATGCATTTGTGTGATTATCAAGCGTATTCAGCTCTGAGATGCAAACAGCTCGAACTACTCACCAAGCTTTAACTTTTGCTATTCCAAAAAGGATTAACCACAGTTATGAAGAGTAGGGGAGGCAAAGATGGGGGAGACGAAAAGGGGGACAACTGATGCCCAGAACCTGGGCCGTGCTCGTGAGCAGGCCCACATGTGAGCGCTGCTGGGGTAGTCAGCACTGGTTTTCTCCTTGAGAAAGCATTATCATGTGTAAATTCAAACATATCTTCTTGTCCCAGGAGGAGGTGGACAAGGTGGGACGAGGGCAGGGAAGACCTGTAGAGCATGATAAAGAGTGATGAGAAGATGGGGGGGAATAGGGTAACGTCAATGGCAGCAATGAGGCTGCAATCTCCTTCCATGTAACAGGACCTGGGAGCACTTCATTCACAGGAGGGCATGACGGCTGCCATCCCTGGGCTTCAAGTTTTCTTCAAGTTTTCTTTCCATGTACTGAAATGGGATCTGTCGGCTCCTGAGCTTTAATGTAAATCTTGCCCTCCATGTTGAAAGCACTGTGTAGGTTACTTGTTTGGGCTTTCCCCAGTGTGCATATTTGACTGGGCTTACAGAGTTAATCCGTAAGTGTGGTACAGCAGATGCTGGGAACCACTTCTCACCCTGCACTTTAAGCCAAGCAGGGAGGAGAGACAGGAGGAAGAGGGGCATGGTGACAGTCCTGTGGTGGGACCCACAGAAATAAGGGTCCTTGAGAGATGATTGACATGGGGGAAGTACAGTTGGGGGCATTTGAGAGGTAAGGCAAACGGGAATGATGGAGAAGCATACCTCTTTGGGAAAAGGAGACTAGCAGGTGGAAACACCCCAGGGCAAGAGGAGCAGCAAAGACTTTGGAGCAGGGAGGTGGTTTGGGGATAGGTATCCTGCCAGAGCACCAGAGGTTTTGTGGGGATCCTCTGCCTACATGCATGTCCTCAGCCCCACCAGCCCACAAGACAAGGTATTTTCTTGGCCCTAGACCCTACACTTGCACTTCTGAGAGCTGCCTACTGGATTCCAGGTAGGAGATTCCAGGTGCCCTCTCCTTGCCAGGTCTCTTTACTGTGGAGCTCAGATGTGGACTGGAGTGAGCCTTGTCTTTTATTTTTCCCCTTCCTGTGGGTCATGGCTCTGCATGACAGCTTTCCATTCCTTGCCACTGCTGGACACTTGACTCTCCGATTCCCATGCCTGCACCCCAGCCCTGGTCCTCACCTGGAGCGTGCAAGAGGCAGAGGGTCAGTGGGATATGGAGAGATGTGCTGCTGTTTGACCCAGCTCCCCCAGCAGGTACGAGCAGGGCAAGCACAGCCTGCTCACGGCAAGCATTGAGGCAGAGGGTGCTGAACTGTCTGTGCCATTTGTGGCTCTGAGAGAGGGAAGTGCTTGCCATGCCCCCACTCAACTGGGGAGTTTTATTTTGACTAAGATGGAGTGGGAATAGCTGAGCCACAGGCACAAGAATGGCTGGCCTCTCTCAGCCCCTCAGTGCAGCCCACAGCCCTCTGGCAGCCATTCCTGCTGGCATGGCACAGAGGTGAGGGAGCAAGCACCTGGGCACACTGGCTGGAAGGGGAAGTAAAATCACAGCAGGTTTGGAACTGGTGGGCAGTGACCAGGTGTTTTTGGGACTTTGGCTTGCCTGGAGCTCTGCAGCACCCACAGTGGGGCTGAGACTGTGTTGGGGCTGCTTTGACATTGCTGTGATGCAAACTATCCCCTGGAAATGCTGCTGGCAGGGAGGGAGATGTGCTGTAGGGCAGCTCCTCCAGTGCAGGGCATGGGGTACCAAAGAACTGCACTTGGGCTGAGATCTAGCATGGGGAGCTGGTGACTGCATCCTACTCAGAACTTCAGGAGGTGGGATGTAGAGCCTGTGGGCTCAGCTTGTCCAACAGTCACTGGTGAGGAGCAGGCACATTCAGGGACCAAGTCCTCAGGCCTGTCTCAGAGAACCTCAGCTGCCAAGTGGGGGCACCTGGTACTCCGTCACCTTGAGCCAGAGCACCCTTTGGATTTTTCCTCCTCCCCTGCCAGCCTTGATCCAGGACAGTAGGCAGTAGAGGCCTCACTAGAAGGAGTCCAGATGCTGTAGCTGTTGGAAGAACATGACTCCAGCAGTAAGGCCCTATGAGGGATCTCCTGGGTAGGGCAGATCACTAGTGTTGCTTCCCTCAGCTGAGAGCCAGCCAACAACTCCAGCTGGCCCCTTTCTTTCCTATGGAGTTAAGAAAAAGAGTATGTGACTTTTGTTCAGTAGGAATGGAAGAGATCCACCTACAGCACTGAAATCCAGTGATTTCAGGTCTCAAGGCATCAGGCTTTGATGTGTGGGTATTGGTGGTGGAACATTTCACCTGCTCCTGATCAGGAATGCCTGAGACTATTAAAGGGTTTTTTTAGCCCCTTCCAGTGGTTTGAGGACCAGGCTTGCTTGGTATGACCTGCTTTGCCCATTTACTGCACATTTACTGAGCAGAACCAGATCGGAACCTGGGAGAATGAGACAGGGTGCTGAGGAGCCACAGGTCTAGGTCTGCATTGGAGAGGATGGAGAGAGCAAGGTGATGGAGAGCACCATCAGTAATGATGAAGAACATACAACAGTTGGCCTGCTTGCAGAGCAGTCGCTGGAAGGATGTGTCCTCAGGGCAGTGGGAGCTTTTAAAAGGGGAAACATCAGTGCCCTTTCACTCTTTTTCTCCTCTGGTCCTTTGCATTTTCAATCCAAGACAGATCTGTGCCCGTGGGATGTAGTCTTGTGAAGATCTGTGCACAGGAAGGTCTCCTGTAGACACTGGAGGAGGTCGAGGGGGCTTTTCAGTGTAAGCAAAGGAGGGTGCAGACTGGGGGACATTGCCTGGGCTGGGGGCAACATGCAGGTGGGCAGGGGAGGAGCGAGGATCAAGGAGGTCAGGCTGGGTATGAGGTGCTGCATGGCTGAGGCACACAAGGGGCTGTGGGGATTTCGGGAGCATATTTTGGGGGAGAGGGGTAGTTTGAGGGCACATTGCAAAGGCAGGCAGGGGTAGGGCTTGGTTGCTTGCTCTCCTCCTCCCTGGTGAAGATCCGCCCCAGGCCAAGCACAGCGATTGTGAGCCCCAAGGGAGACGACGCAGCTTGACAGACTGTATCTCCCTCTGCCACGGGGCCTGGGGCGCTGCGATTTCACACTCCGGCGGCCCTGTCACTGCTACGCCATGCAAGAGCTGGGCTCTCACTCCCACTCTGCCATGTCCTCATCAGGAAAAGCTGCCATTTCCCCCTCCTGCCTCTCCTTTGAGTGCTTCGATACCCTGACCAAGTCGTGCATCAAGTGCTCTGACCTGTTCCAGGACAACACAAGTAAGGGGACAAGG
Organism: Vidua chalybeata; assembly: GCF_026979565.1. Taxonomy (NCBI): domain Eukaryota; kingdom Metazoa; phylum Chordata; class Aves; order Passeriformes; family Viduidae; genus Vidua; species Vidua chalybeata. The sequence continues at coordinate 18,274,721 of NC_071534.1, forward strand.
GCAGCTGCAGTCTGAGCTCCCCAGGGCTGGGTGGTGGTGGGCCAAGGAGGCTGGGGGCACCTCAGGGGTGGGAAGTGGAAGGCATCTTCTCCTGAGAATGGCTATGGAGGTGGAAATGGAGGATGGAGCACCACCTTCACCTAAAGCAGAGGGGAAGAGGGCAGCCAGTTCCAGTGAGAGGAACCTGGTGTAGGGAGAAGTCGGATGATCCAGCCTAGGGATCTCATCAAGCAGGGGGATATTTTGTTGCTGGTGGCTGGTGGGTCACAGTTAAGCGCCACACTTCTTCCCTGCCGCCAGCCAGCCAGGTGAAAAATGCTGCTGCCCTCTTTCCTCCTTCAGCTTTCCCCCTCCTGACACTACCAGCATCTCACCCCACAGCAGAGCCGACCCTGGCACCCACCGTGACCAGCACCTTCCTGATCTTCGGGGTCCCAGTAGTGGTGGGGTTCATCCTTGTTCTGGCTGCCATTTGTGTCTTCCTGGCCTGCAAGGAGGGAAAGCAGAGGAGAAAGAGGAAGGCAGCAGATGAAGAGGACAAAGGTAGGAGACCTCTTCCTCTCCCTCTCACAACACCCTGAGGACCCTGGGGTAGACGGGATCACTTACTGCTGGCTCCACTGAGGCACAGCCCAGGCTAGCTCCTCCACCTCAGCTCCACAGGCATCCCATGGCATTTTGGGGCATCTGAATCACTGCCTGAGTGACAGTGTCCTGCATTCCCTGGGAACCTATGCCTGTACCTGACTGCCAGTGCAACCCTGCTGAGCCATCCCTCTCTTTGCTGGGTCTCCCTGTGCCTTTGTTTGCTTAAAGTATGTCCTGGCACCATGCCCTCTCTACAGGGGACACGTACAGAGCACTGGTGAGCAGTAGCTTTGTGAGCTCACTGGTGAGAGCCCTCTCCCCCACTAGCCAGAGGAACATGGATGGAGTGGGAGTAGTGGGAGCAGTGGTGGACACCTGGGGATGGCTCCAGAGGCAGCCTCTCCCTGCGGCACTGCAGTGGAGGTCCTATGTGGACCACCCAGCTTGCTTCTCGTGCTCGGGATGCCCAGCATCCTCCAACATGCATCCCAAAGACCCCAGTGGGATGTCAGGGCCAACCTCATTGATAGTTACCTCAAAATTAGGGCTGGGGTTCAAGGAATGGGGTGAACCTTTCCTATCAGGTTACTTCCAGGAGAGTAAGGCCACAGTGCTCCATGATGGCCCACTTTGTTGGGGCAGCTCTTTCCTCCCTCAGCGGTCCTGCACTGGCACTGATTCAGCCTTGAACAATCTTCTCAGAAGTGGTCTTGCCTGGCTTCACTCCTCCCCATTCTCAAGTAGGGGGTATGGCTCCCCAGGACCCCCAGGAGGGGCTGCCTCATAGGGATGCTGGCACTCACCACTGCCCCACGACCCGGGTGGGTGTCCACAGTGGGGCAGCTGGTCCTTGTGCCCTGGCTTGCTGCACGCTTCTGGCACTGCCGGATGGTGACTCAGACCAGGGGGACATTACCTGGGGCCTTTCTGCGCTGCGACAGCCCATGACGCACATGCCTAGGAAAAATACCAAAAGCGAAAGAGACGGGAGAAATCCAGTGGTGAGAGAGATCTGGCCACTCTGGAAAGCGTTGGAGGCACTACTCAGTCTCCTGTTGCATACCCTGGTCCACATCCCCTATGTCCCCCAAGGCTGCACCACAGCATGCCCAGTGCTGCGGCACTGGATGTGTGGGAAGTGGCAGGAGGCTTGGGGCTGGAGGCACACGCCTGCATTCGAAGTGTGTAAACAAGTCTATTTTTAAGTGAGAGGCAGTCAGGGAGGGCAGGCTGCCACGGGCTGGGCTCTTCTGCTGCCAGCAGGGTTGAGTGAGAGGACTTGAAGTGGAAGTGCAAGTTTCGGCCCTTCCCTCTTGCTTTTTAGGGGAGGAAAAGCCCCTTGGTTGTAAGCAGGAGAAATTCTGCAGCAGGAGAGATGTGGGGACCTTGCAGACTCCTCCTGTTCCAGATCCATCTTCTCCTCTAGGGACAGGATCGTCTCCCTGGGACCTGCCTGACCCCACTCCATGAGCCCAGTAACCCCCTTTTCTTGTCCCTTCCCAGAAAACATAGACCTCGCCAGCCCCCTGCCCAGCCAGGACTCTGCCATGCCAGAGGGAGATGGTGCCCGGAACCCAACCCCATGCCCGCATCTTGTTGGGAGCCTGAAGATGCCGGGGCCACCCAGGAAAGCCAGGGCAAAGCAGAGGCCGTGCTGCCAGGGCGATGCTGATGGCGACATTGTTCTGCTCTCTGCTGTGTGCCCCCGGACTGAGGAATGCAACCACAGCTTCCCGCTGCCTGCCACTGAGCTGGGGGCCACAGCGCTGGTCACCACCAAAACCACCCAGAACTGTGCCAGAGAGGAGAGAGTCTGAGGGCAAGGGGAATGGAACACGAGTGCTCTGGCCAATCCCTGTGGACACTGACAGCCTGTTCCTGGGATGAGTGAAGCCTTCCATGGGTATGAGCTCTGTAAGGACCAGGTTTTGCCTTTAGCAAGATCAGCCTTTTAAGATGACTGTCCTTTCTGTGCTGAGTCCCAAGTTATACCTGTAAATGCTGGAGGAAGACAAAGTGGATCATGCTGAGTTACAATGAACTGTTGACAGCTGCCATGGCTGAACCATTGGGAGGAGGCAGAGGAGATACAACATGTGAGGATGGAGTGTGGCAGGGACTGCTGTGCCATTTGCAAGGCAGCTGTTGTGCCTGGATATGTCTCCTGCTGGATGGGTAATTGCTGGGAACATGGGGCTGGAACACCAGAAACTGCAGGGGAAAAGGAAGCAGGGAGTTACTTTAGGACCAAATCCCACACAGCAGTAGCTTGATTTTTGCTACCGACCTCAATAAAAGGAGACTTGAGGCCGTATGAAGCAAGGCACACCCAGCATTTACTCCATTTACAGTCCTGCTGCCCTGTCTTCTGCACTCTGTGATATCCAGGTCTTTCCACCCTCTGGGCTCTCTCACACAGTGGCAGGCATCCACCAGCACTCATGGGAACCTCCTCCACAGCCAGGTACCCTGGGGATAGGAAAAAAGTTTGTCTTCCCAGGCAGTGAAGAGGGAAAAAAAAAATCTGTCCTTGCTCTGACCTATAGTCCCTGAAGTTAGGGAGAACCAGGGGCAGGCAGTGGAGACAGCTAGTCCAGAGGAGCTCCCTGAACGTGTCATTACAGCCGCAGACAACCGTCACTTCAGCTCACTGGCGCTGCAGAAATACTGTGTGTCACTTGGGATGGATGCTTCCACACTGCACAAAAGCAGTCAGGGAGCGATGTGAGCGTAGGCAAGATGACTTAATTTATGAGACTGTCCTCAAGGCTTTGCCTGTGTGGCAGAGCTGGCCAGCGTTGCTGATCCCAGGCATTTCCCCGTAGATGGATTTCTTCACCTGCCTGTAAGTGGCTTTACTGCACAGGAAGGGCTCTGTTTGGGAAATGAACTCGTTCATGTGGGATTGCTGATTCTGAGTAATTACAGCAGGTGATGCTCCCTGGCTGAACAGAGACTTTTGGTTGGGTGAGAAGCCCCTGGAGAAGGTGATTAGTCACTTAGAAGTGTTTTGAGGGGTTCTTTACATGAAGCACCATCTCTAGGTCTGTTCTTCCTTAGATGAGGTGGCTTCCTCGTCCGGGAGGTTTTGGACACTGAACAGAGCTGGCCAAGCAAGGTGTGGGGGCACTGACACCAGGCACTAATGGGCCACCGAGTGCCAGTATTCCCAGTAGGGTCAGCTGGAGGCACTGTGTGGAGGGGATGTCCCTCTGATGATGGGAAGATGACTCCCTGCCCAAGCATGAGTTCCCTCTAGGGCTGCAAGGACAGATGCTACTGTTGAAGGGTGACCACCTCTCTTCTCCCCTTTCTGCACTGCAGCCAGACTCATGGCATCTGTCCCATAAGGGCAACCACAGGTGCCAAGGCCAACATTTCCACAATTCCTCTCCCAGACCTTAACAGACTGGCAGAGGTGAAGCCTCATCTGACTGAGGCTCTGCATGATCCAGGATGGGATGTATCCCCATCTCAGCCTTGGGGCTGAGGATGTGGAAGAGGTGGTCCACATGCCCAGTGACTGTCTCCTGGGGCTCCAGATACCTGTGTCAGAAACTGGAGGCTCAAAGGCTGGTGTCCCAGCTACACACAACAGCCATGCTGCCCTTTGCAGAGGGGGTATTGCCACGGCATGAATCAGACATCTCCTCATCCTCATGCTCCGTACCCAACCCTGTGAAGTAACTTCAAAAGACCTTTGTGTATCTGGAGTGGGGAAAAGAGCCGAAGCCAGGTCGGGAGATGTTTTGTCACTAGAAGGATTGCCTCTGGGAGACAGAGCAGCCTGTTTCAGGGGAGATGGGGGTGATATGGAAATGGAGCAGAGCTGTCAGGAGCCACCTCCACTTCCCTCCCTGTGACAGCAGCAGCCCAGCCCTGTGGATGCACTGCCCACCCCAGATGATCTGGGAATTTGAAAAAGAAACACCCATATTGAAAAAGCTCCTCTTTCTGCTCAGGGAAGGATTTCTGTTCTCATTTCTGCTGGAGCTTAAGCCAGACATCTCCCTATATGGGATGCCACTGGCATTTGCAACACGCAGAGTGGCAATTGGATCCACACTGTATTCCTCAACCACTGAGTGCCCCTTGGATCTCCTCTCTGTTATGGCATGTGAGGTGTCTTCCCTGCATCGTGACTGCCAGCTGTGGTGGGGCAGTGCTCCCCTTCTGCCCAATCTGCCCGGGAGGGATCTGTAACCTGCTCTGTGTGCTTCTCCATCCTTATGTACAGGGCAAAGGGCTGTCCATTTTGTCTGCATGGAGAGCCAAGGGAATAGAAATGAAAAATACGGCAGAAAAATTAAAGAATAAAGTGAATCCATTGTCAATGCATGCTCAGAGATCTGAATGGGGTCCCCATTTTCCTGGCTTTAGGGGTCTCCAGCATGATGGTCCTTGGGGTACAGCAGGGCTTTGAGTTGGAGAGGCTCCTCTGGCAGTGGCAATATCAACACATTTCCTATACATGGCCGCCTGCATGGCCAAGAATCAGCCAAGCCTGGCCACCTGCATCTCCCCACAGCCATGCCAGGAGCTGGCCACTAGGACAAGGACTGGGGAAAGTCTTTTTATGGGGGGGTTGAGGTGGGGATGTTGCCCTGCTTTGACTTTCCACAGCAGTTTCTCACTTCCCTCTGTGAGGCAGGAGCTGTGCTTCCTCCTCAGCCTAGCACTCACCCCACTGCCCGCACAACTGCCTAGAAAGGCTGGTGAAGCTGGGCTTCATCTGGCTGCAGGGACATGGGGTTTCAGAGGGAGCCAGGGGAAAGTCTGAGGAAACCCCTGGGCAAGAAAAATAATTGAGGCTAAAACCCTCTTCACTGCAAAATCACCTCAGTATCTCCCTAGACATTTCAACTCCACTGACCCTGTTTTGGAGGAGGTCATGAGCATATTTGAGCTCCTGCAAGTCTCACCAAAAATGCTGGTGGTAAAGGAAAGAAGCCTTGGTGTCCCTACAGACATGGGTTTGTTTTCATCCATGGTCCTAGAGGCAGGAGCCAGCTGGCCAACAGAACATGGCAGTGTGAGGAGAGGGAACACCTGGCCAAGGGTCTTCTGCAGCCACCAGTCATGTCTGCCAAACCCTTCTCAATCCCATAGGCTCCCCAGACTTCAAAGTGAGGCTTTCCTCCCTCACTTGCTCCTTTCCAATCCCATTACTGGTTCACCCACCAGTTTAGTCTCCTGATAGTTCACCCACAGCCCCAACTACTCCAGCCTAAAGCCCTCCCGCACCCAGGCCCCTGCAGACCCAGCTTGCACCTCCATGGGCATGGTCTTGACAGCAGGCAGGGCAGGCAGGGCAAGTGGGCACCATTTCATCCCATTCACGAAGTAATGCCCCGATGGCAAACGTCCAACAGGGCCCCGTGTCTCTGGGTGCAGCCTCTGATGCCCCCACCTGCTGCAAGGACGGGGCTGTGGGGCCACCCCATCGTCTGCTTGCAGAACATGGATGTCATCCCATCCCACAGGAACCTTTCCCATCGGTCACTTCCCAGGGCCAGCCATGGCACGGCGACACGTGGGTGCCCCTGCAATCCTCGGGGAGCACCAGTGGGAGGCTGTGGGAGAAGAGAGGTCAGCAGTCCCGGGGCGCCTGCCACGAGGTGGCACTGACACCACGCACCGGCCTGCAGCGCCGCAGGGAGCGGCACGGCAGGGCCGGTGCCCCAAGGCTGCCAGGGGGACCAGGGAGAGCCAGGCAGGCTTGTGGCCAGCCCCACTTGGGCCAGACGGAAGGGTGACATCTGTCCGACCACACCGCCCATCATCATGGCCTCTAGGCTGCCCAGGAGAAATGGTTGCTGGTGACTGGGCACCTGTGGGGCAACCAGAGGCACAGAGAGCTGCTGCTCCATCCCCCAGCAGCACTGAGCACCTCGACCATCGTCCTGCTCCCCCGAGCAGCCCATTCCCAGTGGTGTCAGACCTCTCTGAGCATTCTCCAGGATGTGGACCTGCCAGCCAGCACCTCCCTTCTCCATCCCCTCCCTGTCAGCCTCTGCCAAAACGGAAAATACTGTGCTACCCACCAAGCTCCCCAGGTGGAAAAGGCCAGGGTCGGAGAGAAAGGGCTGGCCAGCTCCCTGTGCGATGCTGTCAGGGGACCACAGCCTTCCTGATGCTGCTCATCAGCATCCCTCCCTAATTGCTACCCAGTGCCTAATGACAGTAATTAGGAAGAACGAAGCTGCCTGGGGACTGGAAGCGCTGACGGAGTTGGGGGAGACAGATGGTGTTCGCACTTAAAAGAAGATTGGAAAAAAAAAAATTCCACTCAGCTTCGATCAGCCTCTTTTTCCTTTGCTTAGTGTCAGGATCACTTCGGTCCACAGGCACATCAGGCAGAGGCAGAGATGTTGCGATGTTGCACTGGTCAGTTTCAAACACCACATCTGCACACACACACACACACCCACACACACACACCCCGCAGAATCGCTGGTATTTTAGAGTGCCGAGGGAGCTGTGGGAGGGGGCACAGTGCCTGCCTGGGTACCTGGCACGGAGGGGATTTCCTCTCGCTGCTTTTGTGGGCTGATGCTCTCCCCTGGGGCCACCCCCACAGCTCCCGGGTTTGCTGGCTGTGATCAGTGAGCAACTTCTCAGGGGTATAAAGTGAGGGAACAGCCCAAAACCACCTGAGTGTCTGTGGTGAGTAGACAGAAGCTCTCCTGGCAGAACGAACTGGCCAAGGGACAGCCCCACATTCTCCCCATCACTGTGGAGTGAAGACACTACACTGGGTTTTCCAGGGAGCACACAAAACTAGACTTCAGCAACCAGAGCAGCTGGACAGGGACTGCAATGCACTCAGCTTTACCTGCCTGGAGAAACCCCACCTACAGAAAACCCCCTCCAAACCCTTTCAAACAGCCCCTTCCACCCGAGTCCTGGGGTGATGCTACCTGCCTCCAGAGCTACCTGCCAGGCTGCAGCTGCACCTGGGCAGAGAGATGATACTAGGGTGTGAGGGAAACCCCCTTCCTGTGCCTTAACAGCTGTCCCAAATGCTCTCAGGATGCCCAGGACCTTCGTCCCCTAGAGCACACTGGGGATGCAGGGACAAGGCTATGCTAGGTAGGGAAGATGCTCAGCCTCATGGAGGAGGATGCTCAGCCCTGCACTATGGCATCAGCCTGGCCTCATTCAGGGGATGCTCCAAGAAAAGGCCCAAGGCAGGCATAGGGCAAGCCTGCACATCCCCTGGGCTTTGGGGGGTAACTTCCCTCTCTTCCACATCAAGTGGGGTCATTTTAAACCCATTCCTCATCTGGTCACAGCTAGCGAGGCGAGTAGAACCTTGCCAAGTGACACAAACCTCATGTGACACCTGAAGTGATCAGTGGTGACAGGCAGATTGTGCAGGGAGAGCCTCTGCACTCCTTTTGAGGTGCTGCTGTGACAGGGACTGACCCCCTCACTCCCAGGGACACCTCCAAGGAATGCAGGGCTCTCCTCCTGCTGGGAAGCTGGCATTCCCAAAGGGCTGTGGAAGTGGACACAGGATGTGGAAGATCCCCAAAAATAAGGATCCAGTTTTGGACCCTCCCAAAAAGGGTCATCTGGGCAGCAAGGTGACTGGTGCCAGGGCTAGAGCACATGGTGCAGCCTGCCCTTCTCCAAGCTGCATTGCATCCTCCCCTCCCTCTCCTGCCTTATGTTATTTATTCTTTTTTCCCTCTTTTTCTGAGCATGGGGCTGTGATGAGAGCCCAGGGTGCAGCCACAGGGGTGCAGAGGGAGGAGGCCACCAGCAGTGGGGTGCTGTGGGGACGGAGCCCCATGTTGTCCATCTGCTGTCTCCAGTGTCAGCTGGCTGGCCACAGTCCCCTGGCTGCTGACGGAGCTATTCTGAGCCTGCATCAATGGGCAAGTGTGGGGGTTTGGGTGACAGCCACGGGAGGCATGTTGGGAGGAGGGCTGCAGGCAGGGAAGAGCAGGTGGGATTTCTCAGGAGATTCCCCCATCTTCCCCCCTCCACACACATTCTCTGCTGTTCTGTAAGGTTTCAATGATGCAGATGTCTTTCTCATTTCCTTCCCTATGGGGTTTGCAGTCTGACTGGGTCCCACTACCCAGATGTTGCTTCCTGATTTGAGAAGTGCCGGCATTCTGTGGAGTGGCAAAACTCCAGGATGAAGGCACCTGCAGCCAAAAACTGTGGCCAAGACTGAGCTCAGGATGGCAATTTAAATAGGGTTTTATAGTGGGGGTGACACAAAAAAGATCATCTTCCTCCTCCGCCAAAAATAATTGCCATTCTTATTCTGTGACAATAATAATATTTGGTAAGGCTGTTAATTCTTTGTGAAGTGAGGATAATTTTAAAGCTGGTGATTTAAATGCAGCATTGCAAAAGTTTTTTGAGAATTAAAAAAAAAAAAAAAGCTGTTCTCCTTAACTAAAAGGTTTGCCTTCTCCATTAGCATTTCCAGTGATGTCCAATAGTTTCCCATTAGCAAATTTGCAGATGATACCAAGTTGGAAGGGAATGTTGGTCTCCTGGAGGGTAGGAGGACTCTGCAAAGGGGGATGGACAGACTGGATAGAGAGGCTGAATCCAACAATATGAGGTTTAACAGGACCAAGTGCTGGGTCCTGAACTTTGGCCACAACAACCCCCGTAGCACTACAGGTTGGGGACAGAGTGGCTGGACAGTGGCCAGGCAGAAAGGGACCTGGGGGTACTGATTGACATCTGGTTGAATATCCAGATGTCCAGGTGGCCAAGAAGGCCAATGGCATCCTGGTCTGTATCAGGAATAGTGTGGCCAGCAGGACTAGGGAAGTGATTCTTTCCCTGTACTTGGCACTGTTTAGACCATGGCTTGAGTCCCGTGTCCAGTTCTGGGCCCCTGAATTTAAAAACGATACTGAGATGCTGGAGTGTGTCCAGAGAAGGGCAATGAAGCTGGAGAAGAGGCTGGAGCACAAGTCCTGTGAGGAGCAGCTGAGGGAGCTGGGGTTGTTTAGCTGGAGAGGAGAATGCTCAGGGGTGACCTGATCACTCTCTTCAAATACCTGAAAGAAAGCTGTGGCCAGGTGAGGGTCAGTCTCTTCCCCCAGGCAACCAGCAACAGAACAAGAGGACACAATCTTAAGCTTCACCAAAGGAAGTTTAGGTTGGACATTAGGAGGAATTTCTTCAGGAAAAAAGGTAATCAGGCATTGGAATGGGCTGCCCAGGTGGGTGGTGAAGTCTCCATCCCTGGAGGTGTTTAAAGAAAGACTGGACATGGCACTCAGTGCCATGGTCTGGCTGACATGGTGGCGTTCAGTCACAGGTTGGACTTGATGATCTCAGAGGTCTTTTCCAACCTCATTGATTCGGTGATTCTGTGACAAGGACCTCAACCCTTGCAGAAGGGATTCAGTCTCCTTCCCTGGAGAAGGAGCACACGAGGGAGGCTGCAGCTGGTCACCCTTGCTGGCCTCTCATGGCCACCACTGCCCTCCCTTGATGGTGGCCCTAGTTTATTTGCAGTGTGAGGTCATAAAAACACTTCCTTCCCCAAATGAGAGGGAGCATCATTTTGGCACTGGACAATCCTGTCATGGAGTCAGAAAGAACTGGAGCAGTGGATTGGGATGAGGGGGAAGGAGAGAACTGTTAACTCCCTCCCAAGCCCCTTTCAGAGCCACAGTCCCAGCCTCCCCTACCCCCTTAATACACTCCTGACAAATTCCCTTTTGTCTTTCTTCCTGTCCCTCACCACTAATATAAAAATTAAATCTATAAATGCTTCTGGGGTGACACATTTCCCAGTGTATTCCCAGGAGTGGTCTCTCTGGGTTTGCTCTTCAGCTCCTCAATTATTTATATCCACAAGGGAACAGGAAAACAAACTCAGCGAAGCAAACTTCATGCCCTGTAATGACACCATGAGTTATTAAAAAATATAATAAAAATTCCCCAGTGAGTCATTTAAGAGGCACTTAAGCAGCTCCAACCACAGAGACGATAGTCATGACTAACTGTTTACAGCCAGCATTGGCTGGGGATGGCCAGAGGCAGGACAGAATCCGGATCCCCTCATGGCATTTCCCAACAGGGATATTTGGGGGGAACCCTACTGGTGGATGGTAAACACTAAATGTCCTCATTTACAGTTTAAGGTGATTGCAAGCTCCCTGTAAGCCTCATATGTTCTGGGGTGGTGGAATGAGGTGAGGCAGAGGATGTGGGGGATGTAGGGGATGTGGGAAGTTATAGAAACTGTGGTGGGATGCAGGGGATGAAAGAATGCAGAAGCATTTGAAGGATACAGAGCAATGTGAGGGATGTGGTAGGAGGTGAGGAATGTGGTCAGAGGTGAAGGATGCAGAACATACAGAGGAATACAATAGACACAGGGATGAAGAAGACAGAGGTGACTGGGAGGATGCAGAGCATGTAGAGGGATGTTCATCTACATGGGCAGATTGTGCCAGAGGGCTACTGGGAACCCTAGGCCCCAGCACTCCCCTGCCCACCTGAGCCCCATTCCAGCTGTGATGCCACATGGCCACAGGAGCAGCAGTGAAAAAGCCCCCTAAACACCACCTCCCTGTGACAGTGAGTGTCCACTGCAGCCAATCGAGCACTGACCCCATGCTCAAGAGAGATTTCCTTGACGTCTCCACCTGCTGCCTCTCACATCATGGCCAGTCCCCTCTGCTCCCTCAGCCACAGGGACCTGCTGGGGCACATCCAGTTTTCCTGCTCCTGGCACAAAGAGCAGCAGTGGCAGTGCAGGAGATGGCTAAGTGCTGTGCAGGGAGTGTGTACAGCCCGGCATGGGTGGGCTCCAGCAGAAAGAAATTGGGAGGGAACTGCTGGCCTTGGCGGTGTTAAGAGGAGCTTATCTTTAGCTCATCCTTTGCTTTCAGCCCAAATCCAGAGCCCTCAGCAGCTAAAATGCCCATGCCTAAATTATGACATGCTTTGAAGCCAGGTTTATGTGCGCTGTCACAGAGGCAGTGTTGAAGCTTGTCTTGCTTCAAGGGGATCCTGTGATCCAGCTTCCACTCACGAAGCCCAAGCAACAGTGTGGGTCCATGCGGACCCCTGCTGTCCCCGCTCTGCCCAGGAGCCAGCACGCAGCAAACGCTCACTTGGGCAGCGCTTAACCCCTCGCTCCGCTGCCCCCGCAGCCCGGCACGGCCGACTCGCTGCTCTCCTTTCATGCCGCTGGCACACCGGGCTCTGCTTCAGCTTGAACGCCGGGAAAAGCAAAGGGCATAATTTTAGGAGAAGCGTGTGAAATGTGTTCTGGCAGATCAGCCGAAGAGCTCTCCAGCGCAAGGAAAGCATTAACATTTGCAAAAGGTCCTTGCAACAAACCAATAAATTCCCAGCAGGCAAATCCAGATGTGGGGATGTACGAGCCCTGGGATGCAGACAGGGACGGGATGGGTCCACTGGTTCGGGAATGATTCAGGAGTGTCCTGGGAAAGAAATGTTCCTGGGCAGGAATGTTACACTGCAGGGTTGAAATGGTGGAGGCAATCAGAGTGGGAGGGACCTCTTGCTCCTGGATGGGATTGACAGCACAGAGATGTACAAGGGGATGAATTTAGGCTTGGCTGGGACAGGATCTCCCCTGGGTCTGAGCTCCTTTTCTCCATCAGCCCCTCTCCCCCACATGATGGATTTGCAGAGAAAGGATGGGAAAAAAATCCTGAAGCCTGCAGCCTGTGATTCATCCTTACTATATTTGCACATATTATTAGAAAGATGAAAATATAGCCAGAGCTGGAATTACAGATTTAGTAAGCAGGACTGCCTATTTCAGCATATACTGCTTCTTCCAATGACTGTAACTCTACAGGGGACCAATTTACACCCTCACTAGCATTAAGGCATTGCCCTACACAGTCTACTTATATATCTGGGTGGATATATTCAGCAAGCAAGTCCTTCAGGGACAGCAGTGTTTGGGTTCTGGTGCTGCCCACTCAGCATGCTGTGCAACTGGCTGGTGCCCGTAAACCTCTGCCTCAACATTCAGTCTCCTGCTAATGCTCACCCTGATTTTGGGGATATATCAGTCCATGAAACCCACAGGCAAGAGACTTTTTTGCTTGCTGTTTTGCAAGCCTTCTCCGTCCCTGACAGGGAGTTTGGGATGAGTGAAGAGGGAGAAAGCCATAACTTGCCAGCTCTTTGCTGTAACTCACCCCAAGCCCCCATCTTTTTATGAACAAATTATTAGCAATCCCCACAAGTTTGAACCCATGCCTGGCCCATACCCACCCTTGTCCCCATGCCTGGCCAGTGGGCTTTGTGCCCATCAGGGAGGGAACATGGCTGATACCTCCCCGTGACACCTCTCTGTGCTATCCCATGTGAGGAGATCTGGTGCCCTCTGTAAGCCTGGGCACAGCACTCTCCTGCATAGGTTCTTCCTTGCTGAATTGTTAAATGCAGTCAAGTGGATGGGATATCTGCTGTAGTCCACTTGCTTGGTTTAAGACATTTTGGTTTGCTAATAAACCAGGTTGATTCAATATTTTTCTGCCTGCAAAAGATGTCTTTCAAGGTTTAATAAAGCAGCAGGCAGCTGTGTGACCTGAAAAAGACCAAATAAAATACCAGGTACCAGGTGTGGTTGCTGGTCTCCAGAATCTTGCTAGCAAAAAGACTGTGTACTGAGCCCACTCTAAGTGCAAAAGCTCTCAGATGTGCCAGTGTGGAGGGGCCAGGAAGGCAGCACTGGATCCCTGCTGCCAGCCCAGAAAATCGTGTGTTTTCCCATGAGGTGGCAATGCAGTGTCTGGAGGAGCTCATGCCAGGGACGTCAGGAGGACTCCAGGATCTGTCTGCTCTGGCTGCAGTGGGACATAGCTCCACAGGGATGTGACCCCAACAGGGTGAGCAGTGCAGTGGCACAGATGTTTCGGCAGCAGTGGAGTGACCTGCATGGCTGAGGTCTGCAGGGAAGATTTTCTTGTGTGACATTTTCCTCCTTTTGCTGGAAGTAAGGGAGAACCTCTGCTTTTGGGGTTTTTCTTGTTTGTTTGCTTGGTTTTTTTTCTGATTGCTTCAGCCCCAAGAAAGGAAAGGGAGGTTGCCAGGGAGCTGACTCTTGGGACAGTGTGTGACAGAATGCTCTGGGCAGAGGAGACCCCACTGTGGTTGTGTTTGCTGTGAGAGACACTGGAGACTCCACTTTTGGGATTGCAAAACATTTTGTGACCCCAACCACTCACCAGAGAGGTGATGGCACCCCTATTTCTGTCCCTGGCCTCCTAGTGAACATGTGGGAGGTATTTTTATCCTCCTGCCAGCTCCCTTAGTCACCGGTGCTTGCTTTAAATGGGTCAACAGGGAATAAAGATGCGGCAGCCCTTGCTCCCTTGCTGTCTGTCTTGGAGCACATTTACTGGCAGCACTGACTCTTCCCTTGCATTCCATCCTGGCCAAGTGTTTTTGGAGACCCAGGAGAGAACTCCCTGGCCCAGGCAGTGTCAGCTGCAATTAACTCCTCATTAAAAGCCAGTGGTGAGGCAGCCCCACTGCAGAGCTGCTGCGTGTCAGAACAACAAGAGCTGTCTCCTGGGACAGTGGAGAAGCAGGTGGCTGCCCTGATGGTGGCAGAGGCAGTGTGTTGGGGTGGACAGATGCACAGGGGAAAGAGGCAGCAGGAAAACTGCATCCATTTCACATGCCCCAGATGCATGGGTACAGGGTGGCAGGGATGGGTTTGGGGCATTGGGGGCAAGTATGGCCCCTCTAAGCCATTTTGGGAAGGAGATGAGGTTCACTAGGAGAGTCCATAAGGTTTGCATCTGCTGCCAGCAAGGTCATGGAGCAGATGTAACACATGATGACATTGTTTGACAGGAATGACCCCAAAACCACGGTGATCTGCCTGGACAGTGCCAGCCACTACCGTGACTCCCAGTGCTCACTGCCTCACACATCTGTGCCTCGCAATCATTGTGCCAGCACCATGGTTCACAAACTCCCATTTGGTGACCATCCTGGGAACTGTAGCAAAACTTGAAGGGTTTAGAACCAGGGCTCTGCCTAAGCACTCCCCTGGCTCCAGCCCCACTGCACTGGTGCAGCCCAGCTGATTCTGTGAGCAGTGATCCCTCTTCCAGCAGCAATGCTAGCTGGTCACCATTTAAACCATTTAAAATGGTTTATTCCTGAAGGGTGACTACAGAGCTTCACATCTGCTCCCACCTGGTGTTTCAAGGGTGAGATTTCCACTGCAGTCGCCTTTGTGGCCAACTCCCGGCTTAGAGGGGACAGTGCTTGACTTCAAGGTGACCTCAAGAGATGAGCATGGGGTGAGTGCAGCACCCAGGGAGATTTGGGCCTAATCCTTGTGACATCTTATACCCAGAGAGAGAGAAAAACAGCAGGAGACAAGCTGGGTGCGGAGAGGAGGGGGCAGAGGGGGCAATGGCTGACAGAACCAGGCAGTTGCCTCCATCACATTTAAGGGAGTTCGTTTTCCTCCTGTCTCCTCAGATCTGTCCTCCTGCTGCACTTGCACAGAGCCACGCAGCTTGGCTGCCCTGGGGAAGAGGCGAAGGGAGGGGGACCAGCTCACTGGGAGATGTCCCAGAGAGGAGCCACAGCTCCAGGCACACTGTGCAGAAGGGATTGTTCACCCTGGTGTGAGCCAGATGGAGAGTGAGGGGCTGGCAGACTGCCTGGGACCCCCAACACATGCAGGGGGAGTGGGGTGGGTGCCAGCAGCCCATCTCTCCCACTCTGGGGGGAAAGGATCTTTGCTGCAGGAAGAGACTACAGAGCCCTCCCAGAATACCAGCAGCTCTTTCAGGGGGCTCTGGCACAATGTTACCCTCAGGCACCTCAGGGCAGGAGCCAAGCCTGCAGAAAGCCAAAAACTAGCATAAAGATTGTGAGAGTAGAACAGAAAGAAGGAAAAAAAGTGAAGATTTGGAACTTTTAAAATTTCATCTCAGGCTCCTGAGCCTCTAGGCTACACTCATTTTACCTTTTCAAGTCTTTTCTCTGTGAGAAGAATGACTAGAAACCCACACCTTGCTGATGAAGGCAGAGCCCCACAGGCACTTTGGTGGGTGGGGAACCTGGCAGGGCCTTTGGAGCTCCAGCACCTTTGATTTCTAAAACCACAGAGCCTGCCTGGCAGGTCAGGGAGGGAAAGTGGCATGAGAGTGGCAGTGAGGGCAGCACGGCTTGCAGTAGCATCCGTCCCCTGAGGTAAAGCTGGTGCAACAGGGAACTGTCTCTGGCGATGATGTGGAAGACGGCAGAAGGGCCACTCAGGTGTTGCTAATTTTCAAGACCGAGCTTTTTTTCTCTTAGCAATTCTGTTGCTCAGCAAGGCATGACATTTCCCTGCCACCACCAACCCGGCCATCCCTTCTCCCACTGGTCCTGCTGCCTGATGAGGGCAGGCTGGTGGTGGCCACTGTCACCACGCAGCCAGCAAGCTCCTGTTCAGAGCTGAAGGACAATCTGGAAATGTGAGCTAAACATCTAAATGTGAGATCAATACTAAAACTTTCCCTGCCCCTCCAAAGAACCATTTGGTATCTCTGATGCACATACTATCTTCAGACTGTGGGATGGTGCAAGTGTCTGGGCTTTTCTCCTTCTCCTGAAGTGTTGGAAGTATTTTACCTGGAGCAGATTTGAACTGTCAGTCTTCTCCATGAAACAGGGGCTCCAGCCTTCACTCAAGAGGGACAAAATGAGGTAAGAGAGCTCCCATGTTTGCAAATCTTTATCACTCTGCATCCTTCCTGCCTCCCAAAATCAGAGGCCCAGGGTCTGGTCTTAGTCTCCTAAATGCCAAGGGAGCAGAAATTGGGAGATTTTCTGGCCATGCTGTGCTCAGTGACACATGTGTGCTAACATGGAATCTCTGGGGCAGGCTGGGAAGCAGCTTCCTGAGCCAGCTTGGTTTCTGCCCAGGGTGTGGTTCCCTCTTCCCATGCCCCAGGCAGGACCCTGGGGAAGGGGCCCTCTGGCCAAACTCTTCTCCCAGCTCCCAGCTCAGCACATGGCTTCCCTTTTCCAGCGGTGCCAGGACCATATACCCCATGCCTGCCAGCTGCTCCATGATTAAAAAACATGGTGGATGGGAGTTTTTGCACCTAATTTGGGCATGGCCCAAGCCTGCTGGGCTCTCCATGCTGCCACTGGTAAAGGAGAAACCTGCTGCTGGTGGATGCCAAGAGTTTATTTTTCTCCTCATATTTGCAATTACCTCCACTGGTTGTAACAAATATTAATATTGGGGAAAAAAAAAAAAGCTCCTTAAAAATTATCAGGGCAGCCACATCCCTGCATTTACCCCCCCTTGCTCCGGCAGCCACAACCCATCTCCAGCCAGGGCAGGGCCATCATCATTCTCTGACTGCAAAAGGCTGATGGTACATCTTGAAACAAAACATGAGGGGCAGAAAGCAAAGGATGAGGCCAAGAGCAGTACCAGAGGGCAACCGCACAGCATGTCAAGATGAATGTCCAGCAGTGAGAGCCCCATTTGGAGGACATCAGGGACATCTGCCTCTGCAAGAACTATGAGACTGTGAACTGGTCGCCCAAGAGGAGTGATGAGTGAGGATTAGTACCTGGGAGGCTTAAACACAGCTCTCCTCACTTGATCACATGCCTTCCCTGCCCACAGTATCAGCCAACTCACAGGAGTTTTCATAGCCCCCTCCACCTGCACCCTGGTGCCGCACTCAGACAGCTGCAGAAGTGAGAGCAGACCTGTCACATCCCCCACCCTGATCCCTCTCTGCTGCTTTTGGCATGTTTTTAATGGTGCTTCTCTTGCTCCAGTCTGAGGCCTGTATATAGCCACATACATCTCTCTGTCAGGATTTTCAGTTTTTCTCCTGTTCTGCTTAATTTACTACTATTCCCCTCACAGTATATTATCCCCCTTACCCTGTCCTTTGTGGAGCTGCAGGTAGTTACTGAGCCCCTCATCCAGCCTCAGCACTTTGCAAACCTCACACAGACCTTCAGAAATTATTTGTTGGGAGCTAATATCTTGCCATTTTCCTTTTCCCTTCTTTTCCCCAAGATTTGCCATGGATCCTCCTACGTCTCTGGTCATAGGAGTTTTCAGTGTGCCCTGGTCCCTTGTTCTCCTTGGGGGAACTGGTGAGTGCACCCACTAACTGTCCTTGTATTAGTCTCAAAGCTATTCACTAATTTGCTCTTTCTGTGTGGAAAACACAGGACTTGTTTCACCTAAATCCCTGCTGCTGGTGGCATCTGTCCTGTCCTTGGGCTGGGATTTGGGAGGCAGAAGGAAAATGACATCTCTGGTAGGAGCACCAAGGTGACTCCTGATTGCTGCAGCGAGACTGCTGCCGGCATGGTACGCATTTCCCACTTCCTATGTGGGAAAGTGGCACGCTTGATTTTTAGTCTCCCAAAAGACAGAGGCTTATTGAACAACAAAATGTCATCAGGGTAATGGTAGGAAACCTGAAGCAAATCCCTGCCACTAATAGGATTGGGCCATCTTCAGCAGGTCTCACTCGCAAAGGCGGATCATGCCAAAATGAAGCTGGCTCAAAAGCCCACAGGCTCCCAGCAGGCAAGGGAGCTCTGCTCACAGCCAGCCCTCTGCTAGCAAAGCCCTCTCCTTCCTCTGTAATCCAGTGAAAAGAGACATCAAAGGGCAAGTACATCCATCCTGGGACACTCTTGGGAAGCCAAGGGCACAGAGGGCCTGCAGTTTGCTGCTGCAGAGGGGAAGAGGCAGCTTGGCACATACCAGCGCCTGTGGAAGGGCAGGCAGAGGAAAGTGATGGTCCCAAAGGCAGCACTCTGCTCTGTGCAGAGGCAGTGCATGGGCATTGCACATCCACACCTCTGTGTTTTCTTTATCTTCTCACCCTTGTTCTCTTCCACTGGAAAAGCCAAACTGATTCTGTGGTCTTCCCTGCCCTTCCCTGGTTTTAATTAAGGATCTTTCCTGTTCTGTTCTGCTCACAAGCCTTCCCTGGTATCTACTTGAAGCTCTTCTTTTTCAGGACACATCCCTTCTTCTCCCCTTAGCATCTCAAGAAAGGGCAGGAGCCCAGTGGACTGGGAGCCTTTTGTGGAGCCAGCCTTTTGCTGGAAAAGAGTTATCATGAGAGGAGTGTGCTGAGCTCCTTCAAGTCTCTGCTAGAAGAGCCTGTCCCCCTGCACAGGGAAGAGATAGCAGAGGGGGAGATGGATGTCCTCCTGCTGCCAATGTTCCACCAGTCATCCTCTGTTTCCATGTCAAAATGTTGGTCTTGTAGAAGCAAAAATTTCATCAACAGTCATACCCCGCCAGAACCACATGCACAGTTACATCCACCTGGCCCAAACTTGTGCTGTGTGAGGGTCATGAGCCCCTACACGTCTCCTGCTTCCAGGGGATGAGGAGGGACAGCTGGTTTGCACAGAGGCATCCTGCCCTGCTGGCCATGCCGTGCTGCCTTGCGGGCTCTGAGCCGCCTGCAGCACCTGAGTGTACCTGGCAGCCGGCCGGCACCTGTGCCAGAGCCTGTGCTTGGCACGGCCGCCCTTCCCGAGGAGAGGCTCTGCCCGCTGCTGCCGGTCTGACGCCGGGACAGCACGCAGCACGCTGCTCCCGGCCATATGGCCTCCTCCTGCAGACCCTGCCTCGGCTACCAGAACAAGCACCCTAAACCTCCTATCCCAGCAAACCCCAACAGCTCACTGCCACGACCACCTCAGGAGTGGGAAGCACGGGAGGGGAAACACTTGGTCCCTTTTGCTGCCACGGTCTGGTTTTTATTGCTCCACAGTTGGCTAAAGCAGCCTGGGGCTGGCTCCGCTGCCTCCCATCCTCCCAGCAGCAGACCCCCTTCACATACAGCTGTTACACTGAGCCCTAAGGATGCCCTGCATTGCGATGGCTGCTCTCATCCTTTCTCTCTTTGGGTGTGTTTTGCCCTAAATGATTGTGGTTTGAATCAGCACGTTGCATGAGGGGTGGTCAAGGGTGAGAGCAGAGGGGGTGGAGAGAGAGTGCATAGCCAGAGATGCCACTGCACTGCTGAGTAAGCTGAGCTGTGCATTACTGCTTCCAGGTATTTATATGGCTTTTTAATGCTTGAAAAACTGGTAGAAACTTACTCTGAAGAGGAAAGGAGAAAATACTCGGGCTCCACCCAGGATAGCAGCAGGGACCTGCCACACAAGCCCAGTGTAGAAGGTTTGAGGCTGGGGTGCTCCTGCTCAGCCTGCAGGCACCAGTGAGAGGACAGTTTTGGGTCAGCGTCCCACTGACTGCACTGAAGCTCAGATGAGTGTAAACGGGGCTGCAAAGACTCTGCCATCCCAAACACAACCTCCAGACTGCGCCAGCAAAACCCCTGGGCTAGCGAGCTGATGGGTACGAAGTGTCTGCAAAGGAGGAGCATTTACCAGCACTGCCTCCCAATTTAATCCTAAATGCAAAGTCCATATGCAGACAGCCTGGGGGCCTGGGGGTCACAGCTGATGCTCATGGACCTTTGTGCTGTATGTGGAGGCACGGCTGCCCTCTAACAGTGGCAGCTGAGGGAACTCGGGCTTCCAGCCCAGATCCTGCTTGCCCGTACTGCAACATAAATTAAAAATAAGCCTTTGCTTTGAGCTGATTTTCTCCTCATTCCTCTGGATGTCATTTGGATTCGAATCCAGTTATGTTTGGGAAGCTGGAAGCAAATCTCAACTTTTGAATGTTTGCAGTTATGATGGTAATGGTAAAGCACATATGCTTCTGTATTCTCTATAAGCCATTATGAGGCACAGTTGTTCTTTTACAGCCATTTTACAGCCAGAGCATCAAGCACAGGGAGGAGAATAAAACCCTTGTGCACATTGCACTGGAAATAGGGTGGATGGTGGTTGCTCTGGGCCCAGCCACCTCATATCTGTGTCTCCCTCAGTGCATTTAACTTTCCCCTGCTTTAGTTTTCCAATGCCAGCAGCCCAAGATCTGCTTTGGTTTCCCTAATCCATTGAACCTATGATAATGTGAGGAGGGGAGTAGCATCTTATTGCACACTAGCCCAGGGATCCCTAATCACAGTCCAGGGGTCACTTGTCCCAGTCCTAGACAATGGGTCTGAGAAAACTCATAACTTACAAATAGGATGCTGATGGCCAAAGAAATTTCCCTCATAGAGGCAAAGGCAAGGGGAGACTCTTCCCTAGCTTTAACCTTGGCTGGAACAGAACCAGCTTCAGTAGGTAAAGTTTCAGAGAGAAGCAGATTTCTCTGGTGTATCCTGGGGAATTGTGGGAGGTGTGGGGAGATGCACACGCCCCATGTACCCCCAGGGGATAGTGGCAGGAGCTCTGCCTCTCCTCTGCCTCCAGGCAGGGGACAGTGTCACAGGGCATGCTGGAAGCTCTTCCTGACAGCCTTCCTTCGCCTTCAACTCTTCCTAGATGATGATGTCGGGTGTTAGCTGCTGATTTGCAAACAGCAAAACCCACTCTGGCAGCACTCCTCAGCACACAAACATAAGGTGCTGTAGCCCTCCTATTGTAGCACAGCCCTTCGAGATGGGGCATCCATCCCACAGCAGCACCCTTTCCCTCATTCACCCCTTGGCTCTGAGTCCAGCTCAGTCCTGCATGGTAAAAATCACTTTTTTGGGAGGGGAAAGTGTCTCTGATTCCCCGGGTAGCGGGAGGGGGAGCTGGCTGGGTAACTTTGGGGCTCCAAACACCCACTGCCAGCTTTTCTCAGGAGCTGACTGCACCCCAAATCCTCCCACATTCAGGGAGGCTCCCAAGGGCTTTACTTCACACTGATGATGGTGATGGCTCCCTCTTCCTCCTGTTCCTCGGGCAAGAGCTTGGCAGCTCTGCTAGGCTTGCACCCCCATGATCAGCAGGGATCTGGGTCTGTTGGGCTCTCTGGCTGTGACAGAGAGGATCTTCTCCAGATTACCGTGCCCTGCCAGAAACAATCTGTTTACAGTGTCAGGGCTCGGCGCATCCCTCCCCGCTCGGTGTTGAGCCGCCCGAATATCCTATTTCTGCAGGCACAGAGACACCCTTCTGTAGTCCGGGTGGCATTGTCACTACGGGGAATATTTCTGTGACATCCTCCAAGGCTGGTGGTCAAAGTCTAACGGAGCTCTTCTCCCAAATCCCCGTCCCTAGAAGTGTCCGTGGATGTTGCAAGCATGTTCTTTGCTTTTTCTCCGGAGGTCCCTGCTGACCTGAATTTTCCTGCGGGTCCTGCCTCTGCTTCCCAGTGATATGAGAGTGTAGGTGCCAAGCTACAGCTACAGGATTTCCCTCTCACAACCCCCTCCCTTTGGGGATGCAGCTAGAGGCTGGGTCACTTATTTGACAAAGATGAGCTGACGGCTCAGCGGGGCTGCGGGCTGCAGCCCCTGGTGCCAAGCACTGCACGGAGCCAGCCCCGGCCGGCCCTGCGCGCCGGGGACGTGCCGGGCGGATTCTCCTCCGAACCATGCCCTTGGCTTTGGTTTCCTTTTGGGTTGATGCACGCAGCTAACGCCTGCGAACGGCTCTTCCTCCCTCCTTCTCGCTCCCAGAGAGCCTTTAAATCGGCTGCTTCACACTCTGTAAACACACACACACACCCCACCCCCCCCCCCCCGCCTTAAAACCGTTCCCGTTTTCCCAGGTCATGCCAGGCAACCATTTTCCAGCAAACTCCCCGATTTTGGCCAGTTTTTCGCTCTGCCTGTTAACAGTCTGTTAAACTCTCCGGGCCCCGGGGCGACTCTGCTCGCACACACGTCGGGAGCGATCAGCCGGTGCCTGGGAAACGATTGCTGGCGTTACCTGGGCAGCCGCAAACTTTGCTTGTGCAGCTTCTCTCAAGGCCGATGCTGCTTTCGGCTATTAGTGGTAACGACCCCCATGTCTGCAACTTCCAGACGATGGGGCCTTTCATCAGAGAGCCCTCCGAGATGCAGGGAAAGTGTGGCTTTTCCGCCTCACTAGATTTTTATATCTTTCAGGAAGCTCTGGAGGCTACAAGCTACCTTACCTAATGGATCTCTATTAGGCTGAGGCACTTGGGACCGATGGACACGTCCCGGGCTCCAGCTGCTCTCCTCATCCATGCTTTCAATGTCTTTGACTTTTGCCAGACTCCAGATGGGAAGCAACTAGGGGCCTGGAGGGCTCAGGCTTGGTGAATAGGGAAAGGATATTTTATCCTCTAAATCCATCCCCCAGAAAAACACACGACTGTTTCACCCTCGATGGGGTGGGAAGCTTTTTGTGCAAAGCTCCAGCCTGAAATATCGGATTGCCATGATGCACAGGAAGGATGATGATGGAGTGTTTCATCCCATGGAGTGTGGGACCCTCAGCCTGCCCCCTGTGGTGTGGCAGGTAAGGCATCGCTCCTGAGGACCGGCTGGTCCATGGGGCTTCAGTGCTAGCCTGAAGGAGGCATCTGCCAGAGGGAGGTGAGCCTCCCCGACCTGTTTAATCCCACCTCCATCATTATAATGTCTTTTTATATCACCACTTGCCTGGGGGCTGGGGTATCCTTTGCCAGCACTATGCAGCTCAAGGGCAGCCACATCCCCTAGGTTAGAGTACAAACCAGGCAAGGCAAAACGCATTATTCATCCTCTTTCTCACAGAGCATGGAGGGAATATATGCCCCAAAACACAGTGGTGATGCTAGATTTGCTGACTTTCCCTGCTACAGGATTTAGGTCTGTCTGGAGGTGATGAGGCTGCAGCCTCAGCTCCTATATGTCACTGCTCCTCACCCCAGCCCTTGTTACAGGCTGTGCAATGTGTTAGTGCTGGGCAAGGGGCCTAACAGCCCCTCAGTTTGCCCTATCCTGCTCTTATCACAATGGCCCCAGAGCAGGAAAGGCAAATCATGCCCTTCTGGGAAGAGGAGCTGGCAGTGAGGATGAATATCACCTTTATGGGTGGTACCAGCCTGGGACCAGAGCTGTGGGTGCACATTCCCCAGAAAGTCTGAACTTCGAAGTCCAAACACAGGGCCAGCCAGTGGCTGGTTGAAAAGCATCCCGACTCTGCAGAGGATGACTTTCTAGGGGTGCCCCAGAAGCGCCCCACTTTACCCATCCCACAGCTCCCCCCGTCGACAGCTCGCCTTGGAGGATGCTCTGATGTTCACAAGGAACTGGGACTGTTGCTCTGCCCCCTTCCCTAAGTGTTCCCTCGCTGATGGACTGCAGAAGGGCACCCCACCACCCCGGGGGCTTTGTCCCCCCAGCATACATCTCTCCTGTACCACTAAGTGCCCGCCTGCGGCACCGCAGCTCCCGTCCGGGCGAGTGGGGGTGCCGCGGCGGGGCTTGGTGGTGCTCGGGGGCAGGCGGGCAGCGCGGGACTGGTGCCACGCGTGTCCGGCCGCCCGCGGCGGCTGCCCGACGGGGAGGGCGGGTGTCCTGCCGCCCGGTGGCGGCGGGGAGCCTGGCAGAGGACTCGGTGAAGGACCTTCTCCGGTTTCCTCGGGAGGCTGTCAGTCGGCGGGGGAGCCGAGCCCCCTGCGCCTCGCTGGCCGCGCCGGCTCCCTCCCCCTCTCCCCCGCACTCCTCCTCCTCCTCCTGCTGCTGCTCCTCCTGCTCCTCCCGCCCTGGTGCGAAGGGCTTTTGCTGCTTTTCCATTCTCTCTCCTCCCTGTCTCCTCGGCAGAGCGCGGTGCCGGGAGGCGCGGGCAGAGGAGCGGGGATGGGGCGGCCGCCGGCGCCCGACCCGCCCGCCCGCTCCCGCCGCCCGCCGCCGCGTCCCCTCCCCAGCCGGCGGGAGGCGGCGGCTCTCTCATGCCGCCCGCCTCACCCCCTGCTCTGAATCTCTGCCTGTCGGCCGATCTAGGGAGAAACGGGGAGGGGGTACGTCCCCTCGCACTTTTATTTTTCACCCACTTCTTTTTTTCTACCCTTTTTTGCCTTCTCTCCATTACGCCCCTCTTCTTGCCAGCCCGTTTCTCCTCCATCGGGGCTCTTCGGCGGCCATGCGGCCGGTCCTGGGCGAGCGGCTCTAATTCGTCTCCTCGCCCAGATGGCCCCCCGGAGCCGCGAGCGCATGGAGCCGAGCTACGTCGTGGGTATCTGCTGCCTGGTGCTGCTGGAGCCGGGCCGGGTGTGGAGCGGCGAGTTCAGCACCGGGGGGCCCGGGGAGAGCGGGAACAGCAGCCAGGCTCCGCCGCCGGAGACCACGGTCCCCGCGCCCACCGGAGCGGCACCACCGGGGGGGGACCGCTGCCGCGGGTACTACGACGTGATGGGACAGTGGGACCCGCCGTTCAACTGCAACGCCGGCATCTACCAGTACTGCTGCGGGACCTGCGGGTACCGCTTCTGCTGCCAGTTCAAGCCCGGGCGGCTGGACCAGAGTGGCTGCTCCAACTACGACACCCCCAACTGGGTCAACACGGGCCAGCCGCCTGCCCGGGTGGACGAGACCCCCGAGGACCCCACTCGTGACAAGACCAACATGATCGTCTACATCATCTGTGGTGTGGTGGCCATCATGGTGCTGGTGGGCATCTTCACCAAGCTGGGCCTGGAGAAGGCACAGGGTCCCCAGACAGAGATGACCGTCTCCAGGTAAAGGGGTCCAGTCCCCCCACCTTCCCTGCTTCATCTCCCCAAGGGTGGCAGCTCATGTTCCTAGCCGATTGCGTAGACTGAGCCCTGGCTTCACCTTGGGACTGCCAAGAGGGTGAGGCGATCACTAAAATCCCTGTCCAGCATGCTGAAACACCAGGGAGTGGGTTGGCTGTAGCACACTAACCTGGTAGGGAGCGCTGGCAGCCACGACAGCCTCCACGAGAAGGGGTGGTTGTACACCCATCTCCTCTCAAAATGACCTGCTCTGTCTCTTGAGGAGGCACATCCCTGGCTCAGGAGTGCCAACCCACCAGGCAGTGGGGTGGGTGACATGTGAGCTATAGGACGTGGCCTCCCCCCCCAGCAAATGTGTGATTCCCAATGTCCCAGGAAGGTGAGACTGGGTCTGGACTGCAGTCCCCTTGATCTCAGCCTTGCTTGCAGTGCTGGGGGAGACGAGGTGGCAATGACAGTTCCACTGTGACTGCTGCGCCAACTCTGTGTGCATGTGTGCACACACACGTGTATGCGCATGCACGGGTGTGCCCTGGTGTCTGCTCTGTGCACCAGGACACCCATGCAGGGGGCGTCCACACTCTTATACCCCCTGGAGCACACCCTCCAGTGGAAAGTTGGGCAGCTTCTTCCTGGAGTCCATGCCCTGTGGCTCCAACCGTTGCTTTTCAGCCTGCTCCTGGGGCTGAGCACAGGGCTGGTGGGGGGAAGGTCAAGGTGTCAGACACACTTGGGCACTGGAGACCCCCTGCCCCTTCTCCAACTCCCTGTGGCTGTCGCTGCATCTTCCCCTCTCCCTCCTGCTGCCAATACATGCTTCTCTCCCCATTTTGGGGCTCTACTTTGCATCTTCCCACTGAGGACATCAAGCCTGGAGAAAAACCCATTTTCATGACATTTTGTTAAAGGAATTTTGGCTTTTAAAAAAAGAAAAGCAGGGCTGATGGAAATTATTTCATAGGGATGATCAGGCAACTGTCCGGATTGCAACCCCCAGCACCAACACACTCTCCTTCCCCTGGAGCACCCTTTTTCCCCTGCCCATTTGGGACTTACGCAGCCACTGGGTGCTGCACCCCAAATACAGACCCATCCTACTTCTTGCATCCACCCAGGGGAACAGAGGCTGATCACCCCTGGTTGGAGAAGGGTCATCCTGAGCCATGGAGGAGGGTCACAGGACCCTCCTGAGACACAAGAGGCAGTTTTGGGGGGGATCCATGCTGTGCCCCCACCTTGGCAGGGAGCCTGGCTGTGTGCTGCTATGTGCCCACACCTCCCACTGTGTTGCCTGAGGAAGTGCTGGCACCTTGACAGGATCAATACGGCCTCCGCCAGCCTCCTGATCCCCTTCCACTCGCCTGCCGCCGCGTCTTTTTTTGGTCATCCCCCCCACCTCCTGGGAAGGAGATACTGTTCTCAGGGAGGGGTCAGACCCTGGGACACCCAGACCCATGTCCTCATCCCCTGCCATTGGGTATTGCCTTCTCCCACCACCAGATGTTGGTGGGACTGCTGCCACTCACCAGGGGCTGTTTTTCACCCAGGGGCTGGGTAGCCTCAATTCTGCACTGCTGGAGCCATGTGTTTCCCCTGGTCCCCCCCTCCTCTAAACTCATGCAAGCCTGAATTTTCCCACTGAGTTTGGAGAGATAGGTGCCTGTTCTGCATAAAGCCACAGATCTTTTGGGCACTAGCATACAGACTGGGAGAAGACGAGTTTTTCTCATCCACCTTTGAGGGACAAAATCAGAAGGGCACTGCTATAACTGCAGAAGTTAGGAGAAGTCTTGCCCTCTTCTGTGCCCTGTGTCCTTCTGTGCAAGTTGTGAGCAGCTCTGGTTCCACAGGGATGGTGACTGGAAAGCTGTGGCAGGGCAGGAGTGGTGCATCAGGTGCAGAGCCCTAGGAACCACGCAAGACACCAGGCTGACATGACTTCCAGGGTGCTGGGCCAATGGAGACAGTGCTAAAGGCTGGGTACATGGCATCAGCATCCAAAAAAGGATGCTGTCACCTCCATTCCACTGTGCCTGGGCAGCTGGAGGAATATGCTTCGTCTTGGTGCCTCTGAGACAGCAGGGTTATTTCTACCTGCCTTGCCACTGTACACACACATGGTCCAAGGCATGGGCAGTGCCACCTTGCCTCTCCCCTGGCGCCTCAGGTAGGAGCTTCTCATTTGCTCCTTGGGCACCGCATCATGGCCTTGGGCCAGCTCCCTGTTGCACGGTTGTCTTGATTTCCATTCCTGTACCTCCCTCCCGCCAGGGTTTTTCCGCTCCTGGGGAGCACTTCTTGCTGCCCTGGACAGCTCCTACCACTGCTGCTTGCAGGTTTCTCGCATGGGGGTGGGTGTAAGGTCAACCACTTCTGCACCTCCAGATGTTGTTTGTCATGGTTCTGGTCCTGGACCAAACCCAAGAAGAGCGACCAGATGCAAAAAGTCCATTAGCTCCCCTCTGATGGAGAACCTGAGTCTGTGTCTAGCTTGTCCTGAGACTCCCACACCTTGGCCATCTCCAACATGTCTTTGTCTCCTCATGGATTTGGCTGCTGGTTCATCCAGGGAAGTGGGTGCTCAAGTGATTGCAGCTACCTGGTTTGTCCTCCCATCCTCATCCGCCTTTCTCCTGCAGGGCCTTATGGCAGCTCCTGCAATCCCCTCTCCTTCCTGCTCAGCTCATGCTTGGCATCTGTCCCCGGCACTCGCTTAGCCTGGCCAAACCCCGCGTTGAGTCAGGAACACCTGCCTGTGTTTTTATTCAGTCCCCGGATCTCCGAGGACGTTGGGTCCTTGGGGGCCTCCAGGATCTGTCTGTGCCTATTACATTGAGAGCAAGCACGTGCCCCGGACCTCTCCCAGAAAACCTCCTGCGTGGGAATTGCAAACTTACAGCTGGTGTGAACAACCCTATGAGGAGAACTGGGCAAGGAGCAGCCTCCTAGGGAGCAGGGGGAATTCTGGAGAGGGGCAAAACAGCTGTTAGGAGCAGGTGCCCGGGCAGCTGCAGTAGGTGAGTGCTCAACTCTGGCTTTTCACTCCCTGGGTCTCCCCATGCTATTTGGGGTCCCCAAATTTGGCCTCACTGCACCTCCAGCTGTGCTGGGTGTTTCTCTGGCAATGCTCAAGTCCAGGGCCACACCTGCAGTTGATGTCCATGGTAGCAGGTTGTGGTGAAGACCTAAAAAAAGTGTTTGCAGGCAGCATGGTGTGCTATCACATGCTGCCCTGGCTCTCTGGGGGACAAAAGAGGATCCAGCTCCAGTAGGGAAGGAGACCTGGAGATCTGTCCCTAGACTGAATGTAATGTTTGGGGATGCTCATTTCCACTTTGCCCAAACTCCAATATCCACCACTGCAACTCCATTTTGCAAAGACACCTTGATAACCCCACACCTTCCTGAGCATCCCTGAGTGTACCAGCCCCACTGGGCACGTGTTCCACAGTGCCTGTGCTGCTCAGTTGCGTGGATGGGCACCCCTGCCCTGAGCAGACACGCTATTCACCTCGGGAGGTGAAGATGAGGCTCTCACTGGGTGCAGAGGTAGTGTGAGCAGCCAGGATTCTAACCTGTGGCTGCAGCATGCTCTGTGACTCCTGGAATGCTGCACCTCTGCTCCAAACCTCATCACTCCACTCATCCAGTGGCTGCCACCTTCTGTGTCCCACCAAGGGTTCAGCTCATGGCAATGTGGCTTCACCCCATCAGTTCGTTATCTCTCCTCTCTCCTGGAGGCTGTGCTCCTGTCTCCCCCCATCGCTCCCTGCCCCCTTGCCAGGACTTGCATACTCTCTCCTGCTGGGCTTGCCGGGTATGGGGCTTGGGCTTCCCAAAAGTGAGTCAGGCCCTGGGCTGGGCTGCCATGCCAGGTCAGCATCCTGCTCCCACACAAGCACATCCCTTGGGGATGGATCAGGAGCAATGAGTGCTTCATGCATGGCTTCTACTGTGAAAATCTCTTGGCCTCCATCATTATTGCTTCTGGATCTGCCTCTGTGCTTGGTCTCAGGTCTTGCAGTAGGCTGGTTTGGGGCACCTTTGTCACAGCCTTAAACAGAACTAGGCTTGCCATGGAGGTAGCTGCATGCCCGCCCAGTTGATGCTCAGGCAAGCTGGGTGGCAAGCCACCCGCACACATGGCCTTATGTTCTCTGCATCCATGGCCAGAGTGTGGATGGAGGCCTCAGCAGTTCCATTCATCAGGACTTTCTGCAAATGAGCAGTGCAGGTCTAAAGCTACATCTGCTCTGTGTTCTCTTCCTCCATCTGCACTCCAGATCCGTCTTGGTGCTGCAGACCACCAGCTGACCTAGGGAGATGTGGCTTGACCTTCCTCAAGCCCCCCCAGCCACAGGACAGAGGCTCAAAACCCCCAAGGTGATGTTCAGTGAGACAACAGCTCCTCCATAGTGTCACCTTCCATGTCCACCTTCCCTGCACTGCATCACCTGGGGATGAGCCAGGGAAGGGCTGCAGTCCCTGAGAGCCCTACTGGCAGCCCTGGCCAGTGGCACTACTCATGGTGCAAGGGCAGGGTGAATCCAAGTGTTGTTGGTGCTGGGGACTTGTGCGTGCTTCTCACCTTAGCAAAACAGCTCATTAATTGCTGCTCGAGCCGTTGTTGCTAATCGTTATTGTCCACAGGCCCTGAGTGGTCAGCACAGAGGGCACATTTATGAGAAAGAGCATTGACGGATTTATGTGGAGCGAAGTCATAGATAAAGGATTGCTCAAGCTTCATAAATAGACCCGAGGAAAAGAAAAAATAATTTAAAAAATAGGTCAAATCGCATTGAACTTCCTGTTGAAACAAGCCTGTTTGAGCACTGGCCCTGGGGACAGGCAAGAGCAGGCAGCGTCCAGTGGGGAGGGGCTGGTGAGCAGTGCACCCCAGGGAAGGTGGGAGTTGACAGGCGGCAGCTCCCTGAGTTGACAGCCCACACCCATGGGCTCAGAGGACTTGCCTCCCTCTGCCCTGCCTAGGCACAGCCCACTGCCCGCCTAGGCTTGTAGCCAGAGATTCTCTGACTGCAGCATCCATGGCCTGAACCCTGGTTGGGTCAGTCTGTTGCAGGAAGGTTCCTGGGAAGGTGCAGGTTTTGAATAGCTGCAGGATGGAGATGCCACAGTCTCCCCAGGGGGGCTGGTCAAGCATTTAAATACTCCTGCAGGAAAAAAGAAAAAAAAAAGTTGTTTTTTCTATTTAAACAGTATTTCCTGTTTCTGTTTGCACCTGCCACCTCTTGTCAGCTTGACACTGTCCTTGTTGCACCCTCCCTTCAGATATTCACATACATTGATAAGATCCCCCAAAACCTTCACTTCTCCAGGCTGAACAGTCTCAGCTCTCTCAGCCTCTCCTTGTATAAAAGATGCTCCAGTCCTATCTTTGTGTCCCTCCCCTGGACTCTCTCCAGTACATCCATGCTTCTCCTATATTGAGCTGGAGCCAGCACTCCAGAGGTGTGGCCTTACCAGTGCCGAGCAGAGAGAAAGGATTGCCTTCCTCCGACCTGCTGGCAACACTTTGCCTAATGCAGACCAGGAAACCATTCAGCGCCTTTGTCCCAAGGGCACTCTGCTGGCTCATGGTCAACTTGGTGTCCACCAGGAACCCCAGGCCCTTTTCCACCAAGCTGCCTTCCAGCTGGTCAGCTGCCAGGGTTTGTTCCTCGCTCGTTTCAATTTCTTCAGCTCTATCAGGGTTCTCTTGGCCCATCTGGAGATTAAGTGATCCCAGAGGGATTGCTTCACAAAGCTTCCCAAGAATGATGTGAAATTAACCCACAGGGCAAGTGACCCTTCCTTGTAGCTGTGCTCTTGCCCCTGCCCTGTGATGTTGACTGATTCCAAACTGGGAGGAAAAGACTCCCTCAGGTCCTCACAAGTATAAGCATCCCCCAGGTACAAGTCATTGCTTTCTTCCTTGTTCTCACTGCTTTTCCTGGAAATTCCAAGCATCACGTTTACTAGGTTTTTGAGCACTCTGGTGCCATGAGCTGACACATCTATCAAGTCAGGATTATTCCCCCCTTCCTCTCCAATTTGCATTTATGCATGTTGAGTTTCATCTGCTGTTTTATCGTCCAACCACTTGCTAACCGTCAGCTCACGGTGTGTGTCTGTGAGCCAGCCAGAGCCTTCGAGGCGCAAGGCATGCTGACAGTGAGCTGGGGATTAGCGAGCCAAAAAAAGCCCTGAGTGGACACCCCTGCACTCTTGCAGTCCTAGTCTCTGCGGGGGGAATGGTGTGTCTTTTCATCACAAAGCCCAGTGCCAGCAGGAGCATCCCATCCACTTCTGGGACTTGCTGCCAAAGGCTGCAGTGGCACATGGCTAGGTCCTGCTCCAGCACTGCCAACGTGCTCCCTCTGTCACTGCTGTTGTACCCTCCTCTAGCACCATCAGCATTGGTGTACCTTGCTCCAGCGTTGCTGGCGTGCCCTCCTCTGACACTGCCAGTGTGCCCTGCTCCAGCACTGCCGCTGTGCCCCACTCTGGCATTGCCTGCATGCTCTACTCTGGCATGTCCAGTGTGCCCTGCTCTGGCACCATCAGCATGCCTCGCTCTGGCATTGCCAGCGTGCTGTGGTGGGACTGCAGAATCTCTGTCCATGAATGTGAAACGAAATAGGGCTCTATCTTATGTAATGATGTTTAATGTTTAATGCTGTTACTTACAAGGAGGGTGTTAAGCACAGACAGCGCCTGCGCCAGAGGCTGCCACTAGTTTATTTCCTTCCCCATAGGGGCGCAAGTGGCCTCTCTAATCCCTTCCTTGGGGTCTTCTCTGTTTCGAAGGTACTTGAGTGGAGGTGTTGCTTCCTCTCCCCTGTTCCACCAGGCTCTCGCTCCAGGGGAGCATCCCAGAGGTGTTGCTCCAGCTTTCATCAGATCAGTTTCCTCTGTCTCAGTTCATCATACCCCTTGCAGCCTGCTCCAAGCCATGCATCTCCCTCACCACTCTTACCCATTGATGCTCCTAGCTCTGGGAGGGCTCAGCCCCAGCCATATCCCAATTAGCTGTTAGACTTGTTATCCCAGGCGGCAAAAGCCTGGGGGCACTCTGGGTGCACTGCTCCCAGTGGCTCTTTCCTAGCCCCGGGCTGCCTAGCTCTGCCTTCAGAGTGGAGTTCAGGGCTGGGACAAATTAGGGGGTCCCAGGGGAGCAGGATATTGTTCTAACAGCCCTCTACCCCCTCTCCAGGACACTGACAGATCTGCTGAAGCAGCCAAGCCACAGCCCCTCTGAGAACATGGACAGCCTCATGGGGGGTGTGCAGGTCCCGCTGAGCGAGGGGCTGGCCCGGGGGCCCCCCAGAAACAGCACAGGTAAGGCACTGGTGTGGTGGGGGGAAAAAAAAGTTCCCTTGAGTGAATAAAGGCAATGGGAGTGTGCAGCCTATGGCTGAGCCCCCACCCATCTCTGCCTCTCCAGACAAGCCACCCTTGAACAACGCGGTGGCCATTGCCCCCTCACTGGGGCGGCCCCACAGCCACGGCAAGCACCTACCGCTGGCCAGCAGCCTGGCCCTCTCAGCCCCGGACTACACTTCCTACACCACCCTCAAGGTTGGAGGTGAGTGCTGCTGCCGTGTGGGATGGGATGGTGGCTGGGGACATGCACCCTATTGACCCTAGAAATCAAGTGAGGAGAGACACGGGGCTCACAAAGGGGCATAGGCAGGACAAGCATCCCAGTTTCCCAATGTTCCTGGGGTGGCTGCTCACAGCAGAAACTCTGCAGCTCCTCCACCACTCCACCAGCCAGCTGTGCTGCCCAGCCAGTCAGTGCCCAGGGTCCCCCACAGATCCACTGCACTTCCTAGTCAACCAGCACCCAGGATCCCACACAGACCTGAAGCACTGCCCACCCCATCAGGGTTCAGGATCCACGTGGACACACTGCACTGCTCAGCAATCGGTTCCATGGGATGTCCCAACAGCACTGCCCAGCCAGTTCGTTGCCAATATCCCCCAGCACCCAGAATCCCTCCTAGAGCTCCATCCCAGCCATCTCCACCACTGCACCCTCCCTGGTCCCCCCTGTGCCAGCAGAAAGGGGTGTCTCTGGAGGGGTGACACTGTACACTTGTCCCCACAGAGAGCGCCACCGAGGACTTCTACAGGCGGTTCGGGGGGCTGGAGCCACCCCCCACCAGCACACTGACCTTCCCAGCCGAGACCCCGGTGCTGGCCGAGGGCTGCCCCCTGCCCAAGGCCAAGGGCCCCAAGGTGCCAGGGGGTCTGGCCTTCCCGGGGGGCTGGGAGGGGGCCCCACATCGCGGCCCCCGCCGGCCGGGCCTGGCCACCCTGCGCCCTGAGGGGCCACCCGAGGCCTTCGGCCCCTCCACCTCGCTGTACGGGCAGCACTCCCGGCACCTCGCCACCAACAGCAAGACCGAGGTCACCGTCTGACGGCCAGTGCCATCGGGGACGGGGGCTGCCCCCTCACGCGAGAGTTGCTGCCATCGGGGGCAGCTCACCGGAGAGCAGCACAGGACTTACACAAACTGCGACGCTGGCCAGAGCGGGAGACGCGCCGTCCTTCCTGGCCCCAGGGATGCGGACTGCCAGCTGCGCTTCACCATCGAGGAGGCACTTGGGGACTCAGCCGGACAAGTTTCAGGCGTTCTCAGCCCACGTCCGGAAGAGGCTGAGCCGGGGAAACACTGTCAGAGCCGTACCCTGCTCAGGAGATGGGGGGCAGTGCTGGACAGACTGGAAACGGATCCTGCTGGGACCAGGCACTGCCACCTGGCTCCTCTGACGAGATGCGGGCAAGAGCAATTGACTCAAAGCACCGCGCCCATGCTGCCAGCACAGCCCGAGCAGCCCCTTTCCCTCCCGGCCTCCTCCCTTCCCCACTGCCCCAGCCTCCACCTTGTCAATAAATAACACATTAAACTGTATGGCTTTGGCATGAATTGGCTGGGGAACGTCACACTGCTCACAAACCTTCCCCCGGGGCAGCAGGGCACAAAGCCCACTCCCCCACAGGGCCTGGGGAACCCCCCGCAATGGGGGACATGGTGGGAACACAGCTTACAGGGCCAACTGCAAAACCCTTCAAGCAGCTGCACAAAAAACAGAACTCCTCTGTCTGAAGTTTAATGGTTCTGACAGAGTTTTACCAGGGGGAGCAGAGAAACAAAGAGATGGAGCAAAAGGACGTTGTTCTAAAGCAAGGTCAGGTAACAGCCTTCCTCCCCTAGAGAAGCTCCTAAAATTGCAAGCTTCTGGCCCAGCTCCACCTTGCTTGGCTCTGCTTGAGCCATCATGCTCTTGAGCTGCTTCCAGAAGAGCATGGAGACATCACACTTGCTTCTCCAAGGGACCTTCATTGCAAATGGTACAGTTCTGTTCTCTAGGTCATCCGGACAAAGGACGGACAGCTTCATGAGGCGCCTGTGAGGTTTTATGTCTCTAAAGGACTTTTCAAGCTCACCTCTGCTTAAGAGCAGCTGCTGGGTGGGAAAAATAGAGCTAAGAGAAAGAGGGCAGGTGGGAGGTGGTGGTAACATTCATCTTTATTAGGTAACAGATGCTCAGAAGCCCTGGAATAGGGTTTTCAGACAGCAGATATGTTCCCTGGGGAACTTCCCCACCACCAGTTGCGTCTCATATCACAAAGCATCCCTACTCTGAACTCCATGTGGATAAATAGACTTTCTTCACATAATCCATAAAACAATTTCCTCCCACCCACAAACCAAAAAGTTACAGTATATACACACACATATAAAAAAAGTTGTAGGGACAGATGGACAGCAAATTTTTGAACAGTGTAGAAAAAAACAGGGCAAAGATCCCTCACTCTGGAGGGGGCAGAGACATACCAGCCATGCTAGGACCCTTGGTGCTTCATGCTATTCACTACCTGGGTTTCAGCCCAACAGCTTCTCCCAGCTCCTGGCCCAGCCAGTACTCCCTGTGGCACAGCCCCCAGGGCTCAGACTACCATTAGTGACAAAGTGAAACCTCAGCATCACTGCTTTCCTAAAGCCTTACCTCCCATTTTACTAAAGCACACAACTGCCCACGTGCTGCACGCAGACCTGGAGAAATGCAAGGTAACTTAGGTTGCCACAGGCAAGGAGTTCCTGTATTTTAGGAAAAATACTCCATGACAAGGAAGACAGCATGAGAGCCACAGAAGAGGAAAACAAATCAGGAAGAGGCAATCTACCCCCCAAAATAGGATCACTGATGAGCTCATGAACTTGGCAATGAGCAATCAAAATGTGTACAAAATCAAGAGCTGTTCTGCACACTTAGGGTACCTGCTCAAAGCTTAAGCTGCTGCCACCAGAGCTTCCCCTACACTGATCAGACACTCTTGAGAGCAACCTCTTCCCCTCAAACAATGAGCTCCACCTCCAACCACCGACTCCAGGAAACAAGGGACACCCCAGCCAGTAGGACAGTACTGGCTATTGCAGCTGAGTGTCCACCAGCTATTCACCAAATAAAGTGGGGAAGGCAGGCAAACACCTTCTGGGCCCCATGCTTTTGTCCACAGCTACAGACCACAATCATTTGGAACAGGCTTTGCTGGGAGACGGGTTTCTCCTGGCCCCAGTTTCCATCTCCTTGAAGCTGGGCAACTCCAGGACTAGCATTATCTGTGTTCAATTACTGCAGCACATGAAATGGCCCTCTCAGATGCCAAAATACCCTGTGCAAAGGGAAACCACAAGCCCCTATCTTTCTCCTCTCATTCTGAAGGAGCTCATGCCTCTCTGTAAGAGCTGGATAAATGTAAAAGCTTCTTGCAAAACAGTCCAAGTTTGAAGGAGCTGGGCAGTACAGGCTTGATTGGGACAGGATGGGTTTGGATGGCTGCCTGTATCTAAATGCTTCGAGCTGCCAACATGGAGAACATGCTGGCCATACACATGGAGGAACAGCAATGCCCACTTGCCAAAGGCTTGTTTCCATGTATGCACATGTGAGAGGGCAACCACTCTGCACTTCTTTGGAGAAATACAACAGGAAAGGCAGAGAGAAAGAGGGCGAACCGTTCTTTGCCTGTCCCAAATCCACCTCCCACTCCTGGAAAGTCATAGGCAATTCAACACCTGCAAGTCAAACTGCTTGGAATAGCAACAACAACAAAGCTGGGAGACTTGCACCCTAAACCAGGGCCTCCCAAATCCTGTAGGAGCTGTGGAGCAGTTAGAGAAGGTAAGGAGAAACACCTGAAGACAAGTTCTGTGACTGGGAGTTGAGTAACGTAAAAAAAAACTGTTTCTAAAAATTGTTTCTGCATCAACAAAAAGGCACCAGAGAAGCATTCACCCTTCATGCTAAGTGCAGGGCACAGCATGTCCACCTCTGCTGCCACCCAGCACCAGATGACCAGGGATGCTAAGGTCTACCAGGCTCTGCTTGTTGCAGTCTGCCACAAACCCACCCTCTGCTGAAAACTGGAGGCAGCTATCACAGGAAAAGACGCATGAAGCAGAAGGAAAGGGAAATCTGCTGCATTGTTCCCCATGTTTTTGTAAAGCCACAAACATTCCTATAAAAAAACCTGTATAAAAACTGTAGAGAAATTTTCCAGGCAGTACTGGCCCCAGGCGATATTCCCAGAGCACCTAGGTAAGTTGGGTCTAGGGGGCTTCAGTTTCCTGGCACACAGCTCAAGGAGAGCTGGTGCAGCCCCATGGGACAAGGCTTGAACAGATCCTCTGCCCTCCCCAGAGATTTCCTTTCTGCAGAGGGTGTTTAGAAAGGGAACAAAATACCCCTGAGGACAGACACGGGATGTGCCACTTCTCTATGCCGTGGGCTTGTGGGCTTCTGTCCCAAGCAGGGACAGGTGATTTGTGTCAGGGCAGCGCTTCTCAACAGCCCCAGGCATAGTGACAAAAACCACAACTAGACAGATTCCTGCTGCAGTGCCTGAGAACAAGCAAGGAAGCTAGTAAAGCTAAACCTGGGGCAAGTTTAGAAAAAAATCAAACCCAAAACCCTTCCCTCCCTCTCCCACCCCATCCTGATCCCACCAGCACAGCCCTAACCTAGCACTTTTTCTAAGGTCCAGAAGGGAAGTCCAGGCTGATGCTCAACCAGGCTGTCTTTGCACAAAGGGAACCCATGCCAGTGTTAGGAGGCAGCGATGGCCGTGCCCCCACTGAGCTTGACAATCATCTGCTGGCAGTCGTTGCAGGAGCGCTTGTCCCCCACTTTCTCCAGGGTGCGGGCAGCCTCGGCCAGCAGCACTGCTCGCTGGCCCGGTGAGGACAGGAAGGAGAGGGGGAGATGGCGACAGGCCAACAGGATGGCCGTGGCTCGCTCCCTTTGGCCTGGCAACGTGTCCAGTTCACCTATGGGCAAACAGTGAAGAAAGAAAACTCATAACAGAGCTATCACCTGCATAAGAAAACCCCACCACACAGGCCCTCAACTGCCACCACCAAGCACAGGCTTCTCTGGCTAGCATCCCCTGGCTGAGCCAAGAGCAGGGGGCACCTGAGGGCCTTTAGGCTAGCAGAGGAGAACAGTCTAAGCTAGAGTCAGGTAGGAACTGTCAGTCTTGTCTCCTACAGAGGCAGTTCCTTTCAGTTCACTTCCTAGGGCTCATCCCAACATTGGCATGCATGCTTCCCATTCCCTTACATCCTTCATCTTTTGGCTCTTCCCTTTAGAATTCCCAGCTTCTGCCTTTGCACTGACTCCTCCAAACCCCAGACTGCCAAGTTTTGTGCACTTGTAGCTTCATGAAGGCAAATGTTTTCCAGTTTGTTCGCCCTCCCCTCCAGCCCAGGGCTCACAGCTCACGTTAGCTGGCTTGTAGAGAACATGGCAGAAGCATTGCCTTGAGCCATAGGCTGATGGCAGCTCATTATCCTGACACAGCAGAAGACACTGCAGGTTGTATCTATGCCCCCACACCTTGCCCAAGCACTGCCCCCTCCCAGTCCCACATGCAGTGAGTCACTGCCTGGGCCCCAGGGCTGACCTTGTTTGCTGCTCTGGGGCGTGCGCCTCCTCAAGCTGTGCTCCAGCAGCTGGTGGGTGCGGGTAGGGCTGGCACCTGCCATCAGGCGCACAGTGGCCTCATGGAGGAAAACCTGGAAGGGAAGGTAGGATGGAAGATGAGAGGTGGGCTGGCAGAGGGACGATGCTGTGGCTGAACTGTCATCCCTCAGCCACCACATTTCAAGAGCAGAGCACTGACACCTTGACAAAAACAGAGACCCATTTCCACGTTCCTGCCTCATCTTTCCACCTGTCTCTGGGGAATTTGCAGGTCAGGGCAACCATGAGGAAGGGGAAAAAACATTGACACCTAACTCTGAGTGGCCTGGAAAGGGGAGGATTGAGAGCAGGGAACAGGGTAGGAAAATCTGAAGGCAAACTTTGGCACTGTGGTCCAGGATTCTCAACCTATGCTGCTAGTGCAGTGCTTTGGTAACAGCATCAAACTTTGAAATCTAGAGTTTGACAACACCAGGACAAATCTTGTGTCCAAGTATTAGACTCTACTTCCTCTACAGAGGCTTAAAACTAGATGAACTGAAGAGAAGTGGGGAAATGCCAAGAAAAGCACCCGAGGCTCTACAGATGCAGAAGGCATTTGACCCTCCAGCTACTCAGCAGAGCCAACACAGCTGAGGAAGCTTTCTTCAACACTCCCCAGAGGTTCAGACCCAATCTGAAGCCACCTTAATAAACAGGATGCCATGGTATTTGGCAATACACATGTGCTGATGGTTTTCTATTCAGAAACTAAAGTGGATACTTCCCCACTTCCCACAGGAGCCTCCCTCATCACCCACCAAGAGAAAGTACGGAGGCTGGTAGTGGAAGAGCATCCCACCCCAAGTATCCAAACCACACAAGCTCTGATGCACCCTATGTTTCCAAGGGCACCAGCTTCCCATCACCCCCAGGAAGGGCTCTAGATAAACTGGAGGTGGAGCAGGCAGGAGAGGCGAGCCATCACCTTGCGGTAGGCGGGTCTGAAGCTGTGGGCCAGCTTGCGCAGGCTCCCGAGGTCGCGCTGGAAGCCCGTCAGTTCGGGGGCCGACGCGTGGTAGGTCTCACCCAGCGCCTGGCTGGCGTTCGCCTGCTTCTGCCACAGGCTGGTGCGGAGGGAGAGCAGCAAGTCACAGGCCAGCAGCTGGATCATCTGCAAGAGGCAAGATGCCCAGGCACATACTTTTAGTAACACATAGCATTGGGCAAGTAACAAGCTACACAGTTGCTGGTGGGAAGGCAGCCACAGCACCTCCTGCCCACCTGGGGGGCTCCTCTGCCCTCCCCCCTGTGTCACCCTACCACAATGCACCAAAGGGAGCAGGCCTTTGCGTTTTGCCCAAGTGGCATCTCTCGACCAAGAGAAGGAAACGTGCCAAGGGCACATTGCATCAGTGTTACATGCCCTTGCCTGTACCTTTCACTGGGATCAATGCTAACAAATACAAAGTGATCCCACAGAAACACAGCCTACTGCAGAGGTTTTCCTGCCCAAAAAGTGATGCTAACTAGTGGGAAACAGCAAAGACAGCCATGCGACCTGCAGAGAAAAAAGAGGCAGTCTTAGCACAGCCCACAGTGGCTGCCAAACCTCTTTTCCCCATCTGCTGCTGCCCCCTAGCACCGCTCCCGGCTCTGGGAGGGCTCTCTGCCTGTGCTGCTGAACGGAGAGTGCCTCTGTACTGCACTGCAGAAACATTGCACAGTCACTGCCACAACATGCAATGCAACTACAATGCACTACAGCTGCCACCCAGCAACGACGAAAGGGACCAGAACCACATCCCATATGCCATGGAGGGAAGCTCCAGTTTTACGTAATCCTGGAAAGAAGAGAAACAAGCCCCACACAAACTCAGGAGTAGCACAGCATAGTCACACTTCTGTGTCAGAGGATTCAAACATTCATAAGTGTGGCTGAAACAAGCAGACTTGACTGAGTGATGTCCTTTTCTACAGGTATCACC
The DNA here is from genome assembly GCF_026979565.1 of Vidua chalybeata. NCBI lineage: Eukaryota > Metazoa > Chordata > Aves > Passeriformes > Viduidae > Vidua > Vidua chalybeata. Next base: position 18,314,825 of record NC_071534.1, read on the forward strand.
AACTTGACCTGGAGGAGAGATCGATACTTTCCATCTATGCAGGGCCAAATTCAAACTGGTCAAAGCAGCAGAAAGGGGTGACAGCTACTGGCATAAGAGGAGCAAGAGCTGACACCGTGCCCAGGGAGACGACACTGTACTTGCGGCTCTCCTCTCCCATACAGCAGAAACAGAACAATGGCAATGCCTTTTTCAAGGATAGGGAAGAAGCTCCCCCTCTAATCCCATGATACAGAGTGCTTGGAGAATGCAGCTACAACAGAGAAGTGACACACCTGCAGCAAGACCAGCCTTACAACCAAGACAGACCATGTGTTATCCCAGGGCTTACAATGCTTACATTGTTGAGGACAGTGCTGGACATGCCACTGCTCATGTTGAGGCTGTTCCACAAGTGACTGCTGGCCCTCTCACAGTGACCCAGGGAGCTCTGCTGTCCATCTGCCTTCCCAGACAGAGAGGCCTGCATAGCTTTACACATGTAGAAGGTAGCTTTCACCAGGGCATTCCTGAAAGAGAAAGCAGGTTGCTTTCAAGCAATACCATGTCATGCTGCTACAGCATCAGCTTTCACTCTCCCACCTTCAAGAGATATTATCACTCCTTAGACAGAAAAAAGACGGCAATTGTTTCTCACCTACACAGACAGAACAGAGAAATGAGAGAAAGCTGGCAAAAATTCTCTAGTGCAGAAGAACTGAGATGGTGACACCATCCTTTCCATCATCACATGAGTTTTGGTTGATTTTAGAAGGTGGGAGACTGTGCAATTAGAACAAAGCCAAAAGACATCCCTAAAGAAGCAACTATGACTGTGACTTCTAGTCCACAGCTTTACTATCAGTCTGCAAGCCTTGACCTACACATTAACTACTGTGCACACTGGCACTTGCAGAGCACAAGAGAACCTGCAGCTCCAGAGCACAGGTAGGTGTGACTCTACAGGACAGCATTAGGGGAAGGAGTCAACCCATTTAGAAGGGAATAGCAGTTTGAAAAGTGCATGAGGCCTACGCACTCTGACATCTCCAGAGACTTTGGCATGCGCTCCACTTCTGCAAAATGTGACCTCACAGCTGCATCATCCCCTCTGAGCCAAGCGATTGCCATAGCCACGGCTGCTGACCACCACCGGCACACCACGTCAGGACCTGCAAAACAGAACCAGCGGCTGCAGCCCAGGAGAGCACACCCGGCTCCCTCACACTTGGAGAAGTGGACAGGTACCACAGGCCCTTGCCAGTGCCTTCTGCTGGGATTGATGCTAATGAGCCCAAACTGATCCCATGGGAACTCAGCCACTCATGTGAATGCTGAAATGTGCTGCAAGAACACAAAGGAACTTGGCAGCATGCAAACACCCTACATCTGACTGCAAGCAGAGTTTTGGATGGCATGTGTGTATCTTGTCAACAAGAATGTATCCCACCATCTTGTCTAGAAATTTGTTGACTTCCTTCCTGACAATGATCTGCACTCACCACCCCAAAATAACAACTCCACTCTTATATATACATTCATAATTGGCACCGATCACCATCACGACAAGACAGTACACTGGGCTCCCTACGGAGTTTCCTTCATTATTTAACATCCCCTCAAAAACTTCCCAAAGCTTGCTTAGGGCAAAAGGACATATGTTCTGCTACTCTTACCTGCTTTTCAATTCTATGGCAATACTGACCCAAGCACAGACTTCCCTTTCACAAAATAATTATTTTGTTTTCCTACTAAACATTTTAGGTACAGCAGTTAGTCTGTGTCTAAAGCATCCCAGTGAGCAGCCAGGTGCTGTCTGTACCAACACCAAGCTAAACAAATACTCCAGCAGCCTGTTACCAACCCAGCCCAGATGAGCACATGGCTCAGAGGGATTCTGTAGCCCTTGCTGACCCACTAAATATACACCAAGGGATCAAAACAAGCCCTCCCAATATATGCCCAGAGCTTGCTTACAGCAGAGGCTGCAGGTCTGTGGAGATTGTGGAATATATCTGACAGCCACCGTGAAAGTGGGGGCAACCCAGTTCAATAGGTAATTAAATGGGGAAAAAAACCCTCCTGTACTTCAACTGCAATGCTGCTACGTTTGTTTATGTGCTCCACCCTTCCTCCCCCTTTGCATTGCTAGGAGCAAGCTCTCAGGCGAGGGCATAGGGTTCAGATTGGAAATAAAATATTGCCCAACAATACAAATAGCAGCAGTCCCTGGCTGGGCACTCAGCATTGTAACACAGAGCCAAATTTATAAGCCTTCTTAAAATCACTTTCTCCAGTCTGAGCTGTGGTACCACACTGGCATGCAATCAGGCCTCACTCCAAGGACTACATTTCTCCTCTCAAACTAGAGTTTGAGAGGTGGTAGGGAGAGGGAATTTGTATTGGCAGTAGATCCTGCATCTGAAAGAGCTTCCGTTCTGCTGGACTTACCCAGGGCAGACTTGAGTACAGAATTGCTGGCAAAGGGTGGGGCTCCACTTCCCATTGAGTCCAAGAATGAGTTGAGCAATTTCAGGTACTCCATTGCACCTGAGAATTCACTGAAACAAGGAACAGGGCAGATCTTTGCTGTGCTGTCCAACAGAAGATACCAAGGCACTTCTCGTTCACAAGTCATGTTTAAACAGTGCTGACCCATTAAGCCCACAGGAAGTTCAAGCTCTACAAGTAACACAACACTGGTGGACTGAAGAGACCACGCCATGATTAGAAGTGCAGAGCAATGCTCTGAGAGGAACAGCTTCACCTCTCCCCTTTCATGACCACCAGCACAGAACTAGATTTAACCTCATGTCTCACCTCAAACATGTCCTGGTCTATAGAAGAGGTAGGTACACACTAATTTTAGTCCTCCTGAACATTAAACTTTGTCTCAGCAGAGAAGGTGCCATCCATTTAGTTGAGCAATCAACACAGTATTATCCCAGCTAACACCAGAAATCCCCACCCCTCCCAGGTTCACCTTTGACTTGAGAGGTTTTAATACAAAGAGGCAGAGCTTGCTCTGCTAATAAACAGTGGCAATCAGACTAGCATTGTCATTCCAAGTCTTTAACAAGGACTAACCAAGCAGTTTGCCCCACAGCACTTGGTCAGTGGTTATGAGCTCTGCCTCAGAGCCTGCTGCTGTGGCCAGCAGTGCCCAGTGGGCCACACATACTCACCACGACTCCTCCTCCTCTTGTCCCGCTACCTCTTTCCTTGTCTGAGGCTTCACAAGTGAATCCACTGCTCGCTCCAGCAGGTTCTCACAGAACGCCTGATGGACTTGTGCAATGGGATCCGCTAGAGAAGAATGATAAACCAAACCATTTAATTTGCATATCCCCCTAGACACCTCCCAGTACACTCAGAAAGAAGAATCAAAATGAAGGAAAGAGCATGAGGAAGAATAGTAGAGGGAAATTCTCAAGAAACTAATGGAATGATTTAGAGACTAAGTTTTAGGGCTTTTTTATCCTTTCAATCCCCTTTTAAAGCTGCAGCCTTTGGCCAAAGATCCCTCTGGCACTTCAGCCTCTCAGCAAAACAGTGACAACACTGCTCTGCAGAGGATAAACCTTGGTCACCCCGAAGTCACTCCCCAAACATTCAGGGCCACCTTTGGGTTGTGTTCCAGCAGATAAAGAGACAAGCAGTCTCTTGACCAGAACAGCATATAAAGGGAGGCAAGCCAGACACTGCAGGCTGAGGAGATGCCTCAGCTCCTCGTGCCCTCTCAGCCATCAGAACCACAAGCAGGGTGGGGATAAAAGGACACACTCTCAAACATGACACCCGTTTTTGTCCCAGACAAGAGTGGAAAGACTGCTTCAAAGTGCAGGGATGCCAGGCACTTGGGAAATGAGCAGCTCTCACCGGGATTCCTCTGTGTGCAGTACAGGCTCTCCTTCGCAGCAGACTTCACCATCCAGCTTCGTTCCACAAAAAACTTCTGTCCCAGGGGGTGGCACAGCCAACGCAACGAGTCAGGAATGGCACTTCGCTCCGAGCTGCACAGGCTTTGAGCCTGGCTGAGAAAGTAGCTCTGGTGAAAGGAGAGGACAAGACTGAGAACAGTATCTAAGGAAAGAGCAGCACCACCAAGGACAAAGATCATATCGTAAGTACAGCTCATATCATAATTGCAGGTCATATTATAATTGTAGTGCTAGTAGATGCCCTCTCCAAGATACAGCAATGCCAGCTTCCAGGCTTTCCTAGATCTCTGCTTGAGGGTGTGATCAGGGAAGATAACACAACTCACCGCCAGGAAACCAAGCTTGCCTCCACAGCGGGTTTTCAAGCCAACTGCAGCCGTCAGGTGAATTTCTGCCATTGTGCTGGGTGGGATTTTTTCTTCTGCACACTCAGCCAGATTCACAGCACACAATGCCATGTGCAAGCCCGAGTAAGCTGAGCTGGAGGGAAGTTTACCTGTACCAGCAGAAGAAGGAAAAGTGTTAATTTTTAATCAGTAGTACCAGCTACTAAATACTACCACAATTTGCAGGACTACTATCCTAAAGAAACAACAAGAACCTGTTGATATGAAGTTCTTTTATTGCATGAACCTGCTGTGTTTTACTAAGTGGCTCCTAAAATTTGTCAGGCTAATTTCTAACAGCAGCCCTCCCAGAGGAGAGAGGCTGTAGTCCTCTCCCTGTATGCTCCAGGATCAGCTGAATCTCCTCATTCAGGAAAACCAGACAGCAGATCTGCCACTTCTGCTCCCACCTGTTATGTGGAGCTGATGGAGCTTGTGATACGCTAGGGCTGCATCCCGAGCGCTGGTCTTGGCCTCATCCTCGAATCCTGCAGTGGCCTCCCTTGCCCGCCACTGATGAGAAGTCCTCTTCAGCAACCACCGCACCAGTGCCAGCTTCTGCAGGCTATAGCGGATCACATTCCAGGACAGGCTGCAGGCCAAGTCCAGGCGGGAAGCTGGCAGTGCTCGTCCGAGCACTGACAGGCAAGTCTGCAGGTTTGACGCAGCTGCAGCAAAATCACCCTGCAAATAACACAACGAAAGGTTCAGCAACAAAAATCACTATCAGAGACACTTTGGGACTACCTTGGCACTGGGAGCAAGACAAACTGATGTGCAAGTCAGGACAAGATCTTTAGCAGAGGGACATCAACACAGAAACTGAAAACCAGCTTGAAATCTGGCCCTAAATATACTTTCTACACATGGTTCTGATCGTGTACTCCCTGTGAGACACATCAGCATTAGACGAAAAGAGCTTCCTGCCTTGTCAAACACCATGGAAATTTCCCTCAACAATATGTTGCATATAATGTTATAATATAATATAATACTATAATATAATATAATGTTTCCTCAACAATAAAGAGGACTTCCAAGAGGCTGGAGGACAGCAGACAGACACAGCAGAGGCCGGATTCTGGACAAAACCCAAGATGTTGCTGCCAAAAACTAATACAAGGTGCAGTAGCTAGCAACAAGGACAGAAATTAGGAGCCTCTTCCACTCCTTCCATGCCTCACTAACTTAGGCTGAGTAGGACAGTAATCTGCTCAGAACAACCTGGCAACATCTTCTCTGAAATCACACAGGATGATCCACTCAAGGAATACAGTATCTTGCAAGTGCCACACCACTTCCTCACTGGGAAATATTTACCCACAATCCCATCTAAAAGATGCATTTGATGCAAAAGAAGGAGTCAACTTTACCCGTGCCAAATCCAGGTCTGCTTGCTTGCGGTGCCTCCAGAAGGTGACTGAGGACCTTGAGTGCAGCCGGGTCACCGGCTCTCCGTGCACAAGGAGCTTTATAAACACACTCAGTACAATCACTCCATTCACAAGCCACAGGATTAGGGTGGGCATCACCCAACCAAACCAACCAGCTGCATCTACAAGGGATATCCCAAAAAGGAAAGTTAAAATCTAACCTGGACACCAAAAGCCTGGCAACACAATGAGTGCTGACTCTGAAGGATGTCTTGCTATGCTTGCCGTGTGTTTAATGCAAAGAGTGCAATTCAATCAGGAAACACCTGTACCAACACCTCTTCATCCAAACTCCAACCCTCAACATTCCCAACTAAATTATTTTTATAAGACTGATGTATAAAAAAATGAATCAGCACTTAGTTTTCCAAGAGCTGTCTTCTGATTTTTCTGTAAGACACACCCACAGGTACTCAATACTCCAGTATCATTTTCCAATCTTAGTTAAATTTGCAAAGTGACACTGAGGAACCATAGTCAGGAAAACAACTGCATGCCTACAGCATCCCCCACCCTCTCCTAAACTGTACTTTTAACTACGAATTTTATGGGATGAGTGTATCAACAAGCCCAGTTGCAGGACTCCATAGCAACAGTGTAGTAATACTTTATGATGAAGTGACAAAAATCAGTCAGTTACCTTAAAAACAAATACAAAGTGAACATGCCTCAAGACTGGTGAGGAAAGGAGGACACTCCTTACACCCTAAACTACTTTTCAAGGGTCTATGCCAAAAGCCCAAGCTGCTGGGCTACAAATAGGTGCCACCTCAACCTCACCACGCTGAGCCATGGCTGGTTTTATGCAAGAAGAATACTGGATGTGAACTGGAGCCATATCCAAGCTGGCTCTCCTTCCATGCCCTGCCCTGCAGTTACTGCCCTCCCCACCCATTAAACAAAGGTTGTACAACTCCCTGAACACACAAACCCATCCTGCTGAACCACAACGACCATCCACTTTGTGACTGGCAGCCTTCACAGCTGCAGGTGGCTTTTAGAGAGACCATGTAAGGCTGGACATCCTCTGTGGCCCAAACTATGCTAGCTCTTTACCTGACTCAATGGTCAGCACGTTCCTGCCGGAGCCATGGCGCACCAGGCTGTCGGACTCGGGGCTTCCTCGGGCGTCCAGGAGGGATGTCAGTGGATTGAAGGAAAGGCAAAGGAATGTGAGAGCACACAGGAGTATTCGAGAGCGATCCACCATACCAAGTGCCACAGGAGGGGAGTCAGGCTCATCTTTAACCTTCAAGGGAATAGGAATGGAGAGAAAAAGGAGAAAAAACACAATGCTTACCATTCTGGAGCACAAAAAATGTTTATGCTAAGGAAGGGGTAGGGAATAAGGAGAAACAGAACATGTATAAATTTTGAGCTCCAGATGAGCAAGGACTCCAGTAAAGCTTTTCTTAGCTTAGTAAGATAAGGCTGAAATATTTGACTGCCTTCAACTTCCTTCTGTGTCCAGTCATTTTAGGAATTAACTCTAACTGTATCCCTGGGTTAGGCCAGGATTAACCTTTGCTGCCCTTACTCTTTTGAGGATCTCCCAGAAAACCCACTTCTGTGATATCCACAAAAAAACCCCATAAGTCAAACACAGCTAACAGCTTTCTGTTACTCTGATTACTTATGGTCTCATAAACCAGAACTGATGTCATCATCCATTTCCAAGTTCTCCTGCTTTACTCACTTGACATACATATCCTGGAAAACCGTAGGCTCTTTGGGTAATGAAAATGCACTCTAAGTCCACAAAGACTGTACAGGGGCTGAAGGATAAGCACAGTTCTTCCAGCAACTAAGGTAGGGCTCAGGTAATACAACTCAGGAAATAGTCTCAATAATTTAAAGAAAGATAAAACACACACATGCACCTTCCTCATCCTTACAGAGGATCTCTAAGCCCTACAAATCTGCTTACCAGATGTCTGCTGGTTCCACTCTGGAGAATAAGAAGAATTTAAATTCTGGCTCTTAAATATCCTGAAGAAGATAGCTTGAATTTGGCAGGTAAAGTCACACATACCTTTGCATCATCAAGGAGCGGGCTTCCTGGCTCTGAATCAATGGAATAGGGAGAGAAGCCAGCCTGAGATCCTGAATCAGAGGCTGGAGGAGACATCAGCAGCACATTCTGGTTGAAGTCATCAATCTTCAGGTCTACATCGTTGTCAACCAGACTGCTCAAGTCAATGCCCTTCAACAGCTCTGAAAAAATCAAAGTGCATTATGTACATGTGTCTCCATCCTGACTCCTGTCAGTGGCTCTCAGATTGGCTCAGTCATCTGGAGTAACAGTGACCACTATCAATACAACCTTTCTGAAGAATAAGAAACTGCAAGATACATCCTACATCCATGCTGACTGCCTCCCATCTGCTACAGAGCCTCCACAACTTACTGTTTTTTTGGTTAGCCAGCTTCAGAACCATGTTCTCCTGCCTCAGCTTATGGTTAGCTTGCTGCAGGTATTTAATGTAGTCAATGGCTTTTCTCAGGACTCCAGACTTGTGCATCTGTAAGGAATTAAATGTACAAAAAGCAGTTTATAATAAGAGTATAAAAGGATCACTCCTGCCTGTAGGAATACCACAACCCTTTGTATCATGTGGTAAAAAAAAGGTATAAAGAACCTATCAGCAGCTGCAAAGGAGCCATTAGCAGAGCATGCTCTGTGGGATGTATCAAAGATAGACAAGGATGAGGTCTCTCTAAGCTCTTTTAAAAACAGTACAAGAGAAACAGATTAACATCCAAATTACAATGGAGTTCACACCTACGTTTCAGGCAGAAATAGTCCTTTGAAAGTACCACAGTTTACAAATGAAGTGGGTCAGTTCTGGGATAGAACAAGCTGCTGCCTGATCACTGATAAATTCTGAGATAAGTAGTTCCCTCCTTGCCTTACTCGCTTGGCCATCTCCACGCAAATCCTTGCTTCCAGCAGCAGCAGGCAAGCTTATCTTCTACACCTAAGCCAAAAGTACTGTGAAGCCACTGCACACTACCCATGTTTTTAAAAGCTTCCACTTCCAATGGAGTGGAATAGGAGGTGACTTCACTAGTGCACTTATTTGTTCAGTAGTCACAGAAGGTATCAAGAATACTACTGCCTGTCTCACCAGCATGAGGTAAAGCGAGTAGGAACAAACCCTGAACAGGTGGTGCAAGAAATCTTGCAGTACTTCAGCAAGCAGGAGTTTCTACAGCTCAGGATCTAAAGGAAATAAACTGGAAAGCTCTGTAAACCCTCATCCTTACTGCAGTCACATGGAAAAGGAAACTTAATTGAAGCAAGATCTGGTTTAGCAGAGTTATCAAAACATCCACTTGGACATTCTACCTAGAGGGCCTATTTTAAGTTAGACCTAATTAATATAAGAACAAATGCATAAGGTATAACTTATTTTCAGGAAACAGTACCACTAGCATAGTAAAATGAATACTTTACAATGACCCTTCCTGAATACAATTATCGAGCACAAGTGATTCTCACCAGTCTTACCCCAATACACATGTGCATGCTACTAACAGCTGCATGTGCCCAAATGCTTCATTTGTTTGAGCAAATGAGCACCTGAAGACAAAGTATGTATGACACCACATTTGCACTTATTTCCCATCTTTACCTTGGCATCTGTCCCCATGACGAGGTCCTTCAGCTCAATGATTTTGTCATTTATGGATGACCGGTAGCGCTTTTCAATGATGTTATGAGTTGTTCTCCTCTCTCCTTCTTTAGGTGGTTCAGGTTGCTTGACACCCCCAGGAACTTGTTTGATAGGCACCTTTTCTTGTCCCACCATCACCGGCATTGTGGTCAAAATGGTCCCATTGCTCCCAACAAGGGTCTACAAAGACCATGCGTAACAAGTGTCAAGAACAATCAGCCAATTTAGATAAAGTTTATGATGGCAAAAGAAGAAGGAGTAAACAAAAAGGATTCGGGAAAAGTTGGTACAGCTCAGAAAATGTGTGAGATGCCAAATTCCTTCCATCTTTCTTAGCTGGCACAAACATTGGCACAGAAACGCAGGAAAAATCTGTCACTCTGGCTCCCACACTGGTCACTGTGGAATAGGAACATCTCTTGTTCTCCAAGCACATCAACACTTCTGCCAATACTACGCTCTGTTCATCCACTTAAATAAATAAAGGGACTAAAGTTCCTCCTTGCTCCTACAATCTTTACACTCCAAGTGTCAAAATCCACCTTTCCTTTGGAGAAATAGCCATGAAAACAGCAACAGCCTACACTACTTCCAATGACACAAGTAACGACACTGATGGAAAGGATCCAACTATGAAAAAACAACCTTCGGCTTGAGGAACACAGTTCAAATTGTGATTTGAATTTCATTAAATGAAAAAAAAAAAAAAAAAACCAATCCATAAGCCATAAAAATGCCTTAATATAAGGAACTAAGACTAATGAGTGATATACAGCAGAATGGAAAGCTCAAACTTGGGCATCTAGATGTAGGACAGACCATCTAAGCAAACTAAAGCAGTATGTACTCAGAAATAAAAAATTATGAATCCCACCAGAACAGCTGCATAGAGGGGCTCCTAGGACAGCTGTAATGAAAGGAAGTTCAGACTGCTTAATCCAGCAAAGCAAGATTTAGAAAGGCACATGTGCTCTCTGAAGTACACCAAGGATCAGGGAAGCAAGTAGCTATGGAGAGTAAGAGTTATTTCTGCCAGAAGATAAAACATAGTAACTAGCCTAGAGCAGCTAGCCATGAGAATAAACTACTAATGAGCAATTTCAGAAACAATTTTGACTGAAATAGTCTTCTAATTGGGATACCAGAAATTAATTCAGTTTCACTTCAAGTTGGAACTTGACAAATAAATGAATTTAAGTCCTATACCTTTCCTTGGCTAATATCCACCTAATTTCAATGTGTTCAAACATGCCTCAGATAGACACAACCTCATAAGCCTGAAGTTGTGTGAAAACATCATCTAAAAGCAAGCAGATTAATTGAAGATTTTAGCCTGGCTGCTAGTAAGTATCTAAGAAGCGTACCATGCTATTGCAAAACAAGTCAAAATTTAGGTCCACACTGACAAGCTTATCTCCCCCAGTAAATATTTATACAAAGATATCTGTTCAGAACATACAAGATCATAATAAATGTTTCTTTGGGGGCATAAATTTCTAAGACTTGATTAGAAGTGGAGGCCATGAAGCACAATTGCCACCTCCAATGATTATGACAAATCCTCCCTGAATATGCCCTCTGAAAAGTAGTTTAATTAGTTGTCACATTTAATATACTACTGTTAGACACTACTGATGTGCAAAAGGAAGTTCCACAGGTACTCTGAGTAAGTTTGTAGCTTTTGGTTACAAGTTAAAAACTAGACTGAGTTTTTAGGCCATATTCCTCGTAGTACCAGAAAAAGGTAAACAGAAATGTGCCCTTGATCTTTGCTTACTGGCCATGGGAAGGCAGCCAAACAATACAATCTGTGTGTTTACCCGTGACAGAAACAGGGTATTACTTGCCCTGGACATGTGTACAACGGCCCTCAAAACCCCTTCTTGTCTGTGCCACTGCAGAATACCAAAGCACGAATCTCTTCCTTGTGGTAAAGGTAAAACCCCTTCTTGTCTGTGCCACTGCAGAATACCAAAGCATGAATCTCTTCCTTGTGGTAACTCTACCTTGTGGTAATCAGTGAGGAGAGGGATGGAAGGACAGCCATAGGGTACCTGCAGAGCTGTGGTCTGAATGGGAGCAGTGAGTGCTGTCAGTGCTGGGTTCTGTACTGCAGCCATAACAGGATTGCCATCTGTTTTCAGGGTTGTCAAGACCAGAGAATCCGTTTTTATGATCTGAGGTTGGACGAGAACCTAGGTTGAAAAGAGTTACAGGTGAAGAGGAGAGCAGGCACGTATTTCCCTGATGATCTCAGTAGCCAGAGGTAAGCACTGACAGTTGTAATAGCTTTAACTCAGTGGCTGGCAAAAGAACAAGGTATTTCTTTGACTTGTTCCCTGCATCACCTGGATGCTTTCCATCAGCCTCAATGTAAACTCTGAGCAGGAGACAGTGTGAACAGCACTGAATAGAGTGGGGCAGAGGAACCACCAGGACAGTGGTTTTCAAACCAGTCACCAGAAGTAAACAAGTATATAAAAACACAAAAGAGCTGATGGAAAAGCAGCTTTCCCCTCTCCAGTTACACCTATAATTAGCTCTCTACATTAACTGTCTGAGTATTCAGTCTAACACAGCTAGGACAGTCTGCTTTGGCAAATACCCATAGTAGCTTCTCCCTGCAATTTCACTGAAAGGATCTGTACCCTTTAACATCAAGCAGATCAAAATCTACTGTAAGTTATTTTGCTCTTATTTCTTTCAAATACCTTGTTGACTCTCTGAGAACATGAGAGATGGCATAGTACAACTTAACCATAGCAACTTTGTCATACTGAGTCTCACGGACAAACATTTTTCTTTAATACAAAGATGCACAAGAGTGAAAAAAAATCACATGTCACTGTAAAACAGTAAAATTATGAAAAAATGATAGAAGAATTAAAATAACACATTCCAGTATCAACCAGTCCTTATAAGATGTGGTAGAGGTGATGGACGTGCAAAGAAGAAGGCAAACGTCAAAGAAAGTCTGTTCAAGTAAAGTTTCCGACTGGGTTTAGCAGTACCAAGTTAAAAAATAAATTTAGACTGCATTTAATTACTGTTTTACTGAAAACAGTTGCTGAGCGTTGGCCAGAAGTCAGATCACATCTCACAACAGGGACTCTTACACATGACCTGCATGAAGTAAAATGCTTCTGGGACACAGGCTGGCTAAAACCTCTCAGGTTTTCTCACATTTGTGCAGAAGCGATCCCAGCCAGGATTGCCAGCCCTACAGCTTCACCACTTCTCCCCAGGCAAGCCAGGGGACCAGACCCATGAAAGCACTTTCTTGTTCTGCTGGATCCCCCCAGCATGCCACATTTTTACTTACTGGAACTTGCTGAACCTGTGGTGCAGCAACAGTCTGGACCGTGGCTGGCGTTAAGGTCTGGATGGTGCCGTTGGCAGCCTGCGTCAGCACTCGCTGGGCCTGCACCGTCTGCTGGATCGTCACCGGCTGAACCTGGGAGGATGTCACCAGGCTCTGGACCTGAGGCTGGAGAACTGAAAAGGAGAAGAGATGTCAGAAATGGTCGAGAGACACACACCTCCTTCATGGAGCCTGGAAATTCTTCTAGCATCACTCCTCTTCTTCCCACTGCTTCTTAGTAGGCAGCATTCATCTAGCCCATCCCACATGTTGGGAAACTTCCAGCTGCTTTGGTGCCTTCTGCAACAGGGCACTGCACCTAGAATAGCAGCTTTCCAGGAGGCACAGAGACAATAGAGCCAAAACCCTTTAGTCTGATAGCACAGGACTTTGCTTCAGTGGCATTATACAGGACATCCAACCTGAATTTTCCCACTCCCCCTGGTCTTGGTGGAGTGTATCCTGTCATGTATCCTATATCCTATATAGGTATCTGTCATGTAAATATCCTATCTGTCATGTAAAGAATCAAAACCTACTGAAGAGGATCAAGTCATCCAGCAGTCACAAAGGAAGACTGCTAAATATTCCTACAGGTGTCTCTGCTCAGTGCAAGTACTGAGCTCCAGAGTTCGGTAGACAAAATGTGCTTTCATTCCAGACTGCTGTGTGGGACACACTGGATCTGCCCAGTGCACCCATCAGTGGGAGGACAGGATTGCCAACAATGACGTTTTAAGACATCTTTTCACAAGCCTCCCAAGAGCCATAGGGCAGAAGGCCAATCCAGAGGAGAAGAGCAAGAAAACAATTATGGTAAGAGGTCACACAAAAACACTTAAGATCTCATTCCTGACAAATTCTTAAGCTCCCCAACTCCAAAGCCATGCAGGTAGGAGAAGGGACATCCTACAGGCAGCATCACAAGAAAGGATCATCAGGCATGTCATGCCTGATGATGCACTTGGAGTTTGAACACTGATGCCATTTACTGCAAGTACACCAGGCACACCTGTAGCCCGAGCACTGCAAGCACTACCTTGGAAGCTTGTGGCCGCATTCTGGTAGATGACTGGCTGCTGGATAATCCTGGTCTGGGGAGCAGAGCTGAACGTTGGCGTGATCATGACGGCCTGCTGCTGGAGCTGAGGCTGCACCGAGGGCCGCGGCTGCAGGACAGGGGCTGAGCGTGGAGGGGCTGGAGGCGTCGTCTGCGCTGCTTTCACCGGCAGGCTCTGGAGCTGGGGGGATGCAGGGGGTGCCGGGAAGGTTTGGAGCTGCACCTGGCTGTAGGGCCGCTGCAACTGCGGCTCCAGGGTCCTGCTGCTGCTGCCACTACTGCCCTGGAAGGTGCTGCACAAGGGATCCGAAAACAGGTCTGGAAAGTCTCCTGCCTGGTTACTGACAAACTGCAGCATCTCTGTAAAACAGAAGAAAATTTGTTCAACGCTATTTCGTCACCCGCATACTTTGACACCTGCCATTTACATCATGGAATTACAGCATGTGTGCACAGAATGAAGCTCTGGGTCCTTCAAAACCTTCAGAGAACATCACACCAATGCAACACCTCCAGAGAGACCAGTGGCCAGCAGCAAAGCACTGCTGCTGCTGTTTAGGGCGAAAAGTAAGACCCTCCCACAACACTTTTCCAGACAACAAGATCCAAGCACAGACTAGACCTTAAAGCCATCTCCCATACATATCTAAAATATTAGAGTCTTGTTCCATCACTCCTTCAGTCTAACCCTTGCAGAAGGAAGAAACCAAGCACCTCCACAATTCCAGCACTAACCACCCAACTTTTTGGAGCTTTCAAGTCCCTTATCTGTACTGCCCCACAGAGTATCTGGAAAAGGAAGAGACAGGATAAAAATTCATCTTCTCTTTCTTTTACTTACAAGCATAACAAAAATTGGGGAAAAACCAGGAAAGGAAACACCACTTTATAAAACTATACCATGATAAATCCATGCATGTGTTTAAAACATCAGAATAACTTTTTCTGTTGGTTTTCTGCCTGCAATCACTGGACAACAGGTTTTCTCCATCCCACCTTCTCCAGGATTTGATGAACCCACATCAAGAAGCTCCTACTGTAACACTATAGGCCTTCCCCCTAGAGGTGAACATTTCACAACCAAGAGATCATTGTTCATAAGCAGAGCTTCCTCTTCCCTCCGTCTAATCCAATTTAATACCTTAAGACATATAAATATATCTGTGTCTGTATGCAGACAGTGGCATGGGAAATCAGACATTCTTCCCCACCCCAGGACCTGCCTCTGAGGCACTGGCTCTTCCATGGTTTTCTGAAAGTCTTATATATTTTTTTCTGGAAACAGGAAAAGAGGGGACCCACAAACCTAAGAGAGATTATAACAAAATAATAAAAATGGGTTTAGGAAGCAAAAAATAGATTTCTGATTTATAGGAAAAAATACAGCAAAGGGCTTCTTACACCAGGACCTTTCTGAATCACGGACCCCAAAGGATGTCACTGCTGTGATTTATGAAGTAGATTTGAAGCAGTAAACTTTTGACAAGAAGTTTCCATGGATTATGGCCCAGCAATAAGAGGGCTATTAATTTGCTCAGCTCTCTGAAATGCCACCCACACATTATCCAATTAATTTGTCTGACGCTCCTCTGTCTGAAACAGAGCAAAGGGATGAATCCTCCTGCAAGCCTCTTGCTCCCTCAATACACATTTCGACACATTTCTGTGATACTTCTACTTTTCCCTTTGGATAGCAATCCTTCCACACCCTGACACACAATTAAGCACTGGCCATGATCACTGCTCTCAAGAACTAGAGTCTATTGGAGGGAGGAGCCTAGGAGGAGATGTGTCCTCCTGACCTGTTCACAACCTGATGCTAAGTGGGGACACACAGCTCCCCCAGCATGAGGCAGCAGCCACCCTTGGGGACCATCTGGACCAAACCCTTGTCTTCACTAGAGGAATGAAAGATTTATTTTTTAATGCATTGCCTTAACTGGCTTTCACAAAACACTAGCAGAACAAAGAGGGCTGTTTCAAGATCAACATCTAGATGGATATTAAAAGGCTCTTCACATTCCAACTGACTTCAGCTAAGACCATCCCAAATAACCCTCACTGTGATAAAACTGATAATCCAGACTACTTCCTGAACTCTGCATTTGATGGTATTGCTATTTAACTATCAGACAGCACAATTGCAAGTAGGAAATAAACATAAATCAGATAAGATTTGCTGTGGTAAATTCCAGCATAAGAACAAAATTTCAAGCATTGTGTTTTAAGGAATGCTGTGTTTAATGCAGCAGATTTAATAGATTATTTTAAAAACTGCTCCTGCTCTCACAAGTTAAATCACATCTTATGACAGACTTAACATGGATTAAATGCAAAAAGTCTAAAGCTTAATTTTTAAGAATTAAGACTGCCAGGAAGTCTAGCAGTCTCAATTAAAACCCACCTTTTTTAAAGGGCTCAAGAGCTTTCCTAATAACAACACACAAAAAAATATAAGCAAGAGAAACAGCCAACACCCAAAATCTGTATCTCTGCTTTTTAAAACACCTTTGCCTACCCAGAACGCAGAATATCTACACTGACTGTGAGAAACCTCAGGTGCTTCTGGAGCCATCAGTGATAAACCTGGTGTCACCAAAGCACCTGCACCCTCTGTGCTGGAAAGGTATCTAGGTCTCAGGCCCTAAAGCAGTGACCTTACTGCAGAAAAAAATCCCAGCCCAACCCAAGGCTAAAAAATGTCAACAAGGTATTACAAAACCAAAACCGAGCCCACCAAGGGCTTCTGCTGCTTTCATCAGCCCAGGGCCTGGATACCTGGCAGAAAGGCAAGGGCTGGGCTTCAGCTGCCTTTCCCAGGCAGTGGCTCAGCTCTCCAGCACAAAGGCTGCTCTTCCTCACACTCCTGGAGGTGCTGTGCTCTGAGAAAAAGAAAGCAGCAGAGACCTCAACCTCAAGAGAAACAACCTCACTGTCCTGAACCCTGATGTGCTTCAACCTCCCACCGACTCAAACCTCGTACTCCGATGTTACCCAGCAGTGCCCTGCCAGCAGAAGATGCCCATGGCTGGTGGAGAAGCTTGTGCTGGGGCAAGAGGCAGAGCCTTTGGGCTCAGCACTGGGGCCCCCCGGCCACTCTTGTGCCCTGTCTTGAAGTATGAACCCAGTGAGCACTGACATCCCAGAGTACATCTGCCACAAAAAATCAAAATCCATGCAACAGGCAGTGAGGAGCCCCCTCTGTCTGAACAGGAGAGAAACACCCACACGGATGACTTAAAAATAAAATGAAAATCCTTGCAAAATTTCAAACCCTGAGATGAATCTATGCTGATGCACAAAAAAAGCAGGATTATCATGTATCTTCCCCCTGCCTTCCCCAGGAAAATCCACCCCTGGAGGTGGGGAGGAAAATGAAGCTCGTTTTCCTAAGTTACTCATCGCTCTGAATCACACCTCAGTTCAGAGCCATTGCTGGGTTCATCAATTCGTCTCAGTTTCCATATGGAACCTGAGAACTCATTACGTGGAGCTCAAACAACAGCAGGCACCTCCTTCAATATGCGCTATCAAACTTTATGAGCAATAACCAAGCCCATTGCACTCTCATAAGGCACATTCTTCTTTTATAACAAAAGAAAAAAAGGAGTATAAACTTTGCCTCAAGCTATGTGGTGTCAGTGAAAGACCTTAAAATACTGGGAAAATTTTATCTCCAGATACTAAACAAGGATATTTTGGACACCCCCAAAACTGAGCTCTGTTTGGGATTACAGCCCAGCAAAGCAGTGAGCTAAGGCAGGAGCTCATCTCCACCAGCCTACAGCACAGACCACACTGAGAAATGTCATTTTAAACGGGCTTTTCAGGAGCTGCCTGGTGTCGCCAAAAATATACATAAAATAGGCGTCACACGCAGGCGCTTCATCTCGCTGCACTTCGGTGGAAAACAGGGGGTTTCTCACAGGTCTGTGCTATGCCAGCGATGCAGTAAAGTTTTAGGATGACAGGGAAAATGGGAAATGTAAGCAGTTAGAGCTGTTTCGATCCAGGAGGGCTTGGAGGCTCGGCCTCCCACGGGCACAAGTGGAGGCACAGCTTCAGCCGTCGTTTAGCACCTACTTTAAAAGGCCCACGAGGAAACACGAGGGGAACGTGGGCAGCGCCGCTTGCCCCGTGGATCTGCGGCAGGAGCAGGGGAGCGCGGTCAGCGCTTTCCCCGACCCCTTCCCGCGCCGGCCACCGGTGGAAGGGTGGGCTCGGCAGCTCGGACCCCCACATCCCCACCGCCTTCCTGCGGCTACGGCCTCCACTCCAGGCGTGCGGCAGCCCCAAGGAAGTCGCTCAGAAGCGCTCCCCTAACAGGAGAGACACGCGTGGCCGCTCGCCAGGCGAGCGCTGCCCGGCGGGACGCGCTCCGCTCCCCCGCCTGTGCCCACCCGAGACGCGGCATGCCCGCTCCCCCCCGCGCGCCTGGCAGCCCGTACCGCGTGGGAAGCGCCCCCACCCTGAACACTCCAGAAACACGATCCAAGGACCACCCACCCACGCCTCCTACCCCAGCAGCCGCGGGCCCGCGCGGGAAGACCGGAGCGCTCCCCCTAACACGCGTGGGGAGCCCACGCGCGCCGCCTCCACCCCACCCCCCGCTCCTTCCCGCGGCTCCTACCGTCGATGTCGCCCAGGGTGAGCTCGTCGCCCAGCTCAGTCAGGGTGTCCATGCTCTCGGCGGCCAGCTCGCCGCCCTCCATCGCGCAGGGCGCGCCGCCGCCCCGGGCGCTCAAGCGGAGGCTGCTGCCGCTGCCGGCGGGCGCCGCCGACCCCGCGCCATCTTGGGCCGGCCCGCGGCCCCGCCCCCGCGGCCCCGGCGCGCGCGCCCCCCGCGGTTTGTTGTCAATGAGACCAGGTCGCCCCCGGCCAATCGGCGGCCGCGGCGGCGCGTGGTGTGATGGCGCGTCAGCGATCAGCAGCTGCGATTAGCATAGCCCGCCCCGCCCCCACACGCTGAATATTCATGAGGGGGCGGGGCAGCCCGCGCGTGGGAGCGGCACTGACGTCACCGCCCCCGGGAAACGCGGGCGGGGCAGGGCCCTGGGCCCAGGATGCCGCCGGGATGCGCGGCGGAAAGGCCAGCTGCAAGGCGGCGGCGGACAGAGCAGGGGGTTTGTCCTTCTCTCTGCAGCGCCCACGGACCCTCACCGCCTGAGGGGCCAGCCTCGACGCTTTCTGGCATACACCCGCTCCCACGAGGAACGGGAGCAAGAGCCAGGATTCTTCTACTTAAGAAAAAAATAAAGTCAATTTTATTCAAGAAAAACCAAATGCACCCATTGCCACCCCCCTCCCCTCAATGGAGGGATTTGGCTCTGCTGTCAAAAAATCCGGGACGTTTCCCTTTCCTTAAAGGCTGTGATGCTGCCAGCCTGACACAGTGAACCAGCTCCTTGGGGAAGCAAGAGCCTGCTCTGGTGTGAGGTCATTAGCACAGGTGAGGAATCACAGGGTGGCTGTGTCAGGTCCTGGGCCAGCCCCTCACCTCTGGCCCCATGGGAGCCCCTCAAGTTGTCTCCCTCCCTACTTTGGCCCTGCTATCACCACACGCCCTCATCTGGCTGCCCTCTGACAAGGGGCTTTGGGGACTCATTTAGAGAGGATGAGCCCCAAAGAGAAGGGATGGGGCATGGGCTGCAGGACAGGCTCTCAGTGGCTCAGGGCTAGTTCCCCAGCATCTTCAGCATCAGCATTGCTTGCGCTGCAGCCACCCACTGGCTACAAAGAGGCTAAGTACCGAAATTCCTCCTGTCCAAAAATTCACTGGGCATTTGCCTCTCTGTGGGAACCTCTGTGGGACCTGCAGTGGCCCCAAGATGCCATGGGCCAGGAACAGCTGCCATCAGCATTTCCAACTACATCTGGACAATGAAACACACATTGCTTGGCGAAACAGCCGCTGGAAAAAGGGAAGGTCTGACCTGGCAGAGGTAGCAGCTGTGCAGAGACCAGGTAGAACCCAGTGGGGGGTGCCAGTGGGATCACCCGTTTAACTAAACAAAAAGCAAAACTGAGAGAAGCGGCATTGCTCATGAGGCTGTTTGGTGTGACATATGCCCCAGCCCACCCGTGTTGGAGGAGGCACCTTCAGCGTGGGGTGTGCTGCAGTGAGGAGGGAAATGTCAGAGAGGTGTCCCCCACACCCCACTTCCCCAGAGGCAGCAACACCCTGACCAGGGGATGGCTCCAGCGTTGCCCTGTCTGTGCTTTACCTCTGCAGAAGGGATATCCCACTTTAGCCCCTTTGGGGCAACCAGCACCAGCAAGCAACCTCCACGGAACAAAAACAAAAGGCAACAAAACAAAACCCACTGCACAAATGGAAAGGGAACGGCCAGGCACCGGCCCAAAGCTGCCAAAAAGGGAGCAAGCCGCTCTGTGTCCCAGTGGTGTCACCCCCACTGCAAGGCACAAGTTCCAGCTACAGCTCCGACTGTGAGCGGGAGATGCGTGGGCCCTTGCGGATCTCCTTCCGCTTCTCTTCCTTCCTCCTCCTCTTCTCCTCATCCCGCAGCGCCTTCTGAAAGGTGTCAGCACTGGGGAAAAACTGTGGGTTGACAGCAAGGGGTCAGCATGGCACAGCATCCACAGCCTCCCAGAGGCACAACCCCTCCAAACCCACCAAAGCCAGTGTACAAGCCTCACAGTCCAGGGAGCTTTGAGCACAGATGCAGCACGAGGCAAACAGAGCCCAACCATGAGACAGGTGACCACACAAGGGAGGGCACCAGGTGCCCAAAGTAGAGCACAGATGGGGAATTCAGTGTTTGTGTTTCAGCCATGCTTATTCAGTGACAGGGGCTTTTGGCCATTTCCCACAAGCCACCCATTCCATTCCCCAGCCAGCTGCCTGGAGCCGCAACACGGATGGGGAAGCCCACGAGACAAGCTGGCAGCATTGCCATCTTACCTCTGACTGGTCCGTTTTAAAGGGATTGCGGTAATCGGGCGATTTCTCACTGATTCCTAGCTCCTGAGCCATCTGCAGAGCAAAAGGGAGACCTCACTGGGGAGTGGTGCCTCCTGCTTGCAACTGTGTGACCAGGGTCACCTACTCTCCCACCAGTCCCCTCTATGCTCTTCCCCCATCCCTCAGCTCAAGGACAGCCCCCAGACATGGGGGGCCCCTGCCTTCCCTTTACCCCAAAACCCTCACCTCCCCCAGCCTAGCAGCAGAGAGGGGGCACAGCAGGGGGGACGAAGAGCCATACCAGCCGCAGGACCTGGGAGTGGGGTCCCTGCTCGAACACACCCGTCAGGTTGCAGAAGCCGATGCCCCAGCGGATGAGGCTGTTCCAGTTGGAATTGCGATCGAAGTAGTGGTGCACAATCTTGGGGAAGCGCAGGACGACGTCCCCGAAGAAGGCAGTGTTCTCCACCACATGAGAGTATGCTGTGGGGACAGCCACCAGCTCCATCAGCAGAGGCTGAGGGCTCCCCAGCATGAAGTGGTCAGAGAGGCAGCAATAGGGTCCCCAACAGACAGGGACCAGCCTAGGTCTGGTCTGGATACACAGGGGTTTTGTACCTGTGTATCCAGCACTGGTCCCACAAAGAATGTCTGTGGTGCACCAGAGCACCAGAAAAAGGAGAGGGGTAAAAGCAAGAGAGGACATACCATCCTTTATCTTCTCATCCTGAGGGAAGGGCCCATCAGGAGGCACATCAGCAGCAATAAGGACAGCACGGGAGTCCTCTAGCACCTGCCAAAGCTCTTGGTCACTGCTTTGTCCTGCCAGCCTTGCCCTGCCCCTGGAGGTGCTGCCACAGCTGCCCCACTTTGAAACTCCATGGCATCCTCCCTTCAGGTCCAAAAGCTCACCTGCCACACACTCCACAGAAGCCCCCAACCCTTCCCATTTCTGCCCACCCATGTGGGCTCAGAGTGCAGCCTGCACTGTGGCTTACTTTGAAGAGTCCCTTGAGCATGATGTCAATGATTTTGTACTGCTGGTTGACGTCATTGAGCTCAATCAAGTTCTTCAGAGCATTCATCTGGTCCTTGCGCTTCACCTCAAACAGCTTCTTATCTGCACCACTGTCAAGGGCACTGTTGACACTCTCCCACCACACTGGTGCTCTCCCCCCTCCACAGAGCCTCTGGCACCATCCCAGCCCTCCCAGTTCTCCATGAGGTGTCTGAGGGGCAGTACCTGAGCCAGGATGAAACACAGATTTCCAGTGAACCCCTTGCCCAAACACCCCAGCAGGGCCCTTAACAATGCTGAGACCTTGTGGGGAGCTTTCCACTTGCCAGTCTATGCTCTGGCTAATGGGCTGGAGGAGGAACATGAACTGCCACCTGTGGGAAGCACATTTCTCTCTCTCTCAGGATTTTTCATTGAGGTGCACAGAGAGAAATGTGCTTGCCACAGCCACCTTCCCCATGGGTCTCCACATACTCATTTTTTCATACTTTGCCTGTTCACCATGGGATGTGTGCTAAGAAGGGCTTGCATTAGCTCACCTCCTCACGGGCAAAAAGTGCCTGTGGCACAGAGGAGACTAAGTGCCACAAGCAGAGGAGTCCTCTTCCACCATCCCAGTTGGTGACCCCAAAGCACTGAGACGTGCAGGTGTGCTCTGCCTTCTGGCTGGCCATGCCACTTCCAAGAGCAGACTGGGAAATGTGCATAATAGAGCAGAAAGACCACCAGGCATCACTGCCATTTCTGCTCTTGCACCAAGCCAGGCACTTGGTTAGCAAGCCCAGGAGCTTGGCTAAAGCCCTTCTACAGAAGGACAAAGCAGCAACTTCCCAGTGCTTCTGGATCCTCTCTTTTCCTCTTCCTTGTGCTCCTTTCCATGGTCTCTGACCCCTTCCCTGTGCATGTGCTCCCTTGAGCTTCCGTAGCCACTAGTGCATATGTGGTCACGAGTGGCAGGCTGCCGAGGATACAGATTTCCAAGCCAGAGTCTACTCTCTGTTTCTCCAGGTCTGTGAAGCTGCCCTGGCACAGCAGCAAGGCCAGTAGAAAGGGGCAGATGATGAGAAAATCCATGTTGGCCACTGCAGCCTGGAAGAAAACAGACCAACAAAACCAATGATCAGTGAGGAGACTTAGCAAAATGAGAAGTCACACATGCCACCTGGAACCGATGGCATACTGCTCTTAGCACCAGGGTCCTTGCCCACCTCTCCCTTGTCCCCATGAGGGGTCTGAGGGATACAGTGGCCAGAGCAGAGCCACATGGTGATGCTGCAGCCAGCTTGTTCTCCCCTGCAAGTGAAGCCCTGATCTCCCCTCTTCTCTTTACCTGCCTGCACTGCCAGCCCCAGGCATCTGACCCAGCACTGACCCAACAGAAAATGTAAGTCCTACCCCTTCTTCCAAAAATAATAGCTAGGTTTTTGCTGGGTTTGTGAGGCAGAGCAGCCCAACAACCACAACAGCAGGTCTGGAAGGAAGAGAAGGATCACTGAGGGGTTGAAGTCCATCTCTCCTTCAAGTCCCAGTGCAACCAGTTCAGTGACCTCCCCTCACCACTTGGGGTATTGGTACCTGGACCCTTTCCTTCACTACAAGCTGGGTGCCACCTGCAGGTCCCACACCAAAAAACAACAGCTGAGTGACCCGGTGGTAACCTCCCCCTCCCCCCAAACAAATCCCTTCCCAGGCAGCATCTGAGGCTTTGCAGGGATGCCCTTGGGCAGAGCTGCTCCTGACCACAAAGGTCCCTCAGACAAAGTCAATGGTTGGAGGAAAAGGTCCTTGAGAATGAGGATCCTCTTGGACAGTCTATACCTGGAAAAGAAGAGCAACAGCTCAGTCCCCAGGCAGCAGAACTCAGGGTGGTCTGTCCTCAGGCACAAGGTTTCCAGGGAGCTGAGCACAGGCCACTGGCAATTACAGAAGTATCAGCTCCTTCAGAGGCATCTGAGCCACCTCCTGCTCCCGAAGGAAAGGCAGATGTGTAAGGCCACCAGAGCTGACCTCACCCTATGACCCATTGCCCTCTTGAGTCCGAGTTTGCCTGCCCAGCCAAACCTGTCTCTGTAATGCCCTAACACTGAAACAAAACCAAATCCCTTCTTCTTCTTTTCTTGTTGCTTTTCTTTTTTTAAACAAATACCATTTCTTCAACTCCAAGCCCATGAAAGAAGCAAAGCAGGCAGCACCAGCAGTTATTCCAGCCCTGCAAGGATCAGCAGCAGCTCCCACCATGTACCTCCTGCTGAGGCCAAGCCAAGCATCTTCACACCCCTGGCAAAGGCAGGGGAACAGTGTCAGACAAACATGAGAAACCCTATGAAATATTTTGCTGTTGTGTTTCGTAAAAGGAACAGACTGTAAAGGAACAGGCCAGAGTAAATACAACCAGCATTATTGACGAAGACATGACTGCCCCTGGTGTGGGC
Source organism: Vidua chalybeata (assembly GCF_026979565.1). NCBI lineage: Eukaryota > Metazoa > Chordata > Aves > Passeriformes > Viduidae > Vidua > Vidua chalybeata. Next base: position 18,339,034 of record NC_071534.1, read on the forward strand.
TCAGCAACATGCCCCATGTTTCTGACACAGTGCGGAGCCAGGACAGCAGCACAAATCCCCATGCCAGATTTGGGGTCTGTCCCCTCTTTCCACTGTGGTGTGAGGCTTAAGCCACATTCCAGCCATCCTGGATGCCACAAAGCACACCAACAAGCCACAGTTGTGAAGAAAATTCTCCAGCACAGGCAAACAGATGTTCTGTTGGACCTACCAGCCTGGTCAGCTTCCAAGAGACTGCTTCACCCTGCCAAAAACCATGACCCAAGGACCCAGGGCCTGGCTCAGCGAGGTGGCGCAGGTCTCCCCTCTGCAGAGCCCCCCAGCTGCTCACTACCTCCCAGGCTCTCAGGGAGGAGGAAATGCAGCAACGCAAAAGCAGAAAGAGCAACTGCCCTGGGACCAGGCTCTTGCTTGCCCCTTGGATCACACATACCACCACATAAGGATTGGCTGGCTATTTACCATGCTCATGAAGAAATGGAAAGAGGAACTGGAGGTAGCCAGTGGCCTCCAGACCAGGCTGGAAGGCAAAGAGCAGAAATGCTGCCCACAACAGCTCTGCCACAGTGCCTGTGGCAGTCCCAGCATGCCTGGTTAGGACAGGGGCTGCAGTATCCCCCATTTCCAACACTGGAGTTGGGTGGCTGTAAGATGTTCCACAGGTGCAACAAGGGGGAAGATGAGCTGCAAAAAAACCTGTTCCAGGCAGCAGCAGAGCAAAGCACAGCTCTCAGCCAAGGCAGCTGCTGACCAGCCAGCTGCTGCAGCACAAGGGCCACCAGCCCGCCTGGCTGCTTCCGAGTCTCGCAACAGCGATGGGCTTTTTCAGAGACACAACAGCAAATGCTGGGGTAGGGAGGGTCAATGTTTTCAATGCAAATGTATTCAGATCCTCCTAACACCAGCCCTAAAGATTGTCCCATGAGACGGGTCAGAAGTAGAGGACTGGAGAACCACACCATACTGGAAACCCATCACCTTTTCATCTGATCTGCTGTCACTCATTCTCACATCAGAGCTATTTATTTGTCATTGGCCATCAGGGCTGAAACAAGCCGGTGAAAATGAAGCAGGGCCCGGTTGTTTCTCTCACCCACAAGAAACTCAGGGCCGCTGACGCCATGTGGGACCACCTCAGATTTAGTTCTTTTCACTGCCCTGGCAATTTCACCCCATTTTAACAGCAGAGGACATTCCTTTCTCTCCAGGGCACACTATGTAATGGCAGAGATGGCAAAGCTCCTTGCAGATGTTCTTCCCCACAAACTCTGTCTCATGTCTTCACACCTGCTGAGGGATGAGATGAGACACAAACACTGCAGAGCTGCTCCTATCTTCCCTCCCTGCTCCTCCCTGAATTGATTTCTGCCAGAGACAGCTCTGCCTGACGCTCCCAGAGCAGTCCAGGGAACCAGGGCCTGGCCTGATGCTACAGATGGAAAGGAGTTTCCACCAACATTGCCTTGCAGCCCTGGCCAGCTGGCTGTTTCAGCAGCAAGCCCACCAGTCTGTCTCACTGTCTATCAACCTCTTAATTTAGATGTGTTTTTCCAAAGACATGACAACAGATGCCATGTAATAGATGGTTAGTACTTCCCATTAAAATGTTTTCAATTACTTTATAAATTTTCCTGCAGGAGCCCCATCTGAACCAAGCATCCCTGAGATTTATTCACTTAATGAGCTTGCAAGGCAGAGCCACGCTGCAATGATTTGGTTCCCAGGAGAAACTTTTGCATGACCCCCCTACTTCCCCTCTGCAGGCACTGAAATGCAGGGGGAAAAGCATCATCCTTCACCAGGAGCATGCTGTGGCAAAACAAGGAATGAAAACTCCCTGCCCCATTAATCCATTCCCGAGGCGCTCCTCCAACAAACAGATGAGGATTAATCTTTTGTTACAGATGAGCCAAAAGCTTCAGAAATCAAACACCTCTGCTCAGACTTCCTCTAGGAGGACATATCTATATGGGGCTTACAGGACCAGCTGCTTCAGTTGAAACACTACTGGCCATTTACACCTGCTCGCCTCCAAAGTCTCCCAACCACTAAGCCCAGAAGCTCGCGTACCACACGGTTTGGCAAACCCGATTTCCTGCTGTGATTTCCAGCAGGAATGGGTCCGCTCCAGCCCACCCTCGCGCCGGAGGGGTTCAAGAAGCACCCTGAGGGGCTCGGGCGGCCGCTGGCACAGGAGATGAGGATTCTCCCGCAAGCTCCGCTGAAAGTAAAGGCAATCCCACAGGGACGGTGGAAAGGGGACCAGCCGAACCTACCCCGGCCGCCCTACGGGAAACCCACCCGGAGCCGTGTCAAGTGGACGTAGCAGGCGTCACACCGCAGGACGCGAACCCTCGGCGAGGGACGGTCCGCTCCTCCCGCGGCTCCAGCGCGGGGCGAGCAGGTGGCGATGGCAGGCAGAGCCCGTCGGGCACAGCCCTTTAACCCAAGGTCCAGAGAGGTGCTCCGGGGCCGCACTGCCCGCCCCGCTCATCGGCAATCCCGGTTGCCCGGGATGGGGGGCCCCTGCCGGGTCTCGCTCGGGGAGCACCGGCCACCTCCACCCCGTACCCCGGTGCCCCGGAGCGGCCCCAGGGCTGCTCCCGCCATTCCCTCCTGCCCCGCCACGGCCGGGTAGCTCCCCCCCCCACGGCCCCGCTGGGCCTCCGGGGGCGGGGATGGCTCCCGGGCGGCGCGGCCGGTCCCCCACCTGCGGGCCGGGTGCCGAGGCCGGCGCTCACGCCCGCCGCGCTGCCATGCTGCTGCTGCTGCTGCCGCCACCGCCGCTTCGCCGCTCCGCCCCGCCGTGTCACTTCCTGAGCCCCCGCCCCGCCCCGGCAGGCACTTGGAGGGTCTGGAGGCAGCAGGGCAGCGGCGGCTGGGGCTGTAGTCGAAGGGGGTCACTCGTGACCTGGAAGAAGCCTTCTCATCCCTATTAGACACGTAGTGTATCTGCTTCCCCCGGGATTCTGGCTGAGTCCCCGCCGCCCCTTCCAGCCCAGAGCAAAGGGACCATCCCGCAGCCTCATGAGCCAAGGGCAGTGAGCAGAGCACCTCTCCCACAGCATCCCTGTACGACATCGTTTCTCCAGGCAGGTCTGTATTTTGATAGATCAAGGGCATCAACCAAACCTTATCCCACAGAAGGGGAAACTGAGCCGTTTCAATAACAGAACTTTTTTAATTTCAACAAACCTTTTTCTCAAAATGAGCAACAAGTAACTTCCTTTGTCCATCTTCTCCCTACTACTCACTGGGATGAATGGCAGGATGGGGTCTCCTGCTACATTCTTGCTTTGTTCCTCTGCTCTTTGCACTGCATCTTCTCATTTCAGTCTCCAATGTGCGAGAGGGACACTGCCACACTTCCCAGACATCTGTCATTGACAGCATGAGTGGAAACCAAAGGAAAGGCATGCACGCTATGGGAATTCCCACATTTGACATATCACTGACAGGAAGTTTTCATTACTAAACCAACCCTCCCCAAGCCATGGGACCCCACTCCCAACACAGGTGAGAAACATCAGTGTCAGCAAATAAACCTGAAGAAAAGTTAAAGCTCCATTTTGACCAGAGGAGTTTGTTGTCCATGTCCATGCCTATGTTATTCACATAGCCCCACTGCTGCATTTCAAGTGCATCTAAGATCCTTCCTAACCACCAAAATTTGAAGGTTTCTTAATACATGAAATAAATCAGAAATTAAAAGTAACTTCAGGAATGTAACAAAACCTCCCATCCAAATTCCTTCGTCCCTGTACAGGAGAGGGACTTCATGGGGCTCAATGGCCTCCACCACGACAACGTTCCCTCTGACTGTTCCACAACAGAGCAGTAATATCACACTAGGGGTAAGCATGAGGACAAGCTACTCCTGACAGGACAAACATCTCACCCACCACATACCCTACACATGGCTGATGACAGTGCCCTACAGTGAAGGAAGCCCCCACACCCACAGGAAATCACTGCCACAGCCACTTCCATCACTGCTACACGTCTGAGGCAATGCAGCATGATGAAAACAGGAAGGCAAAAAAAAAGTTTGAGAAAAAAAACCATACTGCATCAGGTTCCCTCTTTCTCCACAAGGCATCTGGGAGTGGCCTCTGCCTCCATTGCCAGAGAAGAGGATTTAGTTTGCAGTGGCAGACTCTAGGGCCAAACAGAATAAAATCTGGTAATTCCACTCAGTGGTTCCCAAATGCTCTCTGCATTTGGAAAGTGCCTGAGTCATATTTAGGTTTCCACTACTTCATGGGCATACTGGCACTAGATGGCATGCAAACAGAGATTAACTCATTGCTCATCCTCCAGGGAAATCAACAGGGATTGTTACTGCTTTGAAGTCAGAGGCTCCCAAGCCTGTTACCCTTTCATCAGACCACCTCTGCTTTATAGATGAATGCAAGCCCAGCACACAGAGCCTTCTTTAATCCCAGCTGTCTCCTCATTTCCAAGATGTCTTCTCAGATTAGGATATGATGAAGTCTTTCATCCCACAGTTAGCCAAGTATAGAAACCACTCAGTTTTTCAATTTTGTTTGCCTTCAGCTGGAACAAGAGAAGCAGCAGCAAATTAAGTATCCCTTCTACCTCTGTTACACCTGCCACACACATTAGCTATCAAAGGATACACAATGTCCTGATGCTTTACACACATGGTCCTCTGTCCCAAGAGGCGATCCAGCAAGGTCTGAATGATCCCTAACTGTTCTGGCTCCACCTGGTAATGACTATTCTGAATCTGAGGGATCAGAAAAAAAGAATGATTTCCAGAACAACATAAAACTGTTGGGCTTGTTTCTTCTACTTCCTCCCTCATCTCCACACAGACCAATGAGATCTTCAAAGGCCAAAGCAAACACCTAGAGATTCCCTTCTTGTTTTCCTAAGCAGTCACTGCTCTCTTACCTGAGAAAGAAAGAGGTGAAGAGCATGAGACGTGGCCTCAGGCAGCTCTGCTATGTTGGCTTCTGCTGCCTCCTGAATAATCTGGCTAATTTCTTTTTGAGAAATAATATTGCTGCTCTGATATCTCACAAACTTGAACAAAGGAAAAAATAGAGACATTAAATAGTGGAAGAGCCACAGAGTGCAACAGTGACTCATCACTTACAAAGACCACTTCTGTGTACCATTACTGCAGCACCATAACCACAGGCCTGATTTTTATACCACTTCTAATGGAACCAGTACAAGTATCTATGTTGATGGTGCTCTGATTTATAGCCAGACTTATTTTGGTTTAAGCTGGGAAGGAACTAAAATAAATGAAGTAACCCTTTAAAACTGAAATAAGTACAGTAAATACTCACAGACCCATCTTATATTTGGAGGGGGAAGGTTCACTTTCATAACTCCTTCCTCTCATTCACTGCCATGAGGGATGTATCTTCAGTATTTCTGCTAGGTAGGATCACATTCCCCCTCTAGCCCACGGACCCCACATACAGCAGGGTAGAATATTGCACTAACTTCCTGTCCTGAAAAGTCAGGTCTGTAAGGTCGAGATGGGAGACAAGCTGCAATGCCAAGCAGCCAACTTGCTCCCTGACTGGTAACAGCAGTTGCCTGTTCTTTGCAAGTTTCCCCTCTCCTCCCCAGGGATCCTAGATGATATAAATAAATGTTACCAACACCAGAAGAACGGGAGGTGCTCACTTACAGCAGCCAGTTTCTGCAGGGTGTGGAAGTTCATTTGAAAGTATCACTATTAATACAGGGCAGGAATACAGTCCCAGGCAAAGCCACAGCAGTATCAGAGACTGTGCTGCATAGCAGGTTAACTACTAATAACCAGGCCACGTGCATTGTACCAACATATTGGGAAAGATGGGGAACAGCCCACCCTTCTGCTGCTCACCAAAGTCATCAGCCTGAGAACTTCTGGCTGCAGAAAGGACTTCTGGCCCCCGCTGAGTAGTGTGAAGAGCAGGAATCGGTGCCACGGCTGTGAAGCAACGTGCAGAGCTGGAAGAGAAGGAGAAACCAATCAAAGACAGCTGTAAAACCGCCAAAGTGACAGGCTGAACCCAGCTAAGGACAGTCTTCAATACTGACCCCAAGTTTTCTCTCCTAGACCCCACACTGTGAACCACTAAGGGGATATTTTGCAATGTTCTTACTTGCTTTTTAATCTGTCACTCTCTGGGCAAGAGTTCAGTCAAGAGGACAAAAGCTTAATAGCTTTTCAAAGCAGAAAATACATATTGTCCATCTTTGTGCTGGTACAGGAAGAGAAACCTTCTCCTGGGGTGTATGTCATATATAAAACAGTGAGAGAATATCTTTAGCCTGGGGGTTTAAAAATAATACCCTCCAGTTTCAATATGAGGACAACTCTCCTAACCTCAGTTTTTATTTAGCTGCAGAATACACTTTGGGTAATGAAGAAAAGCCCTGTAACAGAAGCCGAACAAACTGAGGCTGGATCTGCATCAGACAGTGGACTATGGGGACCAGCCAGGCTGATGGTAGCAATGCAGTGAGTAGAGAAAATGTTCTTACTAAAGAACATAAACGATAACATAACATGTATTAGGTAAGACCATAAGGCTATGATGGCATGAAGTCTTTCACTGAATGCTGAAATTAAAATGTTATTACCTTGTATTTATTACAGGTTAGGAGCATGAGATGGACAAATAAATCAGCTGATATAACTTGTTATACCATAGCAACTCAGATTGTTGAAAAGGTCTCTTTTCCACTGGCAGTCACATAACCTCCCTATTGCCACTACAAGAATCTTTTCTATAGGAAAACAACACTGAAAAATAATGTAAAATATTTTGGGCATATCTTTCATCTGGGGAAAATGAGAAAGTACCAGCACTGTGCATGAACCTGCTCTGCACATTTGGAAATATCTCTGGATCAAAAGAGGGTTTTAGAAAGCCTCAAGTGAGTCAACTCCTAGAGGCAGAGTCCAGGACAGACTCTTTTCAGTCTTCTTGCATCTTTAAGCCAAATAAAGCTATGACCATCATTCTGCTTGGAATAAGGAGACTCATGTTATGCTGATATGAACTTCAGCACCACAACAGCCTAAGTGACAGGTTCAGCTGTTGCTGCAGCAGCATTTCATTAGTTAAATCCCAAATCAGCAGAGCCTCCCCATAACTTTTTTTTTTTTTTTTAATTCAGCCTTTTAATAGCCTCCTTTCAGCTACTGGCTGCATTCATCTGCAGTATTACATCTTTATCCAACCACTTCCTCTCTCCCACCAGTGTTCCTTTTGCCTGGTGTTCATTCACTCCATTCCCTTCTCTATTAGTGTTTAAACAACTGCAGTGAACAGGTCAGGGTACAGAGAACTTTCTGGTTTAAGAACAGAGCCAGCACCTGGACTTTGTGGCAGGAGGCTGACAATAAGCAGAAGGGTCTATTCTTGCCCCCCAGCTGTACAACGCAGTCATATTACGTTATACTGAAAACATGGTATGCATTAGGTCTGACATGCACTCTGGAAACCAAGGTTGGAATTCACCCCTGGAAATCCAGAATTTCCATCTTCCATTCCCTAAGGCTGCCTAGTACCCAGATCTCCCCTCCCTTCCTTCAAGGCCAGACTATGACCAACACTGTCCTTTTGGTAAGACATATCATGTTCAGATCCTCCCTCCCATATGCTTATGGTCTAAAGGTTTGATACAATTGGCCTGAAGGTCAAAGACGATTCCTATACTCCTTCCATTCCCAAACATTTCCCTCTTACAGGGTTGGAGAACTACTTTTTGCCTTTTGGAAAGCACCTTGGTGTCCAGAGCCAAAGTGAAGGTTCACGCCTGCAGGGGAGCCAGGCCCTGTGATCTCATTCCCACAAAGCACAATATTAACTTTAGGCACCCAAATAATTTTTCTTGTTTGGCATAAACTGATAGCACATTTTCCTACAGTGCTACTGGATAGAGAACAAAGAGCTCAAAATCCCTGCAGGAGGGGAACTAGGAGAAGAAAGAGCATGAAGACTTTACCAACATCCTGGTTCTTCACATACAGATATTCCACTAAGGTTTCTAGGCAGGCAACTACTGCCGGAGAAAGAAGCAAGTCTTTCTGGAATAGAAAGAAAAAAAAGTCAAGAGCTATTGCAAGAGGAAATTTCATGAAGTGTCAGGATCAGAAGAGCATGCAGCACAGGAAAATAACACCTTTAATCTCCTTCAAGGAATGCAGTGTGCTGCAAATTATCTGTCACACCAAGGAGCCAGACAGAGATACAACTACTTCTTTTGAGACTAAAAATAATAAGTAACAGCCTCCAAAGAATAAAGATAGGAGCCCAACACAGCTTAAGAGTTAAACAGAAACTCATGTATTAGCCCTGGAGCCCAGCATCACTTGAGCAAGTTAAATGTATGCTGATGCACTCACTACCCCCAAAAGCACCTTGTCAGGGGCATGGGGGATGGACTGGGATTTGTTATACATTTCCCACATCTGTCCCTATGGATGTGGCATTCCTGCAGAGAAAGAGATGGGAAGACAGAAATTGTCATTAGTACACAGAATTTCAGCTACTCAGTTGAGCAGCAGGGAGCACCGCATAGCTTGATTTACCTTCTTTCTCACTGCACTGTGCTGCAGCAAGAGCATTTTCCCTCCTCCTCAACACAGATCTGTAAGAGGTGGAAAATGCAGGGAGAAGAACAAAAAGCAGGCAGCCCCTTTGAATCTGCAGCAGGGTGGTTTCTCCTCAGGTTAATGCTCCTGCTTGAAGCCCAGCACTACTGTTGTTCCAAAAGTCATATTTTATATACCTGCAACTGGACATGCACCAGAAGGTTCTGCAGACTGACAACAAGCGAGAAGACCTGCTGCATGGCAAGGGGGTGCAAGGCACTGTCCTGCAGTGATGATGGCTGTGGTTGAGCAGCACTTGGGGCTGTGTTTTGGCTAACAATCACCAGCAGGGAGGAGGAGAAGTTCTGTCGCAGAACGGCTCTCAGGAATTGCATGATGCTCACTAGACAGGGAAGATGCTTATTAGTGTGTGTCAGTGTTTTTCTCTGCTCTACCCTCTGTGTTGGTGCCTGTACAATAGCATGGGAGAGGGCGACGAGACAAAAATGTGAGCTTAATAGCCCACCAGAGTTGTCTGGCAGCTGCTGACAGCTGTAAACAGGAATGGCAACATAAGTTTCTTTGTTCTCCTTCCCTGAGACACGAACACAGTTCACAGCCAGTTCCAGATGTCACTACCAACCTCCAAAGAAGATCTGTCCCAACACAGAAGAACTACAGAACTTCCCTTTTGCCCCTTCTCACCAGTAGTTACACATTTACAAAGTCATATGGACCAAAGTTTCCAGATTCCCTCCAGCACCCCCACCATCCCATTCCATAGTCACCAGTTCTCCCTTGTTGCTTGTATAATGGTACTAGTGGCTGCTTCCAGACAAATCCCCCTAACAGATGCAAAATACCTAACAGCAGGATTGGCTTCTTATTCCTGAAGATGACTGCATTCAGGACTTCTGTAAGGTCTACAGAGAGTGTCTGGTGAACCTAGAAGAGAATTAAATAGAAGAGAAAAAGTGCTGGTTTGGAGCAGATAGAAAGTACTTCTTGTTCTTAGACAGTATCCGGTGATGTCCACTGAAAACCAAGGGAACAGCAACAGGGTTTCAGGGGGCTGACACAGAAGGGAGAGTTACATCATTGGACCCACATGTTTCCCTCACCACTAGCCTGAGCTGCACAGCTTCCAAACCAGAGTCTTGTTGTCACTACTCCCTGCAGGACCTCTGTCATGCGGCTGTCAGCCTGCCAAGCACATGACGTGGCAGAAACAGCCACCATCAAGGTGGCTCTACCTTAGCCACAGAGCCAGGCAGCAAGACTGAGGAGCCAAGCAGTCAAAAACCAGCAGTGGCCAGAAGCTGTCCTTGCCTGCTGGAGCTGGGGCCTGCCAAGAGCCCAGGGATAGGAACCATTGCATGGGTGAAAGTGGCAGAGGAGTTTAGGGACTTGGGAACTAAGTGAAATAGGAACCATTGTCTTGCGAGGGAAATCTGCAATACATTGTTTCCTTCACAGAACAGTCATTCAAGAGCAAGGGCATGAAGCCTCAGAGAACACCAGAAAAGTTAAAACTCTTCAACAAGCCAGAGAGTTGATATGGGAAGGCAGGCATAAGGATCACAGGGCTGATTCCTTTAAATACTCTTCGAAGAGAGAAATATTCCAAAGAGAACTAGGAGTAGCTCCTGCAACATGGTGGCAGTGGCTACTCATCTTAGAACTGACAAGCCAAAGCCTCTAATAGCCTGCCATCCATGAGCCCTGCTTATTCACAGGGTAAAGCCAGCAGCAGTAACACAGTTAAAATGTAAGTTGGCTATGGCCAGACAAATCCTCACTATTAACATCAGCCTGAGATGAATGCAGCCATTTATTTCTTGAAGCCACTGTTCTCCTCTAAAAAACTGCAGACTCAGGGAGACAGCCCATCATCAGCTCACATTCACAGCCACAAAGGTGCTCTTATGAGAGTCTCCAGGATGCTTTGTGCAGCTCTAGCTACACTGAACGGCAGAAAGAAGCAAAAGAAGTTACTCTTCTGCTTCTTCCCCTTCAACAGAAGATTAGAAACACTGACAATTAGAAAAGCTGAATATTAGAAACATTGAAGCAGTCTTGAACTATTTCCACTTCCCAGCTGTATCTGCAGTTTCTGTCCTCATCTCTGATGCAAAAACATTTCTGAGATGTATATCAAAGCACATCAAGCCAGTGGTATTGATAAAACCAAGCAACAGGCTTATAAGCTGCTAAATGATTGCACTTCAAGGATCAATATGAGCTGAGAGCATCACTCCCAGAAGATGAAGCTCAATACTTGACATTTGACACTAGAACGTTGTTTGGGACTGGCACAGCACCAGACACAGCCCTGACTTAGAAACTGAGAAGGCAGGCTGTACTTAGCAGCTCACAGAGCAGGGCCAGGCTGCATTCCCACAGCTGACAGTCTGTACGAGTATCATGCTCTAAGCCCTAAGCAGAGGTTGCAGGCTAACAAAGTAATGGGTGCAGACTTGGTCTGGGCTGGTGATCTGGAAAACATCTTCCCTCAGCATTAGAAATCCAATTCTTGCTTTTCTGTGCACATGCATCCATGTCCTTAATGTGATTTTATCATCTGTAAACAGGCTTACCAACTCCAAACAGCACACTCTGCTGGGCATAACTGCAAGAGCAGTGCTCACAACTCATGACATCCTCTCTAACTCCACATCAAGAGAGGTCTGGGTAGATACTTCAAAAGGAAACATTTTCTTTGGTATTGGCATTGGAAAATGCTTCCTTCAAACTTGTAATTCCATTAATAGCTGACAACTCCAGCTTAGAAGTCTTATTGGACTGCAAAGCATCAAATACAATGACAGCTGCCCACATTCATAAGAGCTTGCTAATATTGAACACTTGCTGGCCAATAATAGGTTCTATTCCACTATTGATCATTTTAGTAACAAAAAAGCAGTTTATAACATGGGAGCTGTGCCTTTCCATCCCAGTCGTCCCTTGAGAAAGGTTTTTAAATCTATTTTGCTCTGTCCTGAAGGGGAAGGTGATTTGGATCAGGAAGGCTGAGTATGCACTTCTCCCCACAGGATTTGCACCCTTCTTTAACTCTTGAATGATTTGTGTCTCAGACCTTCAGGGACATGCTAGCTTCCAGTCCTGCTGGAGAGGTGCAGCAGGGAATAACTTGTGGAAAATAACAAAAGAGAAATCAACACAATCAGATTACAGGCCAAAGCAAAATACTTTCATATATATATATATATATATATATACACACACACATATTTATTATTAAGGTTTATCCATGTGCTGACTCTGAACACTAGAGTGGTTCTAACCTCAGTATTGTAGCGATGCTGATAAAGCAAAAGGGATGCCACCAACAGCCATCCAGAGCACAGCAAGGCATCCTCAGATGACAGGCAGGCAGGTCTGGAAGGAGGGGACCACAGCCAGGTGCATTCCAAAACCTTCTGCAGGAGTTCTAGCAAGGACACATTGGAGAGCAGCACAGCCACTGCTGCATAAGAGAAACATAATCGGAGAGGGTGATGGGGTGACACAGGTTAAACCAGCTTGACAAGCACAACAGAAGTGCAGAGCACACCCCTGCTTCAGTGAGGTAGCCCAGCTGCCACAGCTCATCTGAGTGAGGCTGTCCAGCTACTGGTATTTATCTCCTAGAGCATAAGCAACTGCTCAGCCAGCTAATCAGCTAACAACACAATAGAAAAGTCAGTTAGAGCTTTTCCCTAGTATTGTTTAATTTTTCTGAACTATGACAATACCAGGATATTTCAAGCTAGGTATAAAAGGCCCATTGCTGTGTTTATGAACAAGAAAAATAGTGATTCTGTCTATCAGCAGCCAATTCTTGAATCATCAGAAGGCAGCAAAACCAAACCAAACCCCTCAACCTAAAAAATCTCATCCAAAGTACGAAATGGTCTCTAATTATAATGCTGTGTCTGGATGGGGAAACATCCACCTTACTTGCTAAGACAGTTAGAATACAGACTCTGACTGTCAAGCTACAACCTCACTGAAATTAACTTAGCAATCAATACAATCTTCCCTCACCTCTCTGTTGACTGCAAGGTGTTGTCTGATGAAGGCTCCAGTACAGAAAATTCAAGGATGGCTGCAGGAGGTCAGTGTCCCTTGGATTGCATTTCCCACAGAGATTACAGACTGGAAACAGAAGAACAGGTGTAACAAGGACACCAACTTAACAGAGCACCTCGGCAAATGAAAGAAGTCAGTCAGTGGGGAGGGAATTCAGATAAAGTGAAAATAAACAGAGCATGGCACAGACAAAGCAACAGGCATCTGCTCTACAGTGTTTGCTTTAGAGAAGACAGTGCAGTGGAGAATGAGTGCAGAAGTGGGGAGGGGAATTGAAAATGGTATATTAGAGTGCATATATCACATTAGGCAGTAATGAATCCAAGAGCAATAGACTTTAGGTTATCTGTTTCCACAGTGAAAAAAACTGCAGTGTGAGTTATCTGTTTCCACAGTGCGAGTTTGATTCTAGTACTAGAACAAGCATAAACAACAATGTGACTGTCTCTCATGGTGACCAGACTGGGGAAAGCCATGGAGAGCTGTGCTCCTCCACTCTCACCAACTTTGCTCACACTAGGAGTAAAATGTCATGTTTGTTGTAACCACCAAACACTTAGCAACAATGTTTAGTAAGAGTTAGGGAGGGAAATCCAGGATCGCAGGGCTCAGCAAAACTGCCATTGGAGAACATTTGGAGAGCTTACAGTTTGAGTAAGCAATTCTCAAAAAACATGCACCAACACGGCCCTTCCATCTAAGAGGCCTCATTAGAGAAGAGTGTCTTGCACATCCACCCCTTGAGAACACAGTCTGGAGGCCAAGGAGGGAATAAATGGGGTGGCTGAGGTAGGGAGACAGTTGTGCAGAAAAATACAAAGCAGAAAGCAAGAGCAAAAGAGGCTTCTGACTCCTGGGAGAAGCTGAGCTGTGTTTTAAAATCACAGCAGCTAAAAAGGGCTGGGATCAAGAGGCCATGGTTCTTCCACACCCCCAGTTCCCTCAGCTAATGAATGTATGAGAAATGCCGCTTCTTTACAAGGGCAACACAGGTATCCCTGAGGTATGAAACATTTCAAATTGAAGGGGATAGTCCTTCAAAGTCTGCTGGAGAAACCAATTTGTCAGAGCAGGGAAGAGATGAGAGGATCAGCTGAATTTTCCTCTTGGTATCTATTCTTTTTTCACAGCCTGTATGAACCTCCAATAGCCAAGTAAGAAGGCAGAAGTCGCCAAGTAAGGATCACCAGACAAGGTAGCAGGTTATGGTATGGTAAACAAACACAGCCCGCTCTTCTGTCTTTGGGGTGGAGTGGGCAAGCTATGCAGATGGTTGGGGGCCATATACTCTGGATTCATATTCCAAGGAAAGCCCAGTTTCACTAGACTGCTGGTTCCTGATAGCTGATGAACACGACAAGATTGTGGCCTGAATCCCACAAGACTGTTATAGCAAGAATGGACAGGAAAGGATGAATCAGGAAGCACACCAGCCATGCGGTCATGCGCCAAACCAACAACAGTCACTGACCCTGAAATCATGTCATGGTCAGGGGAATACTTTGGCCACCTTGTGAGGTTTCAGACAATAAAAACGTATTATAAAAGCAAGAGGAAGAGAACCTGGGTCTTGTTAACTGAATTAGTTACCATAACTCTTTACAAGGCTCTGTCTACGAAAGCATCTCAAAGCAACCATTAATATAATGCAAGGTCAATCTTCTCTCAAAAGACAAAGAGCAAGCCCCTAATCCTATTATGGAACAATTAACAAACACTTTCCTGGGAGAAGATGGATGCACATACTCACTCTGGTGAAGCAGCTTGAAGTCTGTGCTGTCCAGCTCCCTTATACCCTTGCTCCGCAGCTGCACCAGGAAAAGAAGGCTCAGCAAAATAGGCAGGTTCCTGTTAGCTAAGAAGGGCACAGACAGCTTAGCTTGTCAGTCAACTCCAAACTGTTGTACCTTAAAGTCTACCAGGAATTGTTAATTTTCTGGCTCCAGAATAAGGACACACAGACACAGCCCCAACTTTATTCTCATCTCTACAGTCCCCTCTGATCAGGTCCCCTTTCTGTCACTCTTGCTTGGCCTGAGTCACACTTGAATCCTGCCAACACCATTTTAGGAGCAACTAAAGAAGAGGGGAAAAAAAGGCTAGGGTCATTCACACCCATCATGAGCTATGTAGGGAGCGTGTTCCTCACACTTTGAAAATGATACTGCTAATAAACAAGAAGTCATTAGCCCTTTTCTAGACTGCTCCCTTCCTGCCCACTTGACCATCACTGTTACACTTTCAACATCAGCTCAGCTGCACAGCATTTGTTCTCCTCCATCTTGTGAGACTGGAAAAATGTTGTCCATTCTATCCCACAAGGAAGGACAGAGATAGCAGTGAGAACCCCACACAGCAGGCCTGTATGTAAGGAAAATGGAGCTACTTAGACCACCCAACACTCCAGAGCAATCCTTTCCCTACTATTCACTTTTTTGCAGTGCTGTAAAGGGGTAAAGATTTTGTATTGTGCTCAATATACAGCAATACCTACAGCAAGGAACTATCACCTTCAGTGAACATTTCCACAAAGGCTCAAGAGTCTTCTGTTTTGAGGAGGAAGCATTTATGGGTGTCTTTAATGTTAACATATTCCTGATGGGGTCCCACTGTTGGGCCTCTTCTTTGTCTAAAATCAGGTTACTGTCTGAATAGGGATGCAGGATTACCCCAGGCCTCAGAGAGCTGTCTGTGTACTGGGAGAAAAGGAAGTCTGTCTCCAGAGTACATGTGGTGTTTGACTTTCTGGATGGGTTGCCAGGATGTCACATAACAAGTTCAAGATGCAATACAAAGAAGAGGTACACATATTAGCAGCAGCAGAAGGGCTCAAATCTTGCAAAAGCTCCTATAGCTCAGTGTCCTACCTCCATCACCAGTGGTTTGGAGGAATAGGTCTGACTCCCTATAGGAAATGAATACTTTGCCTCCCCACAGCTCCTGGCACCCCTACATCAGGAGCAGAAGGACGCATAAGTTCAAATGTGCACAACTCCAAACAAGATCAGATCTTGTAGCCTCATGCTCTACCAGGCTCCTGCTTTCAGTGCCCCTCCTCCAGCCTACTGACTTCACTGGAGGTAAGGCAAAACCACTTTCCTTCTCGTTGTCTCCATCCCAACTGCTGCACAGCAAAACACTTAGAAACAGAGCAAAGCTGTTAAAAGCATCAGTGGCCCCCTCAGGAACAAGTAAAAGTTGTGCTAACTCCCAACCCTAAAGGAGCCAAGGACATCCTAGCACTGCTCCCTCTTTCAGTTCAAGCTCACAGACTGGTTTGCACAATATCTTTCTTAGTGGGACAACATCACAGGTACGGCTAGTAAAAAAACCAGGCATTCCCCAGTCACAGCCTTGCTCCCTTTAAGAGATTTAACAGAGTTATAAGATCTGGCGATACCACAGTCCCTGTTTGGAGATCAATATCATGAATGATTCAATCCTTGCTCCTGGTTTCTGTGTCCTGGGAACTGTGTATACTCAGGCACATCCAGCTGTTTCACACAAAGAAGAGGCAAAAAGGAGGATGTTTTTCAGCCACCACTTGGGCCCCCATTCAAGCAGGAAGATTTACAAGCACAGCTCTCTATTTCAACCCTGACAGCAGTACACAAGAACCTTGCCTTGGTTTAACAATCACAGTTTGAAGCCTGAACAACCTAAATGAGAAAAAACGGCTCTCACTTCAAAATGAATCTCTGAAAAAGGGAACTAAATTAGCACAGTTCTGTCCATAAGTTTCCTCATGCAGCTAAGTACTGAAGCTACATCAGCAGTCCAAAACCACTCTATCCCAGACTGTGTCCCTACAGCTAATTGATCTTACAGCAAGATCAAGTCAGAGGTGAGGTCACCTTGTAGGGTGGCTGAGCTGCTCTCTACCAGAAGCTGCTGCAGAATCTGTAAAAATCGGCTCCGAAGCAGATCACAGACAAGGACATCCTCATTTCTTTCCAGAAAGGTTCTTAGAGTCATCAACACCTTCCAAGCCACTTCCACAGAGCTTGAGCTGACCAGGTCCTCCAAAGGAAGAAACAAACACATTACCTTTCTACCCTGATTAGGCAGAAGCCACCACTATTTAATACAATTATGCTAATCTGGTGCCTTGAGAAACAGCCTAATAAAGCACCATTAAGATTAAGTATGTCCTGATTAAATAGAGAACTGAATAAAGCAGGACTCATGTCTGTTAGGCACCACTGAGTAAAATCTCATTTAAAGAATGATTTGGCTCTGTAAGTGTAAGGGTAACATACATTTAAGGTCACAGTTTTAGACAAGGGAGACCTAAACAAGAGAACAGAATCTCTGGCACCTCTGCTCTTCTTGTTTTTTGAAAAATCAGCTTGCATATTAAAGATGCTTGTCTAAAATCAAGCTTATGAGTCAGTCCATAGTTCCTAAGTTTCAAAAGACTGGCAGCCTTGTATGTGCAGTAGTAACATAACTAAAGCGCATGAAACATATGCAAGCTGGGCATGCAATCAATCACAGGAGAGGGGAGAGTCATGTACACAGCTCACAAGCTTGCCTCTTGACTACAGGGCTCTGTCTGGAGTCTCTGAGCTGAATCCCACAGCCAGTAGGCTTAACTTGGGCAGTCTTCATGTTGAGGTACATTACATTACATTCACTTGCACAGCACGTACAGAGGCAGTTGTATAAATATCAGACAGAAAATGCCTGGTAGTGCTGACATAATATGACCATCTCAACACATATTAGGTCAGCACTACCTTTCCTCTCTTCCTGCAGTAGACCTGGCTACTGCATTGCAACAGTAGAGTTGAAGAGGTAAACAGGAAACTGGTCTCAGCAACTGAGCTTACAGCCTGCCTGGACAGCTTGCTGCCTCTCCCAGCTGCCTTCCCCAATCACACAGCAGTAATGCAATCCAGACTTCAATGATGCAGAGAAAATGGCTGTGGGACTCCATACCCAAGGAAAGCAAATAAGATAAAAACAGGCTGGCTGTGCCATAAAAAGCTCTCTAGTTCTGAGCCGAATTCCTGCCTCTAGCAGAGACTTTCATAAATAAAGGGCAGGGAGATGTCTGCACAATCATCTCTGCTGACATAGATCTGCTTCATATGATGTTCAGGAACGTAATCTAACATCTCTGTTCTCTGAGAGAGGAGCACCTCAGACCTGGAACATGGAGAAGGCAAGTCGGACAACATGTCATCATGACTACACTTGTATCCAGATGAACACACAGAGCACAAAATAATATGAACCTATGGCTACAGCCTTTCTGGTCCTGGCAAATGCACCGTTGTGTTAATCAGTTCCTTCCTACCCAGAAGCTCAAGGTCTCAGATGAAGTCACTAACCATCTGTTATATCTAATCCAGGCAATTGTTTAAAACAGATAAGCAAAGAAGTCATCCTTGGAAGGACATTCATTTTTGTTTTGCTGTACCATGCAGAGGCCTTTCCACTCCACTAGCGCATTTTGAGGCTTAGGTTATTAATCTCGTAAGTTTTCTTTACATCTGACAGTATATTTATCCCT
Source organism: Vidua chalybeata (assembly GCF_026979565.1). Lineage (NCBI taxonomy): Eukaryota > Metazoa > Chordata > Aves > Passeriformes > Viduidae > Vidua > Vidua chalybeata. The sequence goes on from NC_071534.1 coordinate 18,357,216, forward strand.
GCATATTGCACTGTTTGATTAGTTCATCTAAATTCAGATTGATTATGCTCTTCCACAACTGAAAGGTGAATTGTCCAAGCCTGCAGTTTATTACAACGGAGACATCGTTTATGTTTTGCTTATCGACAGACCTGCTTCAGTTTATGGAGTAGTAAGTTCCAGAACTACTGCCAAAAGTAACAGTATGGACAAGCCTCATGGGACACCTCACCTCCTTAATTTGTCCTGATATGTAAACTCATTGCTCACTTTTACTAATGCTCTGCAATGGTATCAAATGCCTGGATGTTGTTACCTACTCTGCAATATCATCCCTACTGTGAAAGAACTGCCCTATGTGAGAGCCCTCCTGGCAGTCATTTCAGTAACATCAGATATTAAAATTCAGCTATAGCCTCTTAGATCAGAACAAATACGTTCTGTAATGCCCAATGGATGCCCACTCAGAGTCAAGCCTTGCTTCCTCTTACTTCTTTACCATCTGCTGACATGGGTTTGCCTTCTCAAGGGTAGTTAGTTTTAATTTCTCTAACAGACTGGAGAAGAAAACTCACAGCTGTTAGGTTTTGCCCTTACAGGCAAATCTCATGTTCTTCTGTGAGAAAGTTAGCAATTATTTACTATGTCATGGGACAAGAGGCCACTGATGGGGAGGGGTGACGGGAAGGTGAGAACAGTGGAAGAGAGAAAAGGCCTCTAAGCAGCCATCAGAACACAACTGTGTCATGATTACATGGGTTAACAGAGCTCATTACACCAGCTAAAGGCAAACACACTAGCCTGCTACTTCAAGGCCCCTTTCTCTCCTGCACAGATTAATTTTCCCTGTCATAAGACTTCTATTTTATCTTTTAAGAGTAATAAAACATGTTATTTGCAGTCCTGAAAACTCAAGAGTACTTCAAAATTCTCTGACAAGAGTCTCCAGTTAAAATGAGACAAAATGAAAACCTCAAACAAACAGAAAGCTGTGCCCTCAAGATCTGTTCTCTGTACACTGCTTTTTCAAAGTTCTTGTTCATTATATCCTTCTCATCTGCAAGTAGCAGAGCTTTGCTCTCAAATTTGCAAAACAGCTTCTTCAAAGGCTGGAACTGAAGAATCTGAAGTACCCAGCTGTGTATGTGGATAGGGGAAGGAACAGGATTTTTCATGACGTACATCAGCATAACTCTTCAGATCCCTGTCCCGCCAACTCTCAGAGGATCCCTTCCTGTCACAGTAGATGGACGACAGAGAAAGATAACACACATACAAGGTCCCATTTTCCACATAAGGCTTCCCTGGTGGGTGGAAGTCTGCATATACACACATGGCCCCTTCTATCAAAATCCTTGGTTTTGTAACATCACCAAAAGCTTTAAGAACCAAAAAGCCCCCAAAATCAAGGCCAAGATAGCAGCCTGTCCTTGTGAAAGCCACATACCAGTAAAATAAGCAAAATGCTGGAATTGCTCTTCAGAATGGGAAGCAATGGGTTAGCACTGTTCAGCTGATCGGATGAGCCAAAATCAGCTTCTTCAACCTCAGTCTGCTTGCAGTGTTCCCAGGAAAACCAGAGTTGGAGGACTTGGTGTCCAAATCTCCCCATGAATTCAGGGTAGCGCAGGAAGAATTTCAGCAGGAGAGGACAATGGACATAGACCAAGCTCAGATCTGGAAGATTATCCAGGATCCTTCTTATGGTAGACAAAGACCTCTGGTAAGAAAGAAAGTGGAAGTGAGGCAGAGAACAAAATAATCACTAACACTGAATATAAAACACCTGAAGTGATGAGACTTTACTGCAAGAAACAGTCACACTGCCTTTTCAGCAGACAATCAAACACATCAGTTAAACATCATTTTGTGAAGCCCTTTTGCATCACAAAGGCTAAGAAAGCTGTAGGCTTTATACAGAGCTCAAAACTGTGCAGCAGCAAAAAGCCATATGGGAACACTAGAAAGCTTGCTGCAGAGGCTGGAGATGTGTTTGGGAGACTGAGCTATGAAATTTATTATATTCTGTATGTGAATTCACAGTCTATCCAACGCAGTTACACTTCCCACACATGCACGAGTTTATTCTGTCAAATCTATATTCCCCTCTGGATTTTCATAGTTAACTTTCCAGAGTGTAGATGCACTGCACAGTCTTCACTCATTCACTGCTCATCCCCTATGCTGAAATACTTTCTACAAGAAGGTTGATGTGAGTGGGGAGAAACCTTAGTTTCAACAAAAAGGCTCCAAGAAGTAGGAATGAAATCTTTTACCATGTCCAGGGCTTTGCCTTTGTCCTGACAGACAGCAAGGAGGTAAAGTGCAGCTCTGAGTATGTGTGGAGGGGGACAGTCTCCATGGTCCTGTGCTGACAGGAGAAAATTTCTTACAGCTAGAAATAATTCTGCATCTGGAACAAACCTGCATTGAAGGAGATTGGAGTGGAAACAGTAACAACAGACATGCTTTACCCACCAATACATGGTATGTAATGGCCACTTGCTTTGTATAGTCTTGGCTCACCTGTCCCCAAAGGTATAGGCAAAGTATAAGAGTAGTATGAAACAGTGCTGGTGGCTGCAAAGAGACTGATCCAAAAAGAAAGGCTCAGGGTTTTCAGACAGGAGGAGAAGGTTTTCAGCAATGGTGTAGTTTAACTGAGGCAGACCCTTCTGCAAGAGCTCAGACATCTCCTGCTCTAGAAATAAAAATATAAGCAGGCAGGAAATGATCAGCAACGTCTATAGAACAACTCCACAGTTTGCATACACCAAGCACACCTCTATGATTTGGCGTCAGTAGTGGTGTGAGATCTGATTTAACAGAGCTGGCTTTAAGGATGAAAAGACACTTCTGTTTGAGATTCTGAGCCCTTTGCTGATGCTGTCTGTATGGTGACCAACCACTGCTAATGGGAAAAGTGGCTTTTCTGATGTAGAAACTTTCATCTCATTTGTTTAGAACTTATTGATTATGCAAAGTTACAGCATATACAGGAAAGCTTTATAGAATACACCAGAGCGAAAAAATTACCTTAATGTGCAGATATGCCACTTAACTGTGTCAAGTAATTTTGTTTCAATTAAGCATGCACAGCTGTGCTAATAAATGTCCCCAGGTAAACAAAACCATAGGTAGATGAAATGCATTCCTTGAGGTAGGGTTACAAACTCTCCAAAAGGCATTTTCTGAGTGTTTTCTGTGCTGACCAGCTTAAAAACAAGCTGGAGGAAAAAAATCTCAATCAAGCTATGTGTGTCCTCCCTTCCCTTCTCCTTTGTCCTTTTCTAATTTTTTTTCCACCTGTTGCCTAAACAGAGGGTAGCAATGCCTCAAACTAAATGAAGCAATCTTTCTCTTTCCCCAGACTTGCCCTCCTGAGAAGAAGTTCTCATCTTCTCTGTGGCTGAGTAAAGGTTCAGGCATAAGCTGCAGAGGAAGCTGGAACAGGTGTTATTCAGGACAGGATTACTGTGAAGAAGAGCAGAAAGACAGTAAAGGAGGCTAGAAACATTCTCTTCCTACTTCTGATATCTGCCAGAACACACTGTCTGCCAGAACTTCATTTTACTGAATGATCCAATACAAGCACCTGCCCCATCACAAGAAGACTCTAGGAGCCAACCTAGGCTTCCAGGAAAATTATGAGTTCCCAGTGGACTGTCAGCTCACAGATGTGGTGGGTGTGTGCAGTAACAACACTGAACATGTTCATACCTTGGGCCAATGTGAATACAGTGAGGTACTCTCACAACCATCACACCTTGTCTACACTGGGAGTCCTGTAAGGACAGGAGCCCTAACACTGCAGAGAACGGGAGGTGTTTAAGGGTAGCTCACCATACATGATTCCACTGGCAAACAACACTTCGATTTTTTTAGCAATGACATGGCCAGGGATGAACACTGAAGAATGCCAAAATACTAACTAAAAGGGCAAGGACAGCTATTTCCAGGTATTTCTCTCTCTCCAACCATTTCCTTGCAGAACAGGACAAAAGCAGACATCTGTAACACACCATCCTTGGCGCAGCACAGTGCTCTATTCAGAAACCTAGACCACTCCCACCACACAGGTACAAATGCCACCACCATTCACAGGTACAAATGCCCCCACTCGAAGTTCCACACTAGTAAACTGGACTAGGAGTGCTGTGTGTTTTGTTGACTTTTTTAATGAGGTACAGTCACAAGAAAGAGGAGGTAAAACATCTCTGCAGACCCCCAGAGAGTCTCCTCAAATACTCCTCAACCTAGAAATCATAACCTCTACTATAGGAGATCTTTTGCAATGTCTGCTACTGAAGTTATCCTTGTTCCCCCCGTTTCTAATATATTATCAAACCACGAGGAACAACAACAGTGGTAGTAAATGCTTAGGAAGTCAGAGTTCAGATGGAACTGATGCTACTGATACTTCTCTTCAGAACTCCCACTGATCTGACTACTCCAAAGTCAGGCTGCTTTATCTCTATCTGTGCAACTCATGACAGAGCACAGAATTCTCACAATGCTGTGTAAATCCATCCGCCCCCTACCAAACTGCTTCTCCCTTTTCCCACATCAAGCTCTTCCATTGTCAGTAACCATTTACATTTTTCAGTAAGACACAACCATTCTTGAGTCTTTCAGCCTCTCGTCTTGCCTAATCAGGTGTATTAGATAAGACATGATCTACTTTCCCATCGGGAAATTTTCGGCTCACTTAGAATACACACATCACAATACCTCTGTACAGAGCAATATCTGGCCTTGAGCTCCAGTGTCAGTCGGATGAAGGACGAAGATGCTAGACAGAAAATGAGACAGATGTCAAAGGAGCACAGAACATGTATGATAAGAGTAGGCAGGTCCCATAACCACCCCCACACATCTCCATATAAGCCTGGTGAAGAGGGCAGGCCACCTAAGTAAGAATACATATATTAGGCTCCCTCTCACAAAGTAAACTACTCCAAGTTTGGGTGTGAGGAGAGTATCTGAGATTCATTTGTTTTCTCAGGAGGAGAAGTAAGGATTTGCCCGTTTCACATGTTTACAACAGAGGAATTGTCTACATCACCTCTCTGATGTGTATAGAATAAGGCATACATAGACTAAACTAGGATTTCTACATAGTAAAATCCTACCAACAATTCCAGCATAATCCCTGTCTACAGGAACAGCCAATTCAATTCCGAATTATTCCAGAGGGAAGGATAAAGCTGACACAACGTTCTTATCCAAAACAAAACCTGTACCATCATCATTGCTAGACCAAATAACTTTTCCATCCTGCTGAACATGACTATGCACTCTATTCTTACTCATATAAACTTGTAATAGAATCCTCCACATAAAGTCCAAATGTTAGGCTCTTTGCCTCAGTAATATGCAGTAGCAGCAAGTTCTACCAGTTAAGAGCACAGAGAACATGATCTCACAATACCCTCATACCCAGCTTCTCAGAGAACTTATTCCGCATGCTTGGCACCACTGTAAAGAGGGTATTGAGTGCTGAGATGAAAACCTCCGTCACTGATGGGCTGACAGCCCTTTCCAGATAGCTCTGTGGAAAGACAAATACATCAGGTGCACAAGTTGCTATAAACACTGAAGGCAGCAGCTTCCTTCCAGCCTCCTGCCTGCCCAGAAAGTCAGGTTTCTAAATCCAAACAAATGGAGTAGCAGCTCTTTTACCAAAATGCCTGGCAGCAGAGCAGGCTCACAGAGCACTTGGAATGCAACTAACACTCCCCCTGCTAGTTCTGTGAGCTGTGCTGATAACTCTGCAAGACATGGCACCAGACAAGAAACTTCTCCTGGATTCCAGCAGGCAACCAGTTAGGCCTTAATGCACAGTGACTGACACTACTGCCCACATTGCCCTGCAAGTTACTGCTTTTACAGGTCAGATGGCTAATTCTCCTATACAACACAGAACAAATGTTTAAGTGCAGCTGACTTCAGCAACACTTAACACCTGGTGCTTCAGTGTTTCACTGAGCAGTGGCAAACACAGGCATTTGAGCTCTCTACAGAATCCAGCCCTGAACTGTTTAGAACAGAATGACTCAACTCACTCTTGTTGAAGGTCACTGGACAATTTTCTCATGGTCCATTAATTTTTACCCAAGTTCAATGAGCAAGAGACAGCACACTGACTCCAGTTTTGCCAAACTGGACGTGCACTGCACCCTCCTGTCAGGGAGAAGAACAGCAGTGCCACTGCAGCTGCCTAACAAGAGATTGGTTAGGAAAACACCAACCAAAATATCTCCAGGCTCCTAACAACTGCAAGAATTCATACACCTGTACCTGTCACAAAGCACAGGGAAACTTTACTAAATGTTAGGAACCACAACAAAAGTCCCATTGTTTTCACAATTCTGCTTGAAGTGTCTTAGGGACAAGGCCTGTATGGAGCACTAAAGCACTCATGAGTCTCCACAGGTACTTTTTAAATCATGTCACAGGCCTTACTGAGGCACAATGCTTAATACTGCCCATGCAGACTGGGCAGCCTCATCAGTACCTTCTGGAAAGAAGCATAGAAATGAAATTGCAGGTGTAAACCATGGCAGCTCTCTGGGACACAGGCAAGTTTCGAAAAAGCGGCAGAAGGGGAAACAACAGTTCAGGCATTTTCACTTCATTTTCTGACACATCCGGAGCTGCAATGGATCCCACAGCATGGTAGGTAGGCTATGGGATTGCACAGTTGGAAGAAAGACAATGACATCCACATGGGAACATTAAGAATTTCAGCACCCTCTAAGAGCATACACTACCTTTTGCACGAAGTATGTAATTCCCTATTTGGCTGTGGAAGAGTGGCAAATGCCACAGTTGTTCTTGGTTTACTCGACATGCCCTCTTCCTCAAAAAACATTTGTGTAACCCACTCTTGGTGCTTGAAAGCACCTTTCCAGATACCCATGGAACAGACCAAGTTCAAAGGAAATCCTACCATGACCATGGGGATGCAGAGACTGTCACAAATCCTCAACAGGAACTCAGAGAAGTTGCTTAGTGTGTCTTTGCTCTCAGAGTTGGGGGCAGTGAAAGCATTCTCCTGGGCCATGAAGTCACCTTGGAATTCCACTGCTAACCTATAAACACACAGTGGATAACAGAGGAAAGAGGAAACCTCCTCACTCTGTAAAGGAAGCCAGGAGACACTACATTTTAATCACAATTTTCACCATAAAGGACCCACAAACACTCAACTGGTTGGAAAAAGAGGAATCTGGCAACTCAGTTACCTCTTGAGCAAAGCTATTAAAAGTCATCAAGATTGTGCAACAGTACACATTGGGAAAGGAAGACTTAGTTTCTGTGAAGAAAGCATGTGGTGTGGGAAGCTCTAGTGTGGCAAGACTGGTTTTCAGCCATACCACAGTGCCTGATGCACAGTACAGTAAACCTTGTGAAAATCTGCCAAGGGACCATTTAGCTGATATAAAATCCATGAGTGCCCTCTAACACAACCTCAAGACTCTGGGTCAGTGCAGAAAGGCATGTCTGATTCTGACTGAATTATCTCAGCCAACCCAAGTGATGCAAGGCAAAAACTAATTTGGCTAGAAAATCCTAAAACCTGATCCTGATTCATACTCAAACTCATCTACCACTGTCTGATGTGCAGCTAAGGGTGCCAGATAGCTCTGACCCAGCAAAAGAGGTAAAGTTGGTGCCTATAAACCCACTTCCAGTAACAGGTCACAGACACAAGCAAATCCAAGGCCAGCATCTGGAGTAGACAGACATTTGTTAAATGGTTAATCCCCTCTGGCAGTGACACCACATAGCACAGCAATCTGGTTTCACACATACCTTCCAACAGTTCTTACATTATCAGCAGTTTTGGTGAATTTTCAAGCAGTCTCTCAAAGCCCAAAGTCATTAAATAAACTGATAGGTCCCAGGCAAATTTCATGGGAGACATATCCAGGTGTCACAAAATTTTCACTCTTAATACATACCCCTGACTCTGCTGTTTCACTGACCAATGCTATGCACTGAACTCACCTGTGATATTTCTGTGGTGGGGCTGGATGGAAGAACATAGTCGTAAGGACAGAAGAATGGACAGACATGGATACACACCACCCACTCACCTTCCTGACTTGTCCTCACCTGCAAGCATTTCTGAAACTTTCCAGGGTATTGAGCAAGAACTGACCCTGTCTCTGAGGAACTCTACCAAGATTTCTGTTTGCCGGGTGACTCTGAGGCACTGAGAATAGGAGATCACCCTGTTAAAGAAGAGAAGTCTTAATTTTATGTCCCCTTTCAGAAAAAAATAGCTTTCTCCTCTGACACCAGCAGCAGGAGGAACAACAGATTTCACTTCACTCCTTCACACAACCATTTTTTTACTACCATGCTTTCTCCAGAGCGGGCAGAGTAAAACAGCTTGTGTGCTCTTCCTAGGGAGGACAGTTACAGAGCCATTAATTCTGCACTGCCCTATCTTTAGGGTCTGTATTACCATGATTTGATTTGAGTTTTAAGCATTTCAGTTAACAGAGCTTTAAATCTTTCTGAGAAAACTTTGTACTTTTTAATTTTTTTTCTTCCAAATACTCTTCAGACAACACAGAATAGTTCTTCTCCTTGCTTCGCAATGAAATCTTAGAAATTCTTCTACTTTGGCTCAGAGTTTTAAGCAGCTATCCATGTACTAATTCTTGTTCCCACACAGCATCCCACTGAGTTAAGCCAGAAGCCAACTGAAGCGTCAGAGTTAATCATTTGCCCAAATTGGGAACAACTTGGAACTCAAAATCTGCTTTTAAGCCTTAACCTGTTCTGGTGATCTTCTCCATAATACCAGAGGAGGGCACAGCTACACATTGGTCCCTGGCAGTTCAGAACTCCTTCTCCATTTCATGCTGAGATACCTTGTCAGAGGTCTCATCATTTCCCCTTTTCTCCCTTTAAACACAGCCTGCATATCCTCACTATCTAATTCCCTTCCTATGAAGCGCCTAATTCTGAAAGGGACACCTAGCTCCGTGTGTGTGCAAACTGACGGGCCAACATCTGCCTATGGGACAGAAAGCACTTCTGCCTTCTTCAGGCAGAGAAGGCCAATATCTGGTACCACAGAACTTGGATCTAAAAATAGTTCATTATGAATTTGGAATTCTACTACTCCTTTGAGCATTGAGGTGTTCTTCTCACTAATAGTATGCAATCTAAACCTACATGGCTCTAAGCCTACAGCAAGAAGGCTCAGCCCTTTCTTTTCATTAGTCATCTGCACCTGGGGCTCTTCTCAGCAGTGCAGAGGTCCCAGCAGCACACCACACTAACTACAGATGGCAGAAACAGGAAAGGATTTATAGTTCAAATAGTGGCTAACAACTCCTTTGCTGAGGGATCACAGGGCATGTATGACATTCTTGATCTGAACATAGAACAAGAAATGTTCATTGCTGAAAAAATAGATTAACCAATGCAGCCTAAAAGGTGGGGATGGGAAGAAAGGGAAGTTCAAATGACTTTGGCGTATTGGACACAGAGTAACATGCTCAAGTAGTGCCCCACAAAACTTCATTGATTTAGAAAGGTATCATTCACCAGCATCCATCTTCACCTGCTTTAAAGTCTGGTACCATCTTGAGGCAAGAGGATCAAAAGAAATAGCCGAGAACCAAACAGCCACGGGGGATGTAAGCAAGGGGGTGGAATGTATATCAAACATCCACAGTGTCCTAGGAAGATCATCCCTGTCCTGCTCGTTCCTATCAATAAGCAACAACTTTTGACTTACTGCATGCCTCTTACTACTCTGTGGTGGGGAAAGGTCAGCACATCGCTTCAGCACTGCCTCCAGAAGCTTCTGCAGTTCTTCATATGGCACTGGAGGGGAGCTCAGATGGTCCTTCCTTAACAAGCGAAGACAAACACAAGATGCACAGTCCCTGCAGGGGACATTCCACTAAGAAGGCAACACCATCAGAAATAACTGCTCTTCTGATAGAAATATGCCACTGCCACTTCTCTCCAGCAGAGCATAGTAAGGCCACAATATCTGAATAGCGCCTTCACCCACACATAAGCCCAAACACACCCCCAGTGCTCTGTCTGCTCCCCCTACAGTCAGGAAGCCCATGACTGTCCCAAGTCTTATGTTTATTATTCTTATCAGTCTGGATGGGGCACAGACTGACAAAGCTACAGCAACTGCTGTACAAGCCTGCCTGGAACACTAGGTCCTTGCTGCACTGACTTGCTGCCTGCCATAGCTTCATTGCTCTGGCAGCTTTCCTGAGGTGGGTGGAAAGCTGGCTCTGCTGTACCCACGCCTGCCTCAGCCACAAGTCCCACTGCAGAGCATGTTCACCCACACAGCCACAAGGGAACTGCAAAGCCCAAGATGCTATCAACAGATCTATCTGAAGAAAAGCTTGCAAATACATTCCTGCCTACCTCAGGAAAGCAGCCACAGCTTTCACAGCCTCCACTGCCACTTCCAGCACTGGGCAGTTCACTGTCTCCATCAAAACATCAATGGCTTCTATACAAACACCTCGGTTTGTGAATAATTTGATTTCCACTGGTTGCCTGTGAAGATGAAACAAAGTAAGCAAGGAGAATGTTATCAGAGTTTGGTAACTGTAGTGCCCTTCCCTCATTTCAGCAAATGGACAGCTGAGCCATAAGATTGCAGCCATGTTTTTCAGTATTGAGAGCCAGCTGCTCTCCAGGAGGTACTCTCACATTTGAGCAGGTAGAGGGTTTGCTATAAAGAGGAAGTTTCAGCCAGTCTAAAGCACTACCATGATAAAACATCCACAGCCTGGCTAACTGTGTGACTAGAACAGAACACTGTCATGAAAAGCACAAGAAAAACAAGCTTTGCAAAATATAGTGATCTCTGTGCCTAGGACTCTATGTTGAGGCCATCTCCTCTGGCATTTTTGAGTTCATCTAGGAACTTATATTTTTAAGTATACAATCAAACATCACCATCCTAAAATAAGGATAATGCCATGAGAATAGCTTCTCTCATGGCACTCCTAATGCCAGATGCTGCCAGGACAGGAACCTTTACAAACTTGAAAAGTAATCAGGACAATAAACATAATCCAACTGTTTTGACAATCCTTCTCACCAGTGAGCATTTTGGTCATCTGTGGCCCAACACCTCATCATGAGAGCATGGAGGGACAACAGGCCATTAATCCCATTATTGGACAGAGCTGTGTAAATGGCAGAGTGTGCTCATTTGGCTCCTGGCAAGTCAGTTATAGTTGTGAGGACAGGGGGAAGACAGGCAGCTACATGCAGACAAGAGGCACAAACAGCCTGCCAGAGGGTCTCTCCAAAGTGAAGCAAGAAAAGCAGCACAGCATGACAGGAGCCAGATTTGGGAGCCAAAACTATTCCCTGTTATTCAATTTTCACAGTCGTGCCTGACTAAAGAAAGCCAGGAGCACATGCTCTCATGCACAAATGGGAAAGCAAAGTGAACTTCAGTAGAAATTACACCAGTAGCCCAGTTACATGGCAAAAAGGGAACAGAGGAAGAACCACTCTTTTTAGTCACTCAGTGGGATGGGACCAAGCTTCACAGCCACCTCACATTCTGCTGTGAGGAAAAAAGCTGTGAGGTGGGCATGGCAAGGAAAAGGACTTCTGGAACTCAGGCATCTGGAGCCAAGCCACAAGAGATACACTGAACCTCCAAGTTGCCTCTACTCACATTGGGTAATTCTATGAATCCTCTGTATTTCCTTTCTTTAATCTCTGACCTTCTGAAGTAAAACACATCAGGAAGAAAAAAGTCTTCACTGACTCATACAGGGAAGAAGGGATGGAGGAGTATTGCAGACTCATTAAAGATGCACAAACCCACTTTCAAGATGGTGCACTGTGATATCTTCAGGGCCTGGGGGAAAAGTGTGAAGTGTGGCAGCACCTCTCTGGCCACAGAGAGCTTCCGACAACTTTCCCAGGCCTTTCTGGGAAAGGCCATAAGAAGATCAGAGAAAAGAATGATAAACAATTCTTATCTTCACTTGCTGCACATGTTGCTGTGAACATATGGAATGTGTTATGGAGATTTGTCTACCAAAGGGTGATTGCTTAATTGGCCAATGGCAATGGTGTTTGGACTTGAGGACCAATTAGGTCCACCTGTATTGTAACTGTCTATAAAAGCAATGGGTTTCTTAATAAGTAGAGTATGCTAAAGAAATTGATCAGTCTTTGGTGAATCACAGAGTCAATGCTAATTATTACCCAGCTGGGGGCCTGCAATGACAGTGAAAGGCAGCACTCCTGCAGCTTCCTGCAACCTCTCATCTTGGGGCCCCAATCTGCACCTGACACTTTGATTATGCTGGCAGAGACAAGGGTCACTCCAGGGAGAGCCACCCAACATTCCTGACATACTGCCAAGGGGAGCAGTATGTCCTGTGTGGCCCTCGCCAGAATGCGTGGCTCACTTAGAAAAGAGAATCCAGCTGCAAGCTAAAACCAAGATGAGAGGCTCCAGCACAAGATCCCTTTCCCCACTATGAGATAATTTTAAACAAAACGTGATTTCTAAGGCAAAGCTCAGAGAAACAGAATGGGTGTGCGAGAAAATTAGAGCAATTGCACAGAGTGTTCTCTTTGTTTTACAAGCATAAATGCTGTAATTAGTATTCCCCACATCCCAGTTTCTCTTTTTGACAGATCCCACACTGGCATCACCACACTGTTCTAGCATTGTTACTTTTTCTTCTCCTTTTTACCCTTCCACTTGCTACAAAATTGACTATGACATTTCCAAAATTCTGCTCAAGGGCTCTCTTGGGGGATATAAGTGGCAAAAATGAGACTGTCACTAGTGTGACAGGATAGGAACAAGATCATAGAGGCAAGAACAGGAACACAGAAGAAAAACAAGCCAGTGTATATTATTTCTTAGCAGAAAACAAGAGGGGGAAAAAATGACAGAAGACATTAATATTTCAGCCCAGAATTTGTTTTTGCAGTTTGAATTTAGCTCAGATGATGTTGGAAGACCAGAGGCCATGGAATTTGCATGCTTTGTTTTGTCATGGAAGCACACTTAGCAGGAGCTGGCCTGCTCACATATGCCTGGACCTTCCTGGCCTTCTCTCCTGCTCTGTCTACAGCTGAAAAGAGATTTTACCTCCCTCACTGGCAAGGAAGCAGGAAGAAGACGATTTAGTGGTGGATGTAAGCACAAACAGGACAAGCTGGGAGGTTCAGAAACAACCATGAGGCCCTTCTTTGCAAGAATAAAGGAGATGAGATTGTTCAGCACCATCTTTTAAACACAAAAACTCTTGTGTGTCTTGTGTGGTCTTGGAAGAAAATCTTAAAAGCAAAAGCCCCACAGTCTCCATTTTGGGGTACCAAACTCTGCCTGCAAGCCTGACAGGATACTCCCTTACCGTTTCAGTATTTCAGTGAAGAGCAGGAGCCCTTGTTTGTGCAACTCCACATTGTTCAGCAGCAGAACACCTTGGAGACTCCTCACCAGAGATTCAATGCCTGTACACATTCAAGAGAAGTCAGAGAGGCTTTTAACGTTCCAGATTGCGGAATGGAAGCAAAATTAATTTTTAAAAGGAAGAAAGATTTGAACAATTCTTCTTCTGAGCTACTGACAGAAACAACTGTCCAGAACTGTTGAATGTTCATTCAGCTCCCTCATAACATGCCTCAACCTTCACTGCTGGAGGTAAGTCCCAAAGAACACAAGGAATTTAACCATTCTTCCTAAATGTACTCTTGACATACCCACAGAAAGACTTAATAGTAACTCAGAGAGTGCCAATCATGATAACTGGTTATTATAACGAATTAGTGCTCATCAGAAACTCATTAGGACAATGACACTATAAATTCAAGCTATCTTGGTCATCACAAACATGTCTGATAGGTACTTATTTTCAATCTTTTATCCATCCTGACTGGAAATTGTGATTGTGTGTACAGTGCTGGAACTGAGCTAGAGGCACAAGAATTACTGCAGTCACTCTGCCAGAAAGGTTGATGACTCACCATAGACTGTGTGACACTTGGAGAAGAAAAGGCGCTCTTCAGTCAGGAGGAGCAGGCAGCAGTACACTGACCAGATAAGGATTTCACTTTTGCACAGGAGACACTCAAAGAGGAACTCTGCAAACACACACACAAACAAGGTCACCCTGGTAAGAGGCAGGCTGCTCACAGCATGGCACAGCTGCTCCTAGAACAGAGCAGAGGAAGGAGGAGGAAACGAGGAAACATAGCAACAGCCACAGGGAGAAGGGCTGTACTATGAAATGGCAGGAATGGAGAACACAGTAGATGCTCAGGGGTATGCTAGTCTTCAAAAAGAGGGGACTGGAGACCAGAGACCCGTGGGCAGGCATTTTCCCAGCACAAACTCAGTAGGAAGGAGCTGAATTGTGGATCTAGCCTTTGGCACAAATGCAAGGCCACAAAGCAAGCTTTACCACAGATGCAGTGACCTTTTTTTCCTCATGACTTTTACATCTCCCAAAGAATTTGTATCTGGAAATTATTTCTGTCTTTTGGGATTACAGAGAAATAATAAACCATCTCCCATAGCTGCATTCTAAAGCTAAATCCTAGACCAAAATCTGAGCAAACATACACTATCTAGTGGAATGAGATGGAACCCAGTTTGTTTAAACTTGTATCTAAGGTCCTGCAAGAAGGACCTTGACCTCAAGTACTTGGCCCAATTGTCTCTGTGGAAACTCCATTCTTCCTGGGGACACCTGCTTCTAAACTTTCAGTTGAAAACATACTCTCCCCTTCTACTCCTAAAATCACCTGGTATAAAATGGCCACCACATTATGCCACCAGTGTATTTCATGGAGCCAGCCTTGTTTCTAAACCAAACAGCCAGGAGCAGCTTTGATACCAGGGAATGAAAAATAAGATGCTACTGCATTTGTTCACCTGGGACATCTGCATGGATAAAAGCAGGAGCATATCTGCTAGGAGAGTGAACCAGCACTGCAGCCATACAGTGAGAACTTGCTGCCTGTAACATCTCATCTCTGGTCAACAAGAGCTGTTGGGAAGCAAAAGTCAAAAGGAGAAAGGAAGTCAGCTGTGCAGCTGTGAGTAGGAATCAGTTTGTTCTACTTTTTAAAATTCAAAACACAAATTAAGGTCTTTCTTTCAGCATTTATTTCACAGATTAAACCTGCTAAGGTAAGATAAAACACTGAACCAAAGAGACTCAAAAAAGCACATGAGAACTACAACAGAGTAGATCATGAGTAAGAATAGTTCTGCCCCCAGGCTTAGTCATGCTGGTGCTGCATGTGCTGTATCAGACCTCAAGTGTAAGTAAGGCCAGGAGTAAAATTTTCCCCATTCCAGGATGCAGGAATGAACAAGAAGGTGATCAACACCTTCCCATTTCTCAGTATCCCCATTTCTCAGTGCAGCCTCTATTGCTGGTGTTGTAACAGAACACTCTGCTTTTTTATATATACAGTGCCCTAGATAAAGGTTCATTACAGGCCAGCAAATTATTTACGGGTACTAACAATTCACTACTACTTCAGCAATCACCTTTTTGAGAACAAGTGGCAGTGGATTTTCCCCTTCTAAGAAGTCAGGATTCTCAGACGACTCCTCCTCAGTCTTTAAATTATTCATAAAAATAGATACAAAATGGTCAGATTTCAACAGCTCCTTTAGCAAACCTGCAAAAGGAAGGGCAAGAATGAGCACCATACTGAGCAACACAGTGAGCATTATATTAACACACAACTATTTACAGACTAAGACTTGTTTCCAACTTCATCCCCTCTCCTGGAGGGCCTCACCTCCAATTTAGGGAGCTTCTTCCCACTGTCCCCCCACATACTGCCATGACCCCCATGTCTTGCAACCCCTTGTTGCTGATACTTTTGCTGGTCTGATCTGTTCTCTGTTCCTTCTCAGAGCTGCGTATGTACATGGGTGCGTCTCAGGAGCTCCCTACTTGCATTATCTTCTGTTAGTAACCACACTTTAAACTGTGTCTTGGGAGAGCTATTGACCTGCATTCTTCTCCAAGCAGTCAGTTACCCCCAATGACAAGACATTTTCTCTAGAACACCTCCTAGAGAACAGGCATTTATCTTCTCCTTCTATTTTCACAGGCTCTTACAGAAACAGCTGTGTTCAGCTAAAGGATACCCACACTTCAAAAAACTCCCTCAGTACAACTGTATAGATCACTGCTACAGGTAATGATACAGATTCACAGGGGTATCATCTGAGCTACAGATTTCTACTTTCAAAGGAATAATAATCTATTTCTAGTAGTTGAGTAGATAAGCTGAGGAGCAATACAGTTCCTGCTTGCCTCCTTCTAGAAAAATTAATTCCCTGGGTGGTTTACAAACAAGTGATGTCAGAAAGGCTGAAATTGTGCTCCCCAGCAACAGCTGAAACATGCAGTTGGAAGGATAACCGCAAGAAAGTGCCAGTTCCACATTAACTCTATATCTAATTAACATGATGCCCCATATCTAAAGACTGTATTTTTTAGACTCTATCCCACCGCTCTACAAAACCCACCTGCCCATGCACAGTATTTGCAGTCAGACATTTTGAGAGATGATCAGGCCATAGCACAAGCTTGGAAGAGACTTAAGATTAGTCAGTGCTGGGCAAATGTGAGGCATCAGGGAACAACAGGGCCTGGGAGTGCTCAGCAGCAGGTCTGGGCCACTTCATTGGAGCAACAGAAAGGATTGACTGCTTTGGACAACCAGCATAAAGATCCTCTATGGAACAACCCACATTAGATCATCTAAATCAGCCAAGGACTTCTTCCTCATCCTAAGCCTTCCCTTGCACCTTCTCTCAGCAATGTCTTACCTAAACAATTAATCTGCAGCTCCTTTGTCTGTGCACACCCCAGAGTATTCAAGAAGACACCACATAGCCTTTCTTCAAAGTGTCCTGAGAGCCGTTCTGTGCCAACAGGAGAGGAGTACAGCTTGCCATACAAGTAGCAGACAGCAGCCTTTATACCTTCATTTGGGTATGTCAAGCCCATCAGCAGATGATCCACTAAATTATCTAGGAACAGGAACAGCAAACATTCACTGACATTTTAAAAGCACCAACCTATTTCCCTTGAAAACTTGCAAAAGCCTACTGGACAGACTGGTGTATGCAGGTTAATAAATGCCACAATCAGGTGATGTACTCAGCACCATCTGTCTCTCTGAGCAGAGGTACAGTAATACACAGCTAGCAAAGCTCACTGTTCACCATATGAAGATCCATCATCCCAGCTCCCTCCACAAACAGTTCAGGTTGCTCACCAGACCCCCAAGCACTGCATCAAGATAAAAAAACCTAAACGTATGTTGCCTGTGAGGCAGACCTACAACCCCAGTTCACAGAGGCTGCTTTTGCCTGGCTAAAAGCATTATAACAAGCTGCTATGAAGGTTCTGACCTGTATCCCAGGAGGCCTGAATGCCACTCTGACTTCTGGACAGGCTTCTTGCATGACCTTCATGAACTCGTCTGGGGGACAGGGGAGTGCATGCATGTATACTAGGGCTGTGAATACCACCCTTCAGTGAGTGACAGTGGGACACGACCTACTACTCACTGTGCTTTACCACCAGTATTTCAGCAAAGCCTGGGATGGCATCTGCTAGCTTGCCCAAGAGAGAAAACGTGGGCAGGCTGCTTCTCATGGTAGTTGCTTTGCAGAGCTGTACAGGAGACAGAGAAGGACAATGTTTCACTGATGAGGACACAGTCCAAAAGCAGAAATGCACCCAAACCAGCAAGTTCTCAGTGATGCATCATCTTCCAGAACAGGATCTTTTCCAAAGATGGGCCCCTCTTCACCACTTGGGATAAACCACAGGAAAACCCCAAATACCACACTAAGTCTCCAAAATGTCTTTAAATCAATTCAAGGAATTGCTTGCTTGTTATTCCTTTTCCTCTTTCCTCCCTCCACCTCTTACATGAGCAGATTAATTTCTCACCACTTTTGCTACTTCCCTTTTTTTGTACCCCTTGGGACCATCATAAACTTAGGAACGAAGAGAATGAGAGTCCATAGCACAGGCTGGGAAAGCTCCTCATATAACTGAACAGTAAAGGAGGAAAAAAAGTATCTGAGGAAACCACACAGCTTCATAAGAGTATCATGAAGCCCTGTGGATGCAAGGTATCATGAGAACATGATACATGAGAACATGAGTACATGAGAACATGGTAGAAACTAACACTGCCAACATAACAGGCGGGGAACTGGCATTAGGACATCCAAGGTCAGGTTGGATGGGGCTTTGAGCAACCTGGTCTAGTGGAAGGTGTCCCTGCCCATGCCAGAGGGTTGGAATTAGATTATTTTTAAGGTTCCTTCCAACCCAAACCATTCTATGATTCTGTGATCCCACTGCTATGTGCCAGTCTTGCAGAGCCACTCATTCCTCAACCTCTGAAAGACTGGAAGGAAGGGGAAGAGAACTCATCTTCACTGACCTCCTTCTGACTTTCATCCAAAATGCAGTATAAATACTGTTCTGACTTCAGCTCCACAACAAGCCTCACCAGAACTAGGCAGAAAAAACAGGATCAGTAACACACACAAAAGAGAACTCACAATCCATCTTCCATGGGGCTTTAGCAGACCAGTGAGCAAAGAGCTTAGAAATGAAATGAGCACAGACATGCTGAGAGAGCAGGGTTACAGCAGCATTCCCAGCACTATTACTTCTGATAGCCCAGCTCAAGCTCTCTGAGGCATCATTCCAGCAATCCTGCTTCAGCTGCACTACAAACCATGCATGGAAATGAGCTGCAAGCAACAAACTGAGCCTCAGGACAAGAAGTAAACATAAGGAATCAGGAAAGGAAGGGGAAAAAATATAGATTAAAAGTATAAAAAAATATGGTAATTGAATAGACCAGGCTTCCTACTGTATGAAATCTGGCCTTTAAAAGTGCATCCTTCCAAAGAAGAGATCAGAACTGAAACAGCTGAGGATCCTTAGATTCACACTCAGAGTTCCTCCTTCAGCTGCTACTGTCCCTAAGATAAGTGAAGTCTATCAGCCATTCCTCCCCACTGCAGATGTCCCATACACCTTACCAGAAAGCAAGGCACCTTTCCTTGCTGTTCACCTCCTCAGCCCCAAGCAAGTGCTGTTATTAATGTAAGAGCTCTGCCAGCTCTATACTAATAAGAGGAATCAGCAAGAAATTATGTTTTCCAGGCACTGGCAACACATCACCTGGGGTTTCCCTAACAAAATCATAAGGGAGTTGCCTGATGCTGGCAGGCTGCCTGTGCCTCCACACATATACCAGCAGGCCAGTTGCAGGAAGCAAAGTTCCTCTTCCAGTACTTCTAGAACTGGCACATGAATGTTCAGCTGATAAAATTTTGGCAAGAGCCCCTTCACTGAGACACTGTGCATGCACACATCTACACAGAATTTGGTAAGGCCGTCTTCAATTTAGCTTGCTGTCATGGCACAACTCATTTGGAAAACCTACAGTTTTGATTTGTATCCTAGGAAAGCATTCTAAAAAAAAATACCAGAGACTTTTGTGTTCACCATTTCTTGGTATGTCCAAGGCATTACTAGACCTGCTTCAGCTACAGAGCTATGCATCTCAGCAGAAGCATGTCTGAGACATAATTTATAGATTTTATAGATTTATAGCCCTTTCTTGCCCCAAATTCTCAGAAACTTAAAACACTTTCAAGACTTAGGTAACACTAATTTAAAATTGCTCTGTTAGAGAGCATCCATCTCTCAACAGACTGGTAACATGACAGAAAGACTCCTCCATTTTTCAAACCCATTTCAGGCAAGTGTCTGGAAACTAAAATCCTGCTGGAAGAAGTTTGTAATAGCTCTTTCATGGCTTGTCATGAAATGCATCATTGCACTGCTGATATCTCTAGACTCAGCAGAGGTGCCCAGGGTTAACCGGACTGCAGAGATTCCTTTGTCAGCCCTGCAGACATTTCCTTCAGTTTTAAATGAGAGACTGCTCACAAAGAGGAATCTACAGCCTGTACAGAAAGCAGTAGATCCCATAGACTTCCATTTCCTTTGACAATTTGGTCAGGTCCAAAGATGCCTAAGTTGAGGCACTGTCACCCATCTGATATTAAACTCATAACACACGCAGAACCTGTCAGAGAACTGTTAAGTATTTAAAAATGCATGCACTCCCCTGACCCCCAGTATTGGAGGAGACCACTCTTTTTTTTTTTTTTTTTTTTTTTCCATGGATATCGATGGTGTTCCCCACTGAAGCTGTGTCAAAGCTGAGCATCTCACTATAGGTATCGGATAAGACAGATTCTCCCCTTCACAAGCTACCAGTAACTGAGATGTGGCATTTATCTCTCACCTTCAACTAATAGATTCAGGGCACTGCTGTCTTCCACAGAATGCAACATCCCTACAAGACAAACCACAACACATCAGGAACTCACTCCTGCTTCTGATCACCAGTGCTGTAATTCCTTCTTGTTAAAATAAGATTTTTTTTTTTTTTTTCAGAACTGTTGTGTTTTCTCTGCTTCACATAACACCAGCCTGACTTTGTCAGACGAGGGCGGATACTCTCCAGGAGTATCGCAAAAGGTGCCTCCATAAGCAGGACACAGGGACATGAGACACTCGGTTCTCTTACAAATTTTTATGTGCTTTATAGTTGAAGTCAATGGCTCCACCTATGGCAGGAAATATGTAACTGCTGCCACCACCACATCTCACTGTGTGTATCCAGTATTACACAGCTGAAACAACACCCCGGAATGACAGAAGTCAAAGCCCAGCTGGGAGTTTTGTTCTTTGTGTCCTCCATTCTTACCAGTTACTATGAACAGTCTTCTCCCTCCACAGTACTGAAAACCAGATTTAAATCATCCGGAAACGATTACAACATTAAATTGAACCTGAAGGTATCACTTCACAAGTTAATTTTACAATGAGAACATAAGACTAGATATATCAAAATAAAGCACTCTCTCACTCTGCTACACCCCAGCAGACAAGAAACTCCACCTCCCAGCCCCTTCCAACCTATAGCATCAGGCATATGGTTTGGACGCCCACTTCTGCCACACTAAACCACTTGTTCCAATACATCCAATCAAACTACCTCCCCTCTGAAGGCTCCATGATGTCTCAGAATTTTGACCAACTAAAGCAATGTTATGACAGGTGAAAAAATTACTTATTTCATGCCTCATCTGCCCAATTCTTAGCAACTCTTTAGAAAAAATTTGTACACAGCATTATTGAACATTACAATATTGGCTGCATGAAACTCAGGCCTATCTGAAACACACCACCTCATAAGTAACACTCCACTTCTCTTAACCCTCTTTCTTCTGCCTGTGCTTATTCCAATATTCTCTCTCCAAATCTATTTTCCTGAATTCCCTATTAATACTTCCTCCACAGCACTGCTCAAACTTCTGGGGAGGGCCCCCTCACACTCTTGCAGCAAATGATCCTTGGTTCATCCAAGCTCTATTGAAAATAAACATGTCATTGTTTGTAGCCTCATGCTTAGATCGGCATTCCAACTGCTCTAAGAGTTAAGCCAAGTACAGTACTATCAGGATCCATCCCCATATGGGCCACCAACTGTTGGCATCAGTGCTTGGCTCCAATCAACAGTGGATGGGAACTGACTGTCACTGTTAGTTTATTATCTTACTGTAAGACTTTCATACCTTCTCTCTGTGAGTGCTCACAGGCAGCTCCTTGCAACACTGACTCCTTTTCTCTTTCTTCCACAAGGCTGGCTGACTTCTTCCTGTCCCTAACACAAACACCTGACCCTTCCTGTCCCTAACACAAACACCTGACCACTACTCCTCACAGCAGCACAGCCAACAAACTACAACCGTCTCTCAGCCAGCTAACCCACTCTTTTATAACCCATGCCTATTGGACACAGCTGCACCCTATTAAGGGCAGGCCTTATTGGACCTAGCTGTGACCTATTAAGGGCAGGCCTGTTCCTACTCTTTGGTAATTCGTACAGCTGCAACTCCTCAGGGGTGAAATTGCCTTCAGCACTACCTCTATTCTCCTACAATCCATCCTCCCACACAGTACAACCCAAAGCTGTCCTCAAACCACCCAATCATAAAGAGAATTCTCTTCTTAGAGAATTATTAAAGCAGACAAGAGCATTGAAATGCACACACAGTATCCTTGTCTTCTGAGGTATTTTTTATTAGGGCCATCCAGTGTAGGATTAGCCACAATCACCACTTTTTTCCACTACTCTAAAGGATTATGTGTGCATACACTATTAAAAAAATGTGCAATTGAAATAATAAAAACTGCAAAAGTTCTGTTTCTAACAAACCTGCTTCCAAAACATGCCCAATACAATTTATGGGCAATCAACTGTTTGAACAATTCAGTGTGTCAAGGCAGGATAGGGTCTTGTAGGTTACTTTTCTCCAAGGAACAAGAATTATCTGTGATGTGCAAATGAGATGGTGGAATTGAAGGAATCTGGTATATTTGCACTTTGAAGGCACTCTTATTTCTACTCTCTGTCTTTTGATTCCATTATTTCTTCTCCATCAGGATTTTAGACATTTCAAAGACATTTCCCTGCTATGAAAACAGAAACCAGTAAGAGAAGTTCAAGATCACAGAGGGAGACTTAATGGAAAGACCCTCTCTCACATCCTGCTGAATACTATTTTGCTGAGGCTGACTCAGCAGAAAGCAGTAGGTTTTAATTGTACAGCAACAAAGACTTCTACAAATGTAAAGTGATGCTGTAAAAAAATCCTACTACATAGATTTGTGGTTTGCACATTCAATATTAAATCCTGCAACACCTTTTTAAGCTTACACTTTAATTTCTGTATGAATCTCCATATAACTCCAGAGGCACGAAACCAGAATGAAGAGCATTCAGGGAAAAATAAAATATCAGGCACTCCCTATTCTCCAGAAAGACTTTACAGATGCATCAAGATACTCTGAAATATCGCAAGAGCTTTATGAACATGCCAAGCCTGCACCTTGGGAAATGAGAAAATTAATTAACCTATGCTAAATCAGTGACAGGCAGTTTTCGGCAGGGAGTAATTACACAACAGAATGGTGAAGTATGGAAGTAGGCACCTGAACGTTCTTTTGCTCTTTTTTTTTTGGCTTCAAATGTGGGGAAGCTTCACATGTATTCAATAAAAGGTAACTACCTCCTCCCTGCTGCTGCACCGGGCCTCAGCAAAGCTCTTACCAAAGAGAGTTCCTATCAAATGCATGCACACCCTTTCGTCTGGTGCCAGCAGCTGGACGACTGGCAGCGCCTGCCAGGCCAAGGCATCATGCAGACGGGACAGGACATGCTTCTTGCGCACCAGCTAGGGATCAAACACAGCAACCCGTTATGCCTTGGGCCCGAGCCCCGCGCTGCTCCCACCACCCCGAGCGGAAAAGGGCCACTAGAGTCCGGGGCCCGGCCGGTGCGGCCCTTGGCCAGCCCTGCCGCCTCGGCACCCGGACCCAAACTGAGCGCCGGCGAGCAGAAGCCCAGCCGGCGGGGCGGGGCCCGCTGGGAGGGGGCTCCGCGGCCCAGCCGCACACGGGAAGGGACGGCGGGGCAGGCGCTGCCCACCGAGGCGCTGCCATCGCCCAGGGTCTGCACGGCGCAGGCGAGGCAGAGCGGCGGGCGGAGCGGCAGCGCCCAGCGCGGCCCGTGATCGCCGCACGGCACCGTCGCCCCCGCCGCCATCGGCCGCTGCCGTGCGGCTCCGCCCCCCGCGGTGATGGCGGCTCCGCCCCCGGCACCGCCTCCCTTCCGGCGGCCGCAGCAGCGCTCCCGCCTCTTCCCTCACAGCGCGCTCGGGCCGACAGCAGCGACCGCGCCGCAGCCATGGTGAGTGGCGTCGGGCCCCGGTCTCCTTCTCCTTCTCCTTCTCCTTCTCCTTCTCCTTCTCCTCTTCTAACTCCTCTTCCTTCTTCTCCTCTTCTAACTCCTCTTCCTCCTGCCTACTCCTACCAGCCTGGGATAGGAGGCCGCCCTCCGGCTGCGCGGCGGGCAGCACGTGGAGGCCGTGCGGGCGGGCGGAGGGGGCAGGAGGCCCGGGGGGCTGGCGGTCTTGGGGACACCCGATAATGGGGGACTCTCTGTCGGGGGTCACCCCCACGCCGTGCTGGGAGCCGGAGAGGCCGCGGTTCTGCCAGCGCCAATCGCTAACACCGCTTGTGACCTCGCTGCTGTGCCACCCCGCTGCCCATGTTAACGTTTAGAAGCTACTTGTGGTTTGCAGAAATAACCCTGATACGTGCTCTTCTGGTGATTTCTTCAAAATTTTTGTTAGTCGGTTAATTTGCACTGTTAAGGTGCACTGAAGTGTTCAATTTTGTGTAGTCTTTGTGGTATAAAACGCCCGAAGACTGCCCCATAAGTGCACTGCTGAATGTTTGTAAGGTGTAGATTGTGAGTAGATACACTCCTTACTTTGATGTAAAGCATATCTTTCTTACTTTCCCCTTTGCTTTGATACAAGAAGAATCCTTACTCTTTTAGGAGTAAAATGCAATGGTGTTTCTTCTGTATGGGCAGAGCAGATTAGACACGACTTCAGAAATCAGTATATGTGGTGGACATGATGCCTGTGCAGTGTTGATCAGACCAAAGCTTCCTTTGCTCCTATTGTAATATTCTCTACTTTTTCCTTTAGAGTGAGGCAGAAGTGAATCCCAAAGCTTACCCGCTGGCTGATGCACAGCTCACCAAAACGCTGCTGGATCTTGTGCAGCAGTCCTGCAACTATAAGCAGCTACGCAAGGGAGCCAATGAAGGTGAGACTTGTATGTTGAAAAGTGCGCTACAAGTCACAAAGATTTTGAGAGATGCCATGGGCAGAGATTGTCTTTTCTCTGTAGCTGTGAATCACTCATTTTATATATATATCTAGCTATTGCAGGTGTGTGTCTCCTTTCTCTTCCTCCTGTTTTAACAATATTCAGAGACAGAACTAAACTGTAATCTTTTTGACATTTATATGCAATTCTGGTAGATTCCCAAACTGTTCCTGGTGCTTGGTTTGTAATCATGCGTACTTCAGTGGTGTGGCTCTAGGGTTACCAGATGCCTAACTAGCACAGAACCATAAAAGATTTCAGTTTGAAGGTAACTCTAGTGCAACCTGCTCACAACCTCCCTTCACAGTTGCTTGGGGCTTCACCTAGTCAAACTTGTAAAAAATCCACAATTCCTAAGGATAGAAATTCAGTAATCTCTTAGAACCCAAGCCCCATGTACTAGATCTTCTTCCCACTGATGCCACTTTCAGCATCTCCTGAAGTTGTTTTACATTAGATGTGCTTTCCAGAAAGACCTAGACTGACTCCTGTTTCTTTTACAGCCACCAAAACACTGAACAGAGGGATAGCAGAGTTCATTGTGATGGCAGCAGATGCAGAGCCCTTGGAGATCATCCTGCACCTCCCTCTTCTCTGCGAGGACAAGAACGTACCTTACGTGTTTGTGCGCTCCAAGCAAGCCCTGGGCCGGGCATGCGGCGTTTCCCGGCCTGTCATCGCCTGCTCCATCACCATCAAGGAGGGATCACAGCTAAAGCCTCAGATCCAGTCTGTACAGCAAGCTATAGAAAGACTGTTGGTCTAAGTGCCCATGAGTGTGTGTGTGTGTGTGAAATAGGAAAGTGCAAATTAGGGGAAATTAATGTTTAGCTTCAGTTGAGATGATAGTTTTAATATCAGTGTTTCATTTCAAAATGCCACATTTTTGTTTAATAATGGCTTAAGTCTTAGTGTTCCTGCCTCCTATCCCCCCGCTTTTCTATTATTCCACTCCAACACATTCATTTTCATATTATTACTTCTTGAAAAGTGACTGAACAACTGTGTTTCCTGTTTTATGTTTAAAAGAAGGACAGAAAAAAAAGTCCCCCTCTTGTCTTCCTGTCTGCCTGCTCAGGGCTTTTTTAACCCACCCATCAGCTTTCTCTGTGTTGCAGTTTTTCTGCTAAACTTGAGCCTCCAGCAGGTGTGAGTAACTCTGCATTTCTGAACGGTTTAGGCTACTGAGAAAAAGGTTCCCTGTGTTCAGGCTGCTGGAGTCAGTTAAGTGATGGAGCAGCACAGGCAGGTGTAAGGCAGGCAGCAGCTACTGTGTAGCAGCAGATGGAGCCGAGATCAGCACAGCCCTTGGTCTTGAAACCAGACAAGAGACTTCTTCTGTAAGAGATGCGCTGGGAGCAGAAAACTTGTGGCAGTAGACAAGGGGAACTCTCTTGATTATTTTTAAATACTGACTTTTTTAAGAAGAAATAAAAATGCTGCAAAGCTAAATAGAATTGTCATTCCCTTGGTGAAGTATTTGCAACTATCTGGAGTGTTTCTGCTTGTAAAGCTAAACTGCTCACAGGTTGCCTAAAGGCTATTGCAGTGCAGTAATTTATTCTTCAGTTTCCTTTGCATGGACTGTTACCAGTGAGGTTGGGTTTCCTAGAGAAATTAAGTACAAAACACAGGGCAGAGAACAGCCTGTTGTGACTGATGAGTACCCTGCATCTGGCTGTTAATTATAAAAAGTGCCATGCTTTTTAGCTACTGCACTCTAGTCACCTGACTGAAGATGAACCCTTTTAAGTCATGGCCAAGGAAACAGAGAACAAGTGATTTTTCAGATAAATTAATATGTGTCTCAAGAAGAGAGTGTTGTATCATCTCATGTCCTGGAAAAAGAACATGGAGCACCAACAGCAGTCTGGATTAGTGATGGTTTTATGGACCTAGTTTTAGTTAAATACATATTGTATAATAAATGCACTTCTGCTCTGATTGGCTGAGTTTAAACCCCTGTGTTGGAATATCAAATTTGTTTTCTATTGCAGGATGCCAAAGCAAAATAGTGTGGAAACTCCATTAGGTGCAACAGCAGAATGGAAAATAAATTTTCCTGTAATGTTTCCACAGAAGCACTAACTTCATACCTTTCATAAGTACATCCCAAGCCGATGAAGTGAGCTCATGAAAAATTGAAGACATCGTGTTTGTATATTTTTGTAAATGGCTGATACCAGCAATCCTTGCTGAGGTGAACTTGATACAAATACTTCAGAATCCTTTTATTTGTATGAGGTTTAGAAGGGCTCCTGTTCCCTTCTACTGATGCTGACTGCTGAGCTAGTTGTGTTTAGAACTACAGCTTTGCCAAGGATTTGCCCTGTTATACCAAGACAGATGATGTAAGAGAAAGCACACAAGGAGCAGAAATAAAGGATACTTGAGCAAGCAAAACTGTCTTTTTCTGCTCTGAAGCACTCCATCACCATCCCTTTTAAACTTCTGCTTAATGTGATAGCCTGCTATTAAAAAGATAAAAAAATAGATCAACAATAAAAAAAAAAAAAAAAAAAAACAACCACACAAACCCAAAAAACTAACAGGAGGCAGATCTAATAACCTAGAATGAACATGCCACAATCATCCAAAGCCTGGAACATAGTCAAGCCAAGAGAGGAATTAACAAGGGTATTTGCAGAATTCAATTCACAGAATTACAGACAGGATAGTCTCACTATTCCACTCTTCAAGCCTTGCTAAGACAAGCATTTACAGTAACTTCATTGCCTAAGGGCAAAATCGATTGAGTGCTTAGGCAAATCTTTCTTAAAAATAACTAATCCAGGCTGATTGGAAGTGTAACAGGTAATGTAGTTTCAGTACTGCAGAGCTCAGTGCAGGCTAGCTGCTCTCTGGAGGAATTGTGGAGGTAGAAGTGAGCAGTGTGCTGGCACAGCTAGGACAGTCACAGTGCCAGAAGGGTGGTCACAGCTGGCTCCACATGTGCCACACTACAGACTAGTCAGAGGACAGTTTGTGAGCCACACATAGGAAGTTCTGGACACTAAAAACACTATGCAGACCAAAACTGACACCTCAGGTATCCAATGTTTGTGTCCTGTAGAAAGTTAAGATTTTCACTAAACAATTAGGAATTTCCTAAAGCAAAAGCACTAACTCTTTATTTGTTTTAGTCATCTTGCACTGCAAGATAGGTGGGGCATGCCAGGGATGAAAGTCTATAACCCAAAACACCCAGCTGCAGCCTTCGTAAGTATGACTAAGAAAGTAAAAATACTGTATGTAACAAGGGCTCTCTCCATACCTTGCTATTCTATTTTAAAAGCACATATTTGAGTACAGAAGTCTGCACAATAGTCTGACTCATATTCACTTAGAAAGGTGGAAAAGCTCTATGCCATCTCAGTAATTTAATTGGGATAAATGCTTGCAGCCTTCCAGGGAACACAATTTATTTTCCATTTTTAAACCAGCTTCTGCTATTACCATTTAAAAATGGAAGACTTGTGTGTGCAGATTTGTTAAGTGCCAGCTTTTTGCCCAAGGGATTGGATGCTACTTCCCAATAATTTTTTTTTTTTCTTTTAAGATCTGCTGGTGGTATTTGTAACAGTGATGACAGAAAAGAACCCAGTTTAATTACTAGTACTGATACTGGCAGTTTTGGACAGTAATACATATTTATACCCTCTGTTAGGACACAGACTCAATCTGCTCCTTGAATTCATGTGGTGCCATTAACACAGATCATTGTGTTTTCTTACCCTGAACTGAGTTCTGCTATCTTTATGATGCAGAGACAGCACAGTCAGTGTTGCAAAGGAAAAGGTCCAAGCTTTTATTAAGAAACCAGCAAGGCACAACTCTGTCCATATGCAGTGACCTGAGTTCACAGGGAATTTACTTCTGCCTTTAGCTACTGTCAACAGAATCCAACTTTGCAGAGATGTTTCACAACAAAGTAAAAAGTTTCTCCACTGCTAGACAGAGATTTCATAGCAAGATTAAATAGACACAACACCCACATAAGACAATCAAGATTCTAAGCAGACAGAAGTAAACCAGGGCCTTCCTCTCCAGCTTAGCGCTCATTGAAGTATTCAGTTAAAGCATCCACGAGCTCCTGCTTCTTGCTTCCACACCTCAGCCCCAAAAACCTACATGCATCCTTCAGGACAGGTATAGTGAGCTTGCCCAGAGTGCCCTTCTGCACATGATTCTGCAGCTCATCTTTTGAGACTTCTACCTTGGGCCTCTTCTCAGTTTGGTCATCAGGAGCTAGAAAGATACATTTTAGATCACAAAGATTTTAAAAATTAGACATCAGTGTTTCTTATACACACCATAGTTAATGGCCATTAGCACATGGTGCTTTAACAGCTACAGTCGCAGACATAGTTTTCATGTTTTCTTTTAACAAACACATCACTATGTAAGTCATGCAGTATTTCATTGATAGGAGTGATCTTAACTGAAGTATGAAACTTTGTGTTCTGATGAAAACATCACCCTCCAAATGAAACTTAAGGAATTCTCATTGAGACAGCAGAATGCAATGATTCCACAGGGAGCTCAGCTAACTGACACTCATTTTATGCAGTATTTCATAGACTCCCAAATTACACATGGACTTCAGCATTGCTTACACATTTAGCCCTTAAGATGCCCATCTTGGACTTGCTAAACAGCCCATGTATAAAAGTCTCACCAACACAAACTGAAAGCATGAGTGATTTTACTATTCTGTTGTAGAACAGAAAGTTGCTAAAATTATACATATATAATACATATATATTCTGCAGTCATTTACCCATGTTACTTCCTATATTTCACACTGCAGTTTGTCACTCCAGCAACTCTCCAACTGGATACCACAATATTCTCTACTCTCAAAGAATCAATACTGGACGTAATACTTCATTGTGGAGATCAGCAGTTGTTGCACAAGCAGCTTCTTTAAACTATGACACAAACTGAAAACACAGAAGCTTCTAAACAGAATAAAGATATTATATTCTGTGTTTGCACCACCATTACCTACCTTGTTTTCTCTTTACAGCCTTCCCATCAGGATTGTAGTCAGGGGGATAAACGAGCTGCTTAAACTCGTCCACCAGGTTGCCCAGCCTGTGGCTCATCTGTTCAGACTTTGGCACTGGCAAAAGATAAAGATTTGCCCTCTCAGAAACAGCGTGATCACAAGGAAGTCTACAAGGCCATCCCTACTGCCAGATGAACTATCAGCTCACCTGGTGGCAAAAATACAATGCTCATTCTACAAAACCACTAGTGTATGGAACCACACAATACTTTATTTTGTAGGATCATGTTAAATATTCACCAAGAAGGGACTCACAAAATATGAACTAGCTTAGGTATGCCAACTCCACTCTGTATTGGGATGTAACACCAGTTCATCATGCACTACAACCACCAGAAAGACCTCTGGAACAGAAAAATGTGTGCACAAAGGGGAACTAACACATGTTCATGATTTTGGGGAAATGATTACCCACGTGTCTGTTTCTTCTGAGAAAACCTACATAAACAGCTTTTTCTGTTCTAGAGATGCACGATTTTGGTGGAGATATCCCCTCATGCATCCCGTACTGTAATAAAGAACACCTGCTTCTTAAAGCTGCATTGGTGCTAACAAGTCTGACTGTTTTTCCATAACAACACCAGGCACAACTGTGCTTCTGTAATAACTAGTCTACAAGTGTCCTGCAAGCATGCAAAAATGCAAATACTTGTGTTACGATACTCCCAAATGAGAAATTTACAGCTCTTGGTAATATCAAGAGTTTGGACATTTGGAATGCTGTGTCCAGTTCTGGGCTCCCCAGTACAAGAGAGATATGGAGCTCCTGGAATGAGTCCAGCAGAAGACAACAAAGATGATTAAAGGAGTGGAACAGCTTCCTTATTAGGAAAGTCTGAAGGAACTGTTCAGCCTCCAGAAGAGATGACTGAGAGGGGAACCTCATCTAAGTATCTGAAGGGAGGGTGTCAAGAGTATAGTGCCAGACTCCCAGTGGTGCCAAGAAACAGGACAAGAGGCAATGGGCAGAAACTGAAGCATAGGAAGAGCCATCTGAACATGAGGAAGAACTTTACTGGGAAGGTGACTGAGCACTGAAACAGGTCACCCACAGAGGTTGTAGAGTATCCCTCGCAGGAGAAACAATCGAAGAACGACCTGGAACTAACCCTGTGCAATGTGCTGTAGGATAACCCTGCTTGAGCAGGGGGGTTGGACCACATGACCCACTGTGGTCCCTTCCCTGCTGACCCACTCTGCGCTTATACAAGACACTTACACATAAACTCTCCCAGTCACTAGGTGGCAGCACTGCCCCCAGCAGAATAATTCTCCTCATTCAGCCCATTTTTCACATTGAAATATTAATGAGAATCTTGAAGAGAGGAATTTCAGAGAAAATATTTCTCACCATAGGAAAAAGGTGATTCAATTTTAATTTTGGATGGTACAATGAGCATTTTTTTCTTTACCTTAAAAGTGACAGCAATAGAAAATAAGGTTTCAGTATTTCAGAATGGACGCATCCAGAATCCTACATAGTGAAACTCCACACAACTGAAATATTTCTTAAAATACATTTGGGTTTGTAGTAGCACATATTTGACTTATAACAAAGTCACGAGTCCCCTACCCTGCCTCCCTTCACACCCGCCAATAGCTCTCACTTGTAAGATCCTCAGCTTGTTCTGGTTCCACCATATCCAGCGCCAAAGCCTCCAAATTCCTGAAGTGCTGCTGCAAAACTGGGTTCTCAAAGCTGTCAGCCCTGTCAAGAATCCCTCAAAATGTCAATGCATGCTGCCAAGAAGACAGACAAAACACGTAAGATCTACCACCAACTTATGTCAGAATAAAGCTTTCCTCTTTCCCACACAACAATCCATCGCATCAGAACTGCTTTTCCTCTTTGCAATTTACCTGCTGAATCCTGCATGACAGGATAGTTCCTGTCATGCATCAACCACATAAGAATGCTGTCTGAGAGTCAGAAAGCTGTATGAAGCAAAAGGAGATAGTGGTATTATATTTTATGTACAGTTATGGTGGCTTCCACGTATCTAGGAAAAAAAATCTCCCATGAAAGTACTTCATAGCATTTATTCCAACTATGATGAAAAAAAGGCCTAACACTTCTTTCTAAAGTGCTCTAATTTAAATGATCTGGGTGTGATCTGCTGTAGAGTGGCAGAAACACAATAAAATGTGATACCTCTGCAACAAATGACAACAGCCCAGAGAACAAGAGCAATTCTACAAAGAACTCCAGAACATGCTACATAAAGCACTGTGGTGCCTGAGTATCCAGAATGATTCAAAATACATGAAAATCTGATCTCAGGAACACCACAGCTGAACAACACATGCAACAGAGCAAGCAATGGTTGTGCTTTCTTCCCCATGCCACCCCCTGCACCCTATTTATCTCCAGGTACCTGTATTTGAACCGCAGCTTCTGAATTATTTCCTTCATTTTATCTACCTGCTCTTGGCTGGCTGGCACATTTTTTGTAAAATCAACATTACGTTTGTCATCTGCGTAGGGTAAAAAAATCATGTGGAAACCTATACAGAAGAGAGGGAGGAAGACAACAGTTACACAGAAGCATGGTCTCAAAATAATTTATAGAAAAACGAAGATGGTTATTATCGAGGTCTGATGACTCCAAACTAACTACATGTTTTGTTGTTAACAACAGCAATCCATTATACTTCCAAGTGCCTACAGCACAACACTCAATCCTAATCTCAGTGTTTGTAACCAACATCTCTAATGGCTTTGTGAAAGACATTCAGACTAAATTCATAGCTACAAGTTGGATACAAATGACTTGCTTTATATGCAGGACATCAACTAGTCCATCTCTCCCACCTCTCACTGGGTCTGAGCTTGAAAAAGATTTCTTTGAAAATCAAGTTATTGCCCACCTTATTCTGAAATACATTACTTAGAACACAAGCACTGTTACTTCCCTACTTTACATTCTCCCGGAGGATGTTTTTGCACTTAAAGAGGTGAGAAAATGCAAAACAGCAAGAATCTGCTCCCTAATCATTCCCCACTCATCTGACATGGCATGAGGTTCACTATATGTGAGATTATTTATTTAATACTTTACAATCTATTCAAGGATACAACATAATTCAAGAAAAGACATTCTGTCTAGTCTTCAAACAGGAAAAAAAGGCTTTTCATTTCTCTATCAGTTATTTGAATCTGCTAAAAAGAGGCAGAAGGCAGGGAAAACACTCTAGCCAGGTCATACTTGAGCAAGCACTGATGCGACTGGGGCTTTAAAAATAGATTCAACATCAGATGCTTAAACTGACAAAACTGAAGAAAAGGAACATTGGAAAGCATTTTCCCTAGTTTTAAGGGAGGGTAGCACTACGAATATTTTCCCTCAATACAGGACGCCATTACACTGACTACATCCAATCATACAGGGAAAGGTGGCATCTCTTCCCATACCTGGAGGGGCTATCTGCACTTTCTGCTCATCCAGCTCTTCCTCCTGGGGAACCAGGGCCACAAAGCGAGGAGGGACGTTCCGGCGAGGAGTGTATCTGCACAGCATCATCATCGCCCTCTCCAAGCACTTCATCAATAGGGCATTAAACAGCGTTGTACTCCCTGCAAAGGAAACAGCGGATTGGTCAGACTGACAGCTTTGCTCCTTTGTTCTGGAATAGAACCCTGGATATCACAGTTTCAAAACCTGTGACTTCTTTGAAATGCTTGCATTATTGTGGAGGTAAAAAGCAAATTTTGGAAGGGAGAAGACTCAAAATGGACAATGTTAGTGAGTCTCTCCTGACCAGCAGTGAGAGTTCTAGTGGAAGAAGTGAAATCACTACCATCTGAGCAACTGAATACTGTGAAATTTTATCTACAAAGTCTATTTTTGTGTGGTGGGACATCACACAATAGAAGCAGATCACAGACCTTTTGCAGAAGTAACACACTAAGAATTCAGACTTCAGTACTCTTCCTGAGACATGTATTTGCCTCAGGTATATTTCACCAGACATGGTGGTCAGGGAAAGATTGACATATAAAGAATGTGGTTGAGCCAGGAAACTGCAGTTAGAGAAGCAAGCATTAAGGTTCTTTTGTCAGACACTGCAAAGCCTTTGGTCATAACTCAACCCTCTTTATCCACTGCTAGACCGAGGA
The DNA here is from genome assembly GCF_026979565.1 of Vidua chalybeata. Taxonomy (NCBI): domain Eukaryota; kingdom Metazoa; phylum Chordata; class Aves; order Passeriformes; family Viduidae; genus Vidua; species Vidua chalybeata. Next base: position 18,391,261 of record NC_071534.1, read on the forward strand.
GCTAAAGGTTTTTTCTTACTACTGTAGATTGGGATATATTTCTAGATAAACAGATTTATGTATACCTATAAAAAGGCAAAAAGAAGCAGTTCTAAATGTCCTTGCCTTCTCTCTTTACAAGCCTATAAAGTGCTGTTAATTCGTCTATACTTCCTGAGTATCATGTTTCCACTCCTAGCTGATATGGACTTAAAAACAGCAATTATCTCCCCTGGTTTGGGATTTAGGTTTTTCTTTTTTTGTTGTTGATTGGTTTTGTTTGGGCTTTTTTAACCATCTTTACCTTCTTGTCAGGCACTAGGATCCTTCACTTTCATGAATGCCTAAAACAAGTACTTTGTGACTACATCTGCATGGTTAAATTTGCTGCTTGTCATGATGGATAAACATGAAGCACAATTGGCTGTTCTGGTATAGAAGAAAACAAGAAAGATCTGCAACTGAGAGGGGCAATAAAAGTTAATACAGTTCTTCTAAGCATTAGCAAGTTTTTAAGTTAGACAAAGCTTTTACACTCAATGATCCTCACTCAAACACACGATGAATCAACAGGTTACACTAATGCAAGGTGATAAATCTTCTCTTGCCATCTTTGCTTACCTCTCACCAGGGACTCCTCAGGATAGATGAACTGAGAGCGCCTGATATGGTGGTGCTGTTTTAGCATTGAAAGTGGTTTGAAGCCAATCAGAAACAGACCTGGAGAATCAAACTGTTTTAATTCTTCCGTCTCCTCTTTCTCCAGCACAATCTGTCGGTTTCCATATGTCTAAACCAGGGAAGAGCAGATGACAGGGCTGCCAGCATAAAAAAAAGAGGAACAGGAGGCAGGACAGGGCAGGAAATGCAGGAAGAGGATGCAATTGCTGTGTTCCACTACTTTAAAGAAGGTTATAGACAAGACAGTGTAAACCTTCACAAGTAGTGCACAGTGAAATGGCAAGTGACAGTCTGTGACCATTATCCCAAGGGAAATTCTACCTGAACATAAGCAAAATGCACTTTTCTAAGAAAATGGCTAAGCCCTGATACAGAGAGGCTGTCACATCTCATCTCTGGAGTTCTTCAGAGCTGTCCCAAAAAAGCCCTGAGCAATCTGATCTGGTTTTGTGAGTCTTGCTCTGGGCTGGGTTATACCAGACTTTTTTCAGAGGTCCTGTCCAATTGTAAACTTACTTCAGCAGATAGTGTCAGCTACCTGCTCCTGACAGAAATAGAGACTGAGAAACAATGTTTCTGTAGCACTAGTCACGTATCACAAAATCAAAACCATATTATAGTCCAGCTGAAGGTAGACATCAGGGTTTAATGCTCAGCTTTCTGTTTATCTTCTATACTTTATTTCAAGAAACTAATATCCACTATAAATAGACTAAATACTTCATTTTAATACAACAACTTTAAGAGCTATTAACATGGAAGAAGACACAAAGCACACTTGTGACAGTATACCTAGCAACTACATAACCTGTTCTGAAATAAAGCTGTGCTTGATCACGATGTGACACTCAATTTACATCAGCCAAACTATCAAGCAGGAAGGCAAAACAAAGAAAAGTTTATACAAAACCCTCCAAAGGTAGCATGTCTTTTGTTTGGAAAATAGCTCCAACTCTGCTGTGATTCACACTTGCATGTTTAACAAAATGGACCAAATCTGTTCCTAACGAATCAAAAGTTGACAGCAGCAGCAATGGCAGAGGGTCACTCAAGGTCAGGCTCTGACAACCTCATCCTGCCTTACAGAAAGAAACGACCTGTGTTCATGACAGCACTCCCACCAGCAGCTATGCCTTCCCATGACAGTCAAGCCAGGGAGACAACCCATTCTCATCCTGCAGAGCTCACAACACGACCAGCCTGTCCCCAGGTGCATACAGATGCAAATATTTCTGTATCTCATCCTGAATGTGCAATACAAACAAAAGCAGCAAGGGAATTGGCATCTCCCTCACAAATCACAGAGACAAGAAAAAGCAGGCACATAATCAATATGTTACCTGAGCCCTTTTTGTGTCACTGGACAGGAGCAAGCTGCCTGTTTTTCCACTAAACATCCTTGTTTTGATTTTAACTGGTTCATTAGTTTCCCGATAAAGCTTCACTGGAAGTGGTTTATAAGCTTTTTGAATAAGGCTGTAAACACCAACAGAAAGTGCCATGTCTTTGCCCAGATGCAGATTTAGCCTGTGTAAAAAAGCAGATACAGACTTGAGATTGCTGAAAAATCACTTCTACAGAAGAAAATCACCTCTTCATGTAAGTTATTTCCTTTGACCTTCTCCTGTTCTCCTCCCCCAAAATCACATATATCTTTGGAAACATACTATCACTTGAGTTATAATCTCACTTGAATAAAAATATTCTTGCAATTATCATCATTTCTCATAAAAAAGTTATCTAAACACAAGTAATTTACCACACTTCTTTTTGACCTTTTTTTCACTGAAGGGCAGCTATGCTCAAACAGAGCACAGGACAAGTCCCCGTTTGGGTACCCCAATTATGCTTATTGTAAAGGCCATGAATTCTCATAGCTGTTTGCACAGAAGGCAAAATTCTCCCCCAAAAAACCCACTAAGACAAACAACACCAAGATTTTAGAAAAAAATATAAATCAGACAGTAGAGAAAAAAACAGATGCAAAAGTTTAAAAATAGAAGTAATCGTCAAGTTATGAGAGCAGAACAGTGAGTTACTACAAATGCTGCTTCCTCTCTTGTAAAAGGTATCACTGGTATGGGATTCTTCCTCCCCAGCTATTAGAAAATTTGAGGAACATTCCCAGAAAAGAAAATAAAGCTGCAAGCAGAAGCAAGAATGCCAGTGACAACAGCTCAGGTTGGGATACTTTATAAATATTTATTGGAAAAAAAAAAACATTAGGCCTTGAAGTTCATTCCCTTAATGTGCTTCCACACCATTCTGCTATGAGCTCACTCCCTAAAAAAACAACTGTTACGGAGCATGTGGTTCCAAAAATACTTTCTAGCTGCTTTGTCAAGATCCCTGTAATCTCTCTTAAGTATCTCTAATCTTTTAGTAGGAGATTAGAAATATCAAGGCTGTGTGAATCCATGCCAAGTACCTAGACAGACTGGCAACATATAACTATCAATAACGGGAAAAAATACCTGGCATTCACATTCAGATAATTTTTTTTAAGTTAATATTGGCCAGGAAAGCCTAATTTCAATCAGATTTCACTATAAACTATTTTTTATGTTGCAGCTTTTTAGGTAAGTACTTGGCAATTATGTAATTGTTTAACAAATTATCATTTCTGGCCAAGCTCAATGCAGAATACATCACACCGAAGAAAAAAGATGTCCACTCTGCTCTTCTCATCCACAAATATCCTTGGAAACTACAGAAGAAACACCAATCTTGGACTAAAGAATTAAGACTGAGGAATGTAAGTACTGATGCCTTTAAAGACCAATGATTCCAGAAGAGGAAAATGAGATGCAGTCTGAAAATAACATCAGGTGCCCCTGCTGAATGATGTATCATAACTAGGCACAAACCTGACTAAAGCCCGTTTCTTTGTCTCCTTTGCTCGTACTTTCTTCATGAGATGTTCCAGTTTCTCTGACTCTTTAGAATGGATCCCAAGGTCCTCGTCCTCTGCTACATTTATAATATCCCTGTAGAACAGAGAGACATCAAACCCTCCAGGCTTCTTCAAGTGCATCAAGTCCAAGATGATACCTAGAAACAATGAAAGAGATAAAGAGCAGGATAAGAAACTGCTTTTTTCTTCATCAGCATGTATCTCAGCATTCTCATATTTCTCTATCTACACAAATAATTTAAGTAAGAATAAGCTCCAAATTGTCATCTGTACCAGATGTGAAATATTCTGGAGAAAGGGGCGATTCTAGGGCAAAAGGCAAAACACATTCTTTAACTTCAGTCAAAACAATGCCGAATAGAAAATGTTTCCTCTCTAATTAAGAATCTGGACAGCATTGAATATGAAATCGCTTTGATAAGCTCCTATAAAATATAATCTTACCTCAGGCATAGAGGGGAGTACAAATTCAGAAAATCCCCTTTTGTTTAGTCACAGGGGCTAATGGATTATGGAAGCTTCACAGCTTCTAGATCCAGGACATCTCCTGAATTCTAAAAACACTGGTTACCTCAGCTACACAGTTGAACTAATGCTATCTACTCTCTGAACTCAGACTGATGTCCTTCAGCTAATTCAAAATGGAACCATTAAAGTAATTTTCTTTTTGTGTTAACTTGGTGTTATTATTCCCTTCCTGAAAAATGGTACAATAACAAAAAAAAGTTTATTTTCTTGGCCCTGTCATGCTATGTCATGCTTAGCCCCATTTATGCTATCAAACTAGAAGGTGATCCTATAAAACAAGTGGATACCAGATCAGAAAACATACATTCTAATTTAGATTGGATATTAAATTTCTGGTTTAGAAACTTTCAGAAACATTCCCCAGTTCTGATGATTTTACATCTTTTCCCATCAAAAACCAGCAATGCAGGTAACATCTGCTGCAAAGATTCATCAAGTTTGTTGTGTCTAAAATTAAAAGTGGAAATAATGACCTGTATCTCTCAGATCACCAGCTCTGGTCCTGGCCAGCTTGGCTTTAGCACTGTCGTTGGCATGAGGGTCATCCTCGTTGGTGAAGAGCATGATCCTCTTATGGCTCAGCCTGACTCGGACCTCACTGAAGAGGTTCGAGCAGGCCCAGAGCGCTTCACCCAGGGAATAGTCAGCACTGTGGCCAAAGCTCTCCTGGAAAAGTGCCCGTCCTTCGTCTCCCCTGTATTGGTCCAGCTCTAGAACACGCTTCGCACCTGGAGGGGCAACAGCATTCACAGGCATTAGAAATACTGACAGAAGTACCACGAGCTCTTCTAAGCATGCACCGGGGGTCCCTTGCAGCTGACATCCAAGGGATGCTCCCAAGTACCGCTGTGGCAGCGTCCTTCCAACACCTGGCTGAGAAAATTGTCCAGCATGGCCTAACATCTGCAATATCACAAGCCAGTTACCACTGAAAGCACCTGCTAGGGCAAGAGGACACAAAATACCCTGGGGCACCAATGTGGGCTCTTTCCGTGGGGAAGTGAAAATGACAGGGATCAAAGTATTGCAAACCTCCACTACAACACTCCTCCACTGAATGCCAAGTGCTCAGCAGCAAAGGCAGCAAACTGCACCTGCTGCAGAGGCACAGCAGACTGCTGCACCACTACAGAAAAGAGAGGAGTCTGAAATGCATCCTGCATCTCCACAGCATGCTGGGAAGGTGGAGAGCTCCTCCTCCTCCTTCCTCGCCCCTCATATCAGGGAGAATCCACACAGAGGTGAGATGAAGCCCACAGATCACCACGCTGAGCACAGCAACATTCAGGTCAGGTGTCCAGAGCCTTGTTGCAGCTCTGAGGATTACTTCAACCCAGCTAGGACTCCTTTTCCCACCTGTCTAACAGCAGGTTCTGTTTTCTCCTGATACTCTACAATGGGAGACAAGCTTTCATTTTTCAGCCACTGCATTCTGCAGAGCTTCTTCCTTTGTCCTTCACTTAAGCTCTATAGCACTTACAAAATTTCATTTGAAAATGATTTCCTCTCCCTCTACTATTTTATTTTCATCTCCTCATCTGTCCTTCAATGTAAATGTTCATAATTACATACTCCATAATAATCACCTATAGCATCTCTTCCTTCTCCCGAGGACTGCTCTCCAGGAGCAGCAAATACACAATTCTGTTCCTTTTGAAATGATGCCTTAAATTTTAGCTTTCATATTTTATAGCTCCTGTACTACATTGGTATTTTCATATAAAGTGTTAGCAAGTTCTCTTCACAGGGCAGGTAGACAAAACAATCCTTTCCAGCCTGAGAACCAAGGACACTGTTGCAGCTTCAGGCCCAAAAATTGTGAACAACAGCAAATTGAGGAGAGCCATCTGGGAGGATGGCACTTCATAACCTGAAGCTGAAATTGGACAATTAACCCCAATATGGAAATGGACCAAAACTTATAAAAGTGTGAAACCTCGTGATCGGGCGTCCATCTTGGGTGGAGCCATGGCCAGGCTCTTGTACTGCCCCAGGTGTAGTCTTTGAAGGCCTTTTAATAAATACCTACTTTATTCCTTTAACTCTGTCTAGCCTCTGTTCCACATAGCCTCACAAGGCATCAGAACAACACCCACCTTTCACCTGTGCTGTTTTTATCCTCATGGCAAGGCTACTGCCTCTAACATGGGAGAAAGGACAAGCAGGGAAGAAGGAGGAAAATGAAAAAGCAAGACCTATGAGGCACTGTCTGCCAGAAAAGGGAGAAGAACCTAAGGCAGTCCTATCAGGTCTCTACTGTAATAAATTCTGAAAATAGGACAAGATGCAATTATTTCAGGAGAAGCCCCTGTGTCATTAAACCTGCAACCCCTAGTAAAGAAAATGAAATCAAACATCCTCAGAGATATGAAAAGTTATAGACAAAATTTTCCCAGAAGACTCTCAACTGTCAGACAATCTGTCACCACTAGCATGTATTCTTTGCACTTCTCCTACTGCCTTTCCAATTCAGCCACCAGCACTTATTATCAAGCAGATGGTATGTAATCTTAAGAAAATGAAAGAGCAAAATTCAAGAATTGCAGAACTTATTATGGAAATAAGAGATGGAACACTCCAAACAGGCTACCATATTGAACCACCTGCTTGAACAGGAGAGCTGGACAAGATGACCTCCAAAATCCAACCTCAGCCATTCGGTGATATTCTCCATCAGCTGGAATCCATGGTGCCTTAACATGGACACACACTTTTCTGATGGACATCCAAGAGTTCTGTTGAGGTACTCTATGGTTTAGCAGACAGCAAGTGAAGCCACCACATTAAAATATACGAAGAGGCATAGAAAAGGATCTGAACCAACTCTAAGAGAAATTGCTAGGTTCTCATGAATTTTCTAAGCATTCAATAAATATCTAAATCTATCCCCACCACCAACAGTAGAATTCAGTAAGAACTTATCTGATAGCTCTCTGATTTTATAGAGATGAATTATTGACAATGCTACTACACCAATTTCCTTACTCCCTCTTTTTACACAACCTTCATACCACTTTACCTGGATTGTCCAGCTCCTGGAGAACATAAATGTGCTTGAAATCTGCCGAATTCTTGTTGTTTTCTGTACCATAGAACACAACACTTAACAGGTCCCTGTCACTGCTGATAATTTTGCTGGTATACACATTCCGGATGCACTGAAAAAAACGCACCCAGGTCAAAATTACAAGAAAATAGTTTTCAGAAAGGAGTGTGTGTGAAAGTCTTGCCTTAGCCATTAGCAGCTTATCCATCCCTACCCGGATGGTCATGTCGAAAGGAGTTTCTGCCTCTCCGTCGGACTCGAACATGGCCTTGGAGGCATCCACCAAGAAAATGAGGCTGTCCCGGCCCGAAAACCTCTGGTCCGCTACGGAACGGGGGGAAACAGTTTTAGCACCAACCTCTTCCACGCCCGTGGAGCCTGGAAAGCAGGCAGCGGGCCTCGATTTGCCCTCCGTGAGGGGGTGGGGGGGGGTCCTTACCGACCGCGTCAGACCCTTCCTCCTCTTCCTGCTGCTGCTGCTCCTCCTCCTCCAGCCCCTCGCCCCGGTAGAACGACCCCCACCCCGCCATGGCTCGCGCCAGATGCAGCGCCCGCGCCCCGCGGCCCCGCACACGCTCAGCCAACGCCGCCCGCCAGATCGCCCCGCCCCCGAAACAGCTCTGACCAATGGCGAGAGCGGGAATGCGCCACGCCCCGCCCCTCCCGGGGCAACCGCCCCTCCCCCCCGCGCGGATTGGCTGCAGAGGGGCAGCGAAGGGCGGGAGCTTCTCACGCGCTTCTCGCGACTCCGAGCCTCAGCCAATGACAGCGGGACTTGCCCGTCCCTGCCCCCCCCAGCTGTAGCTCCGCCCCCGGCGCGGTCGCGCAGTGACGGGGGGGCCCGGCAGGCGCGGAGCGGCCGCGCATGCGCCTAGGCAGCGTCGCCCCTTCCTCCCCGTCTGTCACCTCACGGCTGGTGCCGCTGCGCCGGGGACCGGCACCGGGGCCGCCCTTTCCTCCCGTTCCCCTCCATCTCCCGGAGGGAAGGGCCGTTCAACCTTGTCTGCAGGGGCTCCGGCTGCCGCCCGGCGGCCGCGCCCGCGCCCCCATGGAGGAGCCGCTGGCGCTGCACCCCGTGAAGCTCTATGTGTACGACCTGTCCAAGGGCATGGCCCGGCGCCTCAGCCACCTCATGCTGGGTAAGAGCACGGCGGGGGACCCGGGGCCGCCCCGGCCGCCGCCTCCCGGGGGATGACGTTCCGCCACCGACCACCGCGGCCCGGCTTTGCCGCACCGGAAAACGGGGCCGAAGTCGCCGCCTCCTGTGCCGGGGGTTGCGATCCCCGCCCGGTATCGTTCTCCTGAGGGAGCGGCCCGCCGGGGAAGGCTCCCTGAGGGCGCGCCGGGCGCCGGCGGTGTCCGGCGGGTGCAGCGCGGCTTGGGATGTGCGGGGCTTGCCCGGGGGCTCGGTGCTTGGGAACCCAGCGGGGTTTGGCTGCGGGATTCCTGACCCCGCTGTGTTCGGGACGAGCTTTGTCAGTGCGGCAGATCCAGCTGCTCTGGGTCCAGCCTCTTCTCCCCCACCCGCCCGTTGCTACTGCGCGGGTGGTATTTACTAACGGCAGATTAAAAGTGTTCCTTGGCCCCTGAAGGGAGGGACAGCTCAGCTCCCGACTCCCCGGCTGCTATGGTGCCGCGGCCGGAAAGCTGAGCTGAAGAAAGGCGCCTGCTGTTTACAAGGTTATTGAGTTCGAACGGCTCCATGTTGTGGCGAGGTCGGGCTGGGCTGGTGATGTGCAGCCATCCTCCCTCTCCTTCACAGAGTTTGTAGAAGTCTGCTGTATGTCTCGTCGAGATTGTGTGCGTTTCCAACCGAACCTGAAACTTGGGATGGAAAGGAAACAGGTTTTGCTTAAAGTTTTGGAAGCATGAATTAGGAATGCAACAAGAGAGTGGTTTATACCTGTAATGAGCAGATTCTGACCTGTGTCAGACCAGCAGTCTGTGTGGGATGAGACTTCTCAACAGACTCAGTGTCTGAACAGATGGCTCTGTAATCTTGTTTTACAGTTTGTTGGCAGTCACTTTGCTCATCTGCCCTATGAGGAGATTCTCTGATTTCCTGCAAGCTTAAAATCAAAGTCCAGACAATTCTCAGCCTGAGGTTTCATGCAGGTCAATGATAGGTTTGCAAAGTTGAGAAGAAAATAGTACAGAGATAATGTGTGTTGTGCTCTGTTAGTCATTTAGCAGCAACCACTTTGGGAAATGTGTGTTTCCTGCACTGGATAACCTCAAAACTTTTTATGTGGTCAGAATTGCTTCTCTTGTAGCCCTTAGGGAAGTAGCTTTTCACCTATCAGGTGAAATAGCCATGCTTTATCAGGTGCTAAGAGTTATAAATCTTGAGATTACATGGGTGCATGATTTGCCTGTGTTTGAGTTGAGTAGAATTTAACTACTCTTATTTCAAAGTATTAGTCCAAGCAAAGACTGTAATAGAGATAGGTTGCCACTATAATTATCTCCATGCCAATCTTCACATGGATCAAGCAAAGGCTTTTTAGCTCCCTTCTTACCTACAAAGTCAGTCTTGGGATCTTGTAGCTTTCTGAATTTCCACATAAAAACACATAGCACGTGACTTCATTTTGATGCTTTCTAATCTATTCAGACAACAGCTTGAAAACTTTGTGCTTGTGATATATAGTTTGGTTGTAAATTTTGGGAATCTGAGCAGTGAAAAGGAAAGCTTAAAAACCTGAACACTTCTGGGTAGTAGGGGAAGTGCTACTTGCTAGTACTGCCTGGTAACTGTGTTCAGATGTGTTCATGGAATGTGGCCAACTAGGCCCGCGTGGTCACAGTGACAATGCAGACTGCAGAACATTTGAGATTGTGTGGATCCTGTGACATGATTGTCCATAAAACAAATCATTCATTCTTTCTTCCTTCCTTCCTTCCATCAAGTTGTGTGTATTGTGCATTGACACTTAGCTCTGTTTCAGATGATTTTGAAAACCTCCCCAGGAGCCAAGTGATCGAGAGAATACTCCTCTTACCTCATACATAGACCCTTTTTTCCCTGAAGAACAAGAAAAAACCTCTTTTTATTTCTCTCTATATCAACTCTCAGTTGGTCAATATCAATTCTTTCCTTAGTGATGTTCATAAACTGTAGGTTATCGGGCAAAGTCATAGAAATTAAAGAGGAAGGCATTTCTTAAAGGATTTACACTCGGCATCTCTACTTACAGTATTCTTTTCATCAATGCCAAGTTTGAAACAGTGTTTTTGCTTTGAGTGATAATCCGGTAATATTGCCTAAATTGAAATACATTGTTTTAGAAAGAAAAAAATAAATATGGTAATTGATTGTGCTAAAATCAATTTCTGTTAGGCTTGAAAACAGCAGCTCAGGTCCCTTGGCCAAAGGGGGATGAATCCTGTCTTATGAGACTGACCACTGCGAGAGCATCACTGCGCTGTGGCTTCTGTTGTGCTATAGGGTCCAGAGGTACTGCAGACTATGTCAGCACAGCCTTCAGGGATCAGCTCTCACTACCAAATGTTATACTGACTTTTTCAGTACCAGTTCTCTCTGTTGTCATTTAATGATGAATCTGGAAGGGAGAGATGTTTAGCACAGTTCATAGCAGGCTTTAGAGTGACTTAGTCTTGTCCCTTGGGCAGTCTTTGTTTTTCTTGGAAGTTTACTCTTTTTATACCCAGACTGCTTTTATTCTTCTTACTTTTCTGTAAGCTTCCTGTAATTTAGTGACTATTTCTATTCCGAAGTATACATGACCAAAAATTGCAGGTCAGTTGCCTTTGGTATCAGAAGCCGCACATTTAATTTTTATGTTGCTTTACATTGCATCTTCTCAATAGCTACTGTTGGTCTTCTCTCCCCCACTCTCAGTCTGTGACTACATTTGTCTGTTCAAATACATATTACAATAATAAGAAATGTTGACCTGAATGCAGTAAGATTTCTGTTACCAAGACAGAAAACATAATCCACCTGATTCTGAGGAAGGTAAAGAGGAAAAATAGAATAGTTCAGCTTGCAGTGCTGATTTTGAAATAGACGTCCAAAGGCAGAGAAGTCTTTAAGGAAGATTAAAATCCTATTGCATCATGGGCTTAACGAAAAATATCTACCAGCTCAAAGTTCTCCTGTCCTGTAACTGAGGTTATTGCTTTTGTGACTCACAGAGTGAGCTGGGAGCTTGGTTAACCACAGTAGCTTTGGCTCAGTGTAGTATAAATTAACGTTGAGTGGACTGGGAGTATGTTTTGGTTGAAATTTTTAAGTGGTGCATTCAGCTGGAGGGACTTAACAGCCCAGAGGGAATTGGAGCGAAAGGTAACTGCTGAAAGGAGGTGCCTTCTGCTTGGTTCCATTTTCCCAGGCCAGCACATTTCTCTGCTTCTACTCCATCTGTTCTGAACAGTTTTGAATTGCTTCAGCATGATATTCTATCAGCTTTGCTCCCAGCATTTGCTGGGGATTTCATGAAAATGGTGTGCATTACCCTCCCCCAATATAGCCTACTTCTATATCTCTCTAGGCACCTCAAGGAGAAGGGATTGAAGCAGGCTCCTCCCTCTTCGTTAGGTTGGGTTTTTTTGGGTGGTTTTTTTTGTTTTTTTTTTTTGTGGTTTTTTTTTGTTTTGTTTTGTTTTGTTTTGTTTTGTTTTTTTTTTTTGCTTTGGTTGAGCACACTGGGTAGCACATAGAAGAAAGCGCTTGACTAAGTGCTTGAATAATTAGAGTAATTTTCAATTCAAAAAAGGCAGGAATCTTAATGCATTGTCCTAGGGAAATTACAACAATATGCAAAGCAATGCACTGCTAGAAACACCCGTGTTGGTTGACCAAATTGTATTACTTCCGATTCCACAGCAGACCAGTTCACTACTTATTTTAGAGTCTTCTATGGTCTTCTGGAGTTTGCACATCCATTGCAGAGCACAGATATATTGTTAAAGCTCAGTTAATACTGAGCTTCCTATTTTTTTCTTTACAGTTCAAAAACAGGCGTAGATCTTGCACTGAGGGTTGGATGGCCTAAACTCTGCATGGGGTAAACTAAGTGCTCATCTGCACAGACAGTTCCTTCCCTCATGTCACAGAACTCTTCTGCCCTTCAGTATAATAATTTAGATTAATATACAAATGCCACTTTCATTTGATATTTACAATGCACAGGAATAATCAACATTGTTTGTCCCTCAAGATTAATAAATTACTGTGATGATAAAAAAGATTGGTGAGCATCTGTTCTCCCTTGTGCTTGGCCTTCCAGACAAATCTAAGCATGGAAGTAATCCAGTTTGATTGTATTCTAAAACTATATGGGCTTGCTTCTTCTTTCAAAATACTCCTGTATCTAAACAATTACAGTCTCCTGAATTGATTTTACAAGAACCTAACTACTTCATTCTCCATGTTCCGTGACTAAGCTGAGGGTCCTGGAATTGTTTATGTTCTGTTTTTCTCATAGGTTTCTGGCTCATGTAAACACCATTAAAGTATTTGAGTTATGAATGTTATAAAGAAAACAAAACAGAAAATATAAAAACTTGTTTACTTGCTAGATGGTACTCTGCCTTATTGAAACAAATTGAATCTTTGAGATGCTTAGGCACACAGATTTATGCTGAACTGGCATCTCCCCCCAGGTTGTAGTGAATACTTTCAGGAAAGAGCCACAGAAGCATATCAGCAAGGGAAAAATAAAAAAGTAAAATAAACAAACAAAACCATCCCCAAACAAAAACAATCAAAAAACCACTCGAAAACCGTGGTGATCATGTTTCCAAAGACTGACAGGCTATCCCCCTAAACTCTCACAAATATAACACAGTAGCTTTTCATGTCCATAGTCTGTGACAAAAACAAGGTACCTTGACTTGCTTTAGTTTGGAATGGATGCAGTTCAAACTAAGCTGATTTGCTTCACATTTACTTCAGGCTGAGTTGGCACATGGGCAGTTTCTCTGGGAGAGTTGATACCTGATAGCCTGGCCATATGCAGTAAATGTTGTGTGATTAAATGTGTATATCTAAATTTGCAATGACCCTTCCTGTTCAACAGCCCCCGACCCTTGAAATATTTAAACTAGTTAGCATCTTGATGTTTCCCTGTTTTACCTGGATAACAAAATCACAGCAGAGGTAAGGTTTGAAGGGACTACAGTGGGTTATCTGGTCCAACCTCCCTGCACAGGGAGGGTCATCTCAGGCACATTGCACAGGATTGTGTCCAGATGGTTCCTGAGTATCTTTAGTGAGAGAAACTCCACAACCTCTTTGGGCAATGATTCCAGTGTGTCATCACCTGTACAGTAAAGTTCTCATGTTCAGGTGGCTCTTCCTGTGCATCGGTTTCTGCCCATTGCCTCTGGTCCTATTGCTTGTCACCACTGAGAAGGTCCTGTATCCATCCTCTTGATAACCCTCCCTTGATACAGTAAGTGTCCAAAAGAGCATCATCCCATCAGGACATTCCTGTTCTGCATTATGAGCATGTGCATCCTTTGGATTAGCTTTACTGTAGATATTGAGTGAAGTGTGATGCCTGCAATTTAATGCTGCAAGGGCTTTTGCATCTCCGATGGAAATTACTGGAGAATCTCTATATAATAGAGATTTATAATATATAAATTATTTTATTTATAATAGATTTATTTATAATAGAGATGTAATAGACAGCCTCAGGTTATGAGTAAATGGCTTGGTTTTGGTGGCAATACCAGCACACCGTTCTACCCACATTGCAGTGACCACAGGAGTTTGGAGTGTTGTGGTAAGAAGTGGAAGAACAGGAAACATGATGATATCTGCCAGTATCCTGGATAGTGTTTGCAATCCCTTCTTACAGTCCACTCAATTGACTATGGGATGTCAGCTCTGTTGCACTGTAGGATTATTTGGGGAGGTTCATGGCAAGCTTCTGGCTTTCAAGCTGGACAGTGCTGCCAGAAGCAGCTTTATTGGAAAGTGTTGCTGCAAGGCCTGAATACAACTTGTGTCTTAACACTCACACCAATGCTGTAGCTTTGCTTGGTCATGCTATTGGGGCTGTTGTGTGTATCAAGCCTTCAGAAGCTCTGGGCAAAATATTTTGTGTGCAGGGAGCAATGTCGAGCAGAAGGCAAAACATAACTCCTTAGTGCAGACTGCCCTGATTGCTCTACCTGAGCTTATCAGGGGTGGCAGTGGTGGTGAGCTGCAAAAGTTCTTAGTCTTGGATGTCTCTGGGTGATGCATATGTGGCCAGTATGGCAGGTTTCTTAGGCATGGGATTCCCCCAGCAGTGTTGTCACTGCACTGCCTCTTACCAGACACAGTCCATCAGTGGAAGAAAGGGATTATATTTTGTCTGCAGCAGGCTGGAGAGCTACCACAGATGCCTTATTGTCAGCAGTGCTGCAGATCTGGTGTGTGTTTTCCACAATGCCCGCTTGGTTAATGACTTCTAGGAGCCAAGAAAAAATAGTGGGTCTGCAGCTTCATTAAGATTTTCAAGTCAGTGTTGGCACAAACTGACCGAGCTGAGAAGCAGCAAACAGACCTGCCTTGTGAAGATAGGCAGCTTCACTTGCCAAAAGCTGTTCTGTTACTGCCCTGGCAGTTGCTGCCTTTGGACTGCTACAGACTTCATGAGTAGCAGTAAAGATTGGACTGCAGTCCAAAGCAAAGTCCAGTTCCTGAATTCTGCTTGGGTTTTGTACGTTCAATCAGAAAATTACTTTGGAGAAAAGTGACCTCTAGAAGTCCTGCTTAAGGTAGAGCCAACAAGAGCAAATTCTTCAGGGCCCTGGACAGCAGAGTTATAAGTATCTTCAAGGATTGAAATCCCATATCATTTCTAGACTCCTGCTCCAGTGTTTGACCACCTTCATGATAAATGTTTTCCCTGCTTCCTATTGAATTGTGAATTTCCCATTTTCCAGCTAGCACCTGTTGCCTTTCACTGTGCATATCTGAATAGAGCAAGGGTTCCCTTTCATCCATACCTGTTGGGTACTTGTAGACAGGAATACAGACTCTTGGCTTTCTCTTCTTGAGGATGAACACACCAGTTTTCTCAGTTCTTCTTCAGTACAGTAAGTGCTCCAGCCTGGTATGTCGGTGTCTTTTATATTGTGGGGATCCAAAAGTGGACACAGCACTCTAGATGTGGTCTCACAAGTGTCAAACTGGAGGACAGAGTCACTTCCCTTAAGCTGTGGGCTGCAGCCTTGCTAGAGCAGCCCATTGTGTAGCCTTTGCTGCAGTGATCTTTTCAGGAAGGTGTTGTAATTGCACAAGCAGGTCCTGGCAGCATCTGTGACATTGTCAGTATCTACCGTAGCTCTTTCACCTGCATACAGAATCTAGGTACAAAGTGGGAACTCTCTGGAAAGTCTTTTGTTATTATTTGCTGCAGGTGTATATGAAAGTAAATACTAAGATGTTCTCTTTCAATTTAGCATGCAAAGAACAGGCACAATTCTAATATGTGCTGCCTTTGAAATGGTTAATTTCTCTGGTCTGAAGGATAAAGTTCATTTTCTAGTGAAAAAAAGTTATTTATCATGAGCAAATGTGTAATAATTTGTTAGCAGATACACAGAATGCTAACTGGGCAAAGCCAAAGGATAGAGCCAGCTGGAGGCCGATGCTACCTGTGGTGCTGAGCCTGCAGGGCCAGTGGGCTGCAGAGCTGGCAGCTCTAGAGTGTGAGGTGAAACCTCTCATGGGGAGCATGTGGAACAAAGGCCAAAGGATCATGAAGCACAACAGTGGGACATGCCAAAGGGCCAGCAGATGCTTCTAAGATACTGCAACACAGTGTTCTGGTTCTGTCATTATTGCCACCCACTGTCTCTTGGCCTTTGTCCTACCCCAAGCCTACGTTTCTGTGCGATGGGTTGACAGGGAATGTGGTTGCTACCTGGCTGTGACCCATGGGAGTGACAGATCAGTCCACCTGCTTCAAAACTAAGTGTGCTCACTTCAGCTGATGTCTCTATGGTCACAACAGCCTTTTCCCTGCCTCTGCTCTTCCATGACCCTTGTCTGAAGCAGGTACCTATTTTGCTTCAGTCCCGAGTGGAAAAAAATGTGTCGCTTTTTCTTGTGGCAGAGGAGTACTCAGTCTAGTGCTTGGGTTCAGAGAGTACCAAATGTTGGTATGCATGCAGTTTTTCTGTTCTAAATCTGCTTTTTGGGGGTTATGCACCTTGTTCAGGAAATAAAATTATAGCACATCTACCACAACATGCACTGGCTCCCTACAAGCTCCCAAAGGGAGGATACCAGGGACCAAACCTTTCAGTTATGATAGATAAAATAATTGAGCCTAGGGCAGTAAAAGCTGATGACCTTTTAGAAAGAGGTTTAATCTTGAGGTCCTGCCCTGAACAACAGAGAGGTTTAGGTCTCCTGCTTCTAGGGAACTGGAAACACATTTTAAAAGGGACCTTTTCTCTTAGACCCAATTATATTATCAGTGTAGTGGTGCCTGAAGCAAGTCCTCGCTGCTGTGTTCTGTAAAATACACAGCTTTGTAACTTGTGTAAATTTCAATGCTGTACTTTTCTACCTCTGTTCCCACTTAACTCATTTTTAAGGGCAGGGGGAGGGAAGGAAAGGAGGAAATTGTGGAATACATTATAGAGGCTACCACCACTGGTCATACATTTAAGTTAGACCTCTCATCAGTTACTGAAAAAGAGAACTGAATACATTCTGCTGGCCAGCTGCCTGCAGCTATGAGATCTGTCAAATTCAACTCTTCTGCTCCTGATTGAAGAATCTTATTTTAGGAAAATGTTTTCTTTCTTGGTCTGTAGAAAAACACCTAAGAAAGGTAAGCACCAGCGGGATAGGATGGCATTGCTACCTCTGCCTGCCAGGAGGGAAGAGGTACAAAGGATGTGTGGATTGAGTAGTTAATTTGGAAGATATTCTGGATTTTTTAGAAGCAACTCTGGATTAAATCTTTGGTGTTGCTATCATGGTGAAATAATAAGCATGGTTCCTAAATGATTGACGGAAAGTAGGCTGAAATATGGAAAATACATTGCTAATAACTCTTCTTTTCTCTGCATACAGGGAAACAGCTGGATGGCATCTGGTAAGTGACTAGATTTAAATTTCATTATGTGGGTAAACCACTGGTGTAGGAAGTATTTTCACTATGCAGTTACATATGCTTCAGAGCTTAAGAACATTTTGTGATGGAAGAGAGACCAAGGCACTTTTTGTTCCTGAATATAGATTGGCAGTAATACGATGTACAGTCAGGTGCCAGTTAAACCACTCTGTTCAAAGCTCAGTGGACCCCGTGGAAAAGGGCATTGTTAGTAGCTGTTGTGTTTTTGTGCACCTGTGTACTTTTTCAAGGGTAAGATGGTGTCCTTGTCCCAAGCACTTTGTCTTATAATTCCAGGCATGACTAAACATGATAGTAAAAGAGTAGGTGGGAAGAAGGTATTACAGGATCAAGCCTTCTGTCATATAAGAGCAGTACCTACATTCAATCACAAAAAAACAAAATCCCTTAATTTTCTATAATTCATACCAAGAATTTTGATATCACACAAAGAGAGCTTGTTTGGTTTTTTTTTTTAGAGGCAAAAAAAACCCTAAACCCTTGTCTATCCGTTTTCCTCTCCTCTGATCCGTCTCCAGTGGCTGTCTGACCAGCTTCTCAGCCAGTGAGAAGTCTCTGTCAGTGTGGTAGGAGGGCTAGTTCTGTCTCTGAGAGCTGACCTCACTCTCAGCCCGTTAGCTGAGAGAGGCTCATGCCTGGGCTCTTAGCTAAACCTGTTCTTTCCTAACTGATTGCAGAATTGCAGTAGGCTTGATAATCATTGCTTCCATATCCATTCATGTCCCAGCAGATCCTGTTCCCACTCACAGAAATACACTGACCTTTTCTTTCAGTTATTCCCTTCATTATGTCCTTGAGCTCAAAGATTTATCAGTGATTTATGTGTTAGGTTGTTTACTTTTTTCTTTTATTTCAACTTTTTTTTTTTTTTTTGTTCTCTGTGGCAGGCACACCTCCATAATAGTCCATAAGGATGAATTTTTCTATGGCAGTGGAGGGATCTCCAGCTGTGCACCTGTAAGTTAATCTTAATATTCTGATAATTTTTGTAAGGTTACCTGATCAGAATTGCTTGTGTCAGTCTTTTAGAAAAGCAGCAAAAGACTTCTAAATTCAGACAGATGCTGAAGCCAGCTGCTTGTCATGGTTTCTTAGGGTACTGAAGGTAAAGGGAGCAGTGGGTTTAAGCCCAACTCAATTCAGATTGGGGGTTGCTTCTTCTGGTACAGTCTATCTATCCAGAACACCTTTTGCAACTGTTTTGCCACAGTGACACCTTGTCCAATTCTGTATCATTAAGTGTTACATGCAGACTTTTTAAGAGTGAAGAAAAGCCCCAAACCATGATGTTTTCTCAGACCTTTCTGTTCTTAGAGAGGTTAAATGGATGGGCCATGCTTCTAAAGCAGAATTTTGCCATAGCTTAAAAGCTTTCAGCCCAAAGAGCCAAATTTACCAGCTGAAATGGAAGTTTCATGTTCCTTCTTGTTCTCTTGAGTGCAGAACAAGGGAGGCCAGCAGGGCTTTTTGCTTGATAAACATACCAAAAGTTCCTTCTTTTGTGCCTGGATGAACCAGAGTAGCTTTATTCAATAGAGTCCTCCAGGAGAATTCAGCCTGATCATTTGACAGTATCTTCTGGCTGTTCATTTTTACAGGGAGGGACACTTCTTGGCCCTCCAGACACAGTTGTTGATCTGGGGAACACTGAAGTCACTGAAGAAATTTTTCTGGAATACCTTTCCTCTTTGGGGGAATCTGCATTCCGGTAAGTAGCAGCCTGTACTGGAAAACCTGTATATCAAAAAGGTGCAGAATGGAGGAAGGTATTATGAAACCAATCCAGCTCACAGAGCTTCTGTCTGCTTACTCTCTCATTTGGTACTCTTCAAATATGGACTGGACTGATGCACCAGTGTACACACAAGGAGCTACCTTCTAGACTAGGAAAGCATTCTCCTGCGAAGTCTTTAACATTTTTTTTTGTAAAATCGAATAATGCCTGAAATGTTTTTGAGAGAATCATCAGGGAAAATGAAATAGCAGTTTGCCCTGTAAGTCATAGGTAGTCACTGTAGTAAAGCTGCCAGTTTTCACACGAGTAGAAGCGAGGTCTTGACTGTTAAAAGAGTCAACTCTGCTTCTCACAAGAGTAGGAAACCACAACATTTAGTGTTCTGGCTGTCTTTCAGAGTCAATAATTCCTGTGATTTCTCGTTACTGCTACTGTGGTTTTAATTGAAGAAACCTAACCTCACCTATGCTTCCAAAAATGGTTACATTAAAGTCAGGGATGTGGAGAGATGTCATTTTCCACTCTGATTAAATTGAATTTAAGGGTGAATTGATGTCTGTATTTCACCTATTTGCCTTAGAATTCTTTGGGGTGGAGGGAGGAAGTGCTAATGTAAGATGGTCTTCATTAAGGGTATAAGTTTTTTTCTGCTTGTATGATTCATTGCTGAATTTGTGGGGTTTTTTGTTTCAATTTCTTTTCTGTGGCACAGGGGAGAGTCTTATAACCTCTTTGAACATAACTGCAACACCTTCAGTAATGAAGTGGCACAATTTCTGACAGGAAAAAAAATCCCTTCCTATATCACTGACCTTCCATCTGAAGTTCTTGCCACGTGAGTATGGATGCCTCTCCTCTCTGTAACTGCTTCATGCTAATGCTTAAACATTTGACAGAGCCAGCAGTACCAGTTTCTGATGGATCTGTCTGAGAATCAACATAAGATTAAGGAGAGGATGCAATTCTCTTTACATCAACACTTGCAACACTGTATGACAAGTGCTAACTGGCACTGGTGTTCCAAATAAGAGAGGAGAAGGATGTTTTTCTGCCTTTAACTTAAACTAGCTGTTTTGTGGTGGTCTCTTATATGTGACCAGACAAGCTTAGAAAGTTTCAGAAAACAGTACAAGGGGATTTTTCCCTCTTAGACAACCAGTATCTGTTAAAACTAATTTCTCTAAGCATCATAATTGCAGAGGTGTCCGTTTGCTTGTGAAGAGGCAGAGGAGATACAATTTTAAATTAATGCTTCAGTTTTAAAGCTAGGATTGAGTGGGAAAAGAGGATATGAAAAAAAGGAAATTAAGAATTTCCTGCTTGATAATTCAGATGTTGTTTTTGTTTGGGTTTTTTTTTTAACTCTCAGCTAGTGAGGATCCCAGTAGGATGATGTGAGCTCCATCATTTAGGTCTTACTTCTATAACAGTAGTATAGCACATTATTTGTGAGACATGGGTCTTCTACCCTGGACACTTAGCACTTCAGATTTCTCAAAATCAGATAAAGTCTGTAACAGAGTGAGTCTTACTGAAAGACAAGCCAGGTGCTACAGATTGCAACAGAAATTATTCTGGGAGTGTTGAACCATTGTCTTTTAAGTAAGCTAGAGGCTATTCTTTTGGCAGGCCTCAATACTGATGTACTTAATGGAACACTGCAGTTGCATAACAGGGATTTTGTTTGCACATTTAAGTAGAATGAATTACTGAGAGCTGGTTTCAGACAGTGTTACATTAGCAGTCTAGGCGTGTTAGGACTCAGAACTACCTTATCTGATGATTATATGATATAAAATCATGTTTAAGTTTTTAGTTATTGAACAGTAAACTAATAGGTTAAAGTAGTTTGCTTTAGTTTGTAGGGGAAGTCTTTTCTTCAAATTTGCTTTTAGAATGTTGGTTTGATTGCACTCTAGGAAGTGAGTGCACTTCAGTGGTAAATGGGAGTTGTTGACCAAGTAAATTATTTGAGATGTTTATTTCTTTACCTTCTCAGACCTTTTGGACAAGCTTTAAGGCCCCTCCTGGACTCCATCCAGATCCAACCACCTGGAGGAAATACCTTCAGCAGACATAATGGACAGAGCTAACAGGAGTGACCCAGTGTGCCCAGCCTCACCAGGCCTCTTCCTTTTTAAACATGAATCTACCAGATTTCTATTTTATAATTTCTCATGAGAATTAACTCTAAAGAAGTTACAAGACAAGTTTTAGAATTTCCTGGGGAGAGAATTTTATCAGGGTGCATGTAAGACAATGCTACCAAAAATATTGCCATAATTTCTAATAGTATTATACTAATTTATAAAGGCTGTCTTGTCCAAGTAGGCTGACACTTTCTACATAACTCCTGTGCTGGTAAGTGGAAATTCATTCCATGAGCATTCTACGGCCCATTATACAACTTGAAGTAAATAAGGGGACGTCCTGGCCATCCCTTGCAGACTTGCATCTCTGTCTTATCACTGCCTCTATTATGGAGGTATTTGCTGAAGTCTAGCAAAAAAAAAAACAGAGCAAGTATTGGTAGCCTAGGAAGTGAAGGTGTCCCAGGATTAGTCTGCATATTTCACTGACATTTGCTTAAGGGAAGAGCTGAACTCATCTGATCAGAATATTTGCAGTGGCACAGGTGTATGGGAAAGGTGATGAAGCTGAACCATGTGTCAGTGTCACACTCAGAAGCTGAAATCCAGTGGGACTTGCTGTGGTGGGAGGGAACCTGGAGCTGAAGGTTACCAAGAGTCTCGTAATCCAAGATCCAAGAGTTACAGGAAAGAACCAGCTGAAAGAAGAGAATCTCATGAGCAGAAGTGGTAGAGACAAATTTCAGGCAAAAGTAAAATGAAGTGAAATGTTTCCTTTTCTCACACATAAGCTTATCGGCAGATAGACAGAACCTTGTTAATGCATAAGAACTGTTCACTTGTTTGTTTTTTTTTTTTCCTTGCAAAGCCAGAGTTATGGTACAGTAAGGCAGGAGTAGCATGGCAACTGCATGATAATACCACTTGGACCAAATCTGCCTTCAATATCTAATTGCAGACACATAGGAGTTCCAACAAAGTGCTGCCCTTTCCAAAGCAGTCAAGCACATCAGGGCTCTCCTTAAGAGAAATAAGTGCTAGGTCTCCCCAAATGTAAAGAAAATGAGGAAGAGTAAAATTAAGCTTTTCTGTGGAACAACTAAGTTTCTTGGGTTACATGCAGAAGCAGCCCTGTGCTTAGATTAACCTTTGATTATAGCAATACTGCATCTTCTAGTTTAAGATTTTTAGAGCTTTGCATTTACTTGCAGTGGGAAAGAACAGGGGAATGCAAAAATAGGCAAAATGTTTTCTTTTCATGTATATATATATACACTAATTTCCTGAACAATTTTGTAGCAGTTACATTTAGGAAGGAATATGAGAAAGACATCAGACAAACCCCGGAACACTGCTGATGCTCCGTAAATGGGGATTGCACATCCCAGATGCTGCCAAAAAAGCATCTATGCAAATGTACAGCCCTTTGTCCAGTGCTTTGTTGTGAAAAGTATTGCTGCAAGTTCAGTCCTGCATCTCAAACTTCTTGCACTGGAAACTTCTTATATACCTAAAGGAGATGTCTTTCCTCTGCTGGGTTCTTTCTCCCAGAATAATGCAGATTGATAAATTTCTCACACTGTTACTCTGTGTGGACTATAACAGTTCATATTTTTGAGGGGTTGGAATAGAGGAAAACTGCAATTTTGTCACTGTCAAATACTCTGTTGTCTTGCACCTTGTGGAGCCAGTGCACAGATGGGAATAGGGTACTGTCAGGCCATTCTGCTGTTTCATGTTTACCTGCTCTCAGTGCACAGCAGTGGCCCCTGCAGCCCAGATGCTTCTTTTCCTTGTCATTCTCAGCTTGTGCCATCAGCTTCTCCTGAAGCATTTCATTTGACAGACTGGACTCGGAGATAACTGTAGCAGTTCCTGCACATGGCTTTATACAAAAGCTTTCAGTCTTTCCCCTCCAAATGACCTGTTCGCAGAGAACGGTCTATGAAAGTCAGTTATGAATGCCTTTTGATGCTCCTGGAGGAAGGATTGGTCTTTGGTTTTGCTAAGCCATAGCTTAGTTTTCCTGTCTAGTATATGTATTATCTCCAGTCTTCTCCCATACATGTTTGTGAAGAGTAACCAGCCTTTCAACTTAATACACACACGACTGTGCCACAAAATGCTGTAGATCATGTTAGAGATCTTGGAGCTTCCTCAGTTGAGCAGGTACACTCAAGCTGACACAGTGCAGCCCAACATCCTGGTGTGCTCATTTGGTACCTGCAAGCAGCACAGCTGTGCATGTTTGCCATTCAGCAAACTATCACTTCAGGCAGAGCTGCCTGTGATGGAAGCACTGGTGCCATGGTTTCTGCCCCACACACTTACACAATGAGGATATGCCCTGTATGTCCACCACTTTGGATGTCCTGAGCCCAGCTGCTGCTTGGCTGCCTACTTCAGGACTTTTTGCATCCTCTTGGGGCAGGAAAGAAGAGGAAGACATTCACCCCGTGCATTTTGCAATCTGCCTTTTCGCCTCCTGAGCAGAGCCCCTTTGCAGAGATAATGCTCCTTCTTTAAGGTCACTGGGTAAAATTTCACTCAGCCATATGTTGTTTGCAATAGTCAAAGAGCTCCTGGGCTTGAGACTTATTCTTGTGTTTTGTGATAAAAGAACTGTAAGAGAGAATCTTCTTTGCTTGGTCTTACTGGGTAATGAGACCCCTGTACCCTGTAGGACTCTTAGGAAACCTGTTTTCTCCAAAGATTGTTATGTGTAAATTGCAGGACTCTGCCCTCAGTGTTCCACCCAGCTGAAAACAAACTAGACTGAGAAGTGTATGTAAATGTATATAGGTGATGAACTTCAGTCAGCTGATGGAGAAAGGGGCAGGGAAACTGGAATCCTGAAAGGGAACAGAACTCTTTTGCCCACACTTACTATTCTGTCTTATATTGCTGAGGCTCCCCCATGCCATTTAAAAAATGTTAATAATGTCTTTAGGCAGAAAGTGATGTTTTGATTTACTTGTGGGGTTTTTTCTATTACAATAAAAATAAATACAACACATTTTTCTGATTGAATGCATGTGCCCACACAGCTGCCCAGCCAGTGCAGCTGACCAAAAGTCATTATCTTCACTCTGGTCCCACCTGGAAAGTGCAGCATGAGAAATTGTCCAAACAGTTTGTTAAGTCTGGGAAATTTTTTCTTCTGTAAGTACCCTGGTATTTGAAACCATACTCCTGCAGCTTGACACAGCTTGGATGAGGTGAATGAAGATGTTATGTCAGGACAGGTTTTGTTCAGCCCTTGGTCATCTAAATATACAAGTATGAAATGTCTAATGTCTACTTTTGAAGAAGATGCCAAACAGAGTTTTAACATGGAAAAAAGTATTTTTCTGACTGCCTTGATGCTACTTTCAAAAGGGAAAAAAAACGGAAAAAAACAGTGGAGTAAGAAGTAGACTTCATGACTGGGTTCCTCTGGAGCTTCAGAGGGGATATTGGGGAGGATTATATAGCACTGCCTCTGGGGAAGAAATTCATTCTACTTGGTTCAGCCTTCTGTGTGCTTATTGATGGCATCCAAATGATAAACCACACAGTTTGCTCTTTGTGTAACAGTCTGTATCAACGCAGTACAGAAGAGGTCTTGTAACAGAAGGGGATTGTAACAGAGATGTGTGATTGTGGTTATTTTGGCTGTGTTCTTCAGATGTAATGCTGGTTTGCTACCAAGTACTAGTACTGGCCGCACAGAAAATACCTGGAAACAGGTATTTTATTTTTTTTTTTAATTCAATTTTAAAACTAAAAAGAAAACTTGACCTTAATGGTAGCTTGTTGGGGAAGATGAAATAGCAAGGCCCTATAAATATGATGGCCTGGCAAAAGAATCAGAGAATACAGATATTGAGATGAAAACAAGGTTTGAAATACCAAACCTTAATC
Source organism: Vidua chalybeata (assembly GCF_026979565.1). Taxonomy (NCBI): domain Eukaryota; kingdom Metazoa; phylum Chordata; class Aves; order Passeriformes; family Viduidae; genus Vidua; species Vidua chalybeata. The sequence goes on from NC_071534.1 coordinate 18,416,249, forward strand.
ACTGAGCATCTCGAAAGCAATAATATAGCCAAGCTGAAAGCAATCCCCCCTTTCTGATAGATCCTAAGGTCAAATGGAATGTCCTGTCTCACCCCCCAATGTATGGTTCATCCCATACCTGTAACCCTCCCCTGAAGTATCAGGTATCTGCAACCCCATTGGCCCAAGTCCTGTCCCAGCCCACCTTGAAGCCCCCTGATAAGGTGTGGCCGAGGGACCGGACTTCCTCTTGGACCCTCCTGCTGGGACACCCACCTGGCACCCTCTCTCTCTCTCTCTCTCTCTCTCTCTCTCTCTCTCTCTCTCTCTCTCTCCGCTCTCCCTGGGCCTGCCACGAGTTGCGGCTAGCAACTCTAAGCAGGGCCCTTCATCCTTTACAATAAACCCTATGCTCTAAAGACCGGGCTTCAGAGATCCTTCGTCACCACCCATCCAAACCGTCCTGGAGTCCAGCAGTCCCAGCAGTAGCTCTAGACAAAGTGTAAGCCAGTGCTCACAGTTGCTTGCCTTCTAAACTTCAAACAAAATTTCCTGGCCTTTCCTGCTGGTAACAGAGATTTTATTCCTGACAACAGCTGCTGCCTATCCGAACGGCAATCAAGCGAACGTATCAGGAGTGGTTGGAGTGCGAAGTATAAAATAACCAGAACAGCCACGGTGGCCCTGTTCTCAGAGTTATCCCGGCTGAGGAAACAGCCACAGCTGTGGACAGCTGTGCATTTCAGCACAAGGCACATTTATGCTCCCAGGGAAACCAGATTGTCCCAAGTCCTCATCAGCTGATAGCAAATGGCTGCCAAGATGCTTCCTCAGAGAGGCATTTGGACATGAGAGACTCCCTAAAGCAGCACAACAATTTGAGAAAGCACAGCAGGTAATTCAGGTTTCAGGAAGTTCTCCTGGGTAGCATAAACCCGATAGTACTGCAGGAGTGTGAAAATGTAAATGCTGTCCCATTATTTTAGCAGACCTCCCAATTCTGGAAAGTGCCCCGAGGTGGCACTGCTGCCTTGCAGCACAGGGCCTGAGCACAGCTCAGCACCTGAGCCTGGGGAGAGCAGCTCCCGCTTCTGGGATGCCCATAATAATGTCAGTGCAAGAGGCATGAGGGAGGTCTCTCCCAGACAAGAAAGCTGCAGGTAGGAGCAGCCAGGGGACAAGACCATGGAGAAGCTTGGGCTACAGCAGAAACTAGTGCTGCTGCAATTGGTTTTCTAACTCCACACTGCTTCCACCCAGATACAGGAAGTGTCCTCCTCATACCATGTCATGGTTTGTGAAAAATAAAGGTTTGCATTCCTGAAACCCTGGGAGGTCACGGTGTGTCTGACTCCACAGCTGTCAGCTCTCTTTTGAGAGTTCTGGGCGTTAGCTCACGGCTGTGCTGCGTGGAAGAACAGTTCCTTGGCTTCTGGCACTCAAGCACCCAAATCCAGGAAGTCATCTCTACTCACCCATCAGCATGCCATGGTAGGCACACTTGGATGGATTCCTATTCTGGAGTAAGTGTCCACACATTAACTGATGATAAATGTGTAACCACACCTCGACAAGTCCTATAAATGAGCATAACCCTAAACTCAACTCAAAACTTTGTATGCACCCAACTGCAAACAAAGTAGCTGGGTGCTAAGAAACCATTCTGGGAGCTTCCCTGCATCTGAGAAAAGAGTCCACCTTTCCAGAGGTGGGAGCCCATAACTAGAGTGTGATCCAGATTCTACAGAAATATCAGTGCTGGGGTGAGTAACACATGTAATACCCATCCAAGACTTTCTGACTTGCTGTGTTGTGGAGGCAGCTCACAGAAACAATATGGAAATAGCTGTCCTGATGGACTCAACGAATGTCTCCCCCCAGAAAGTAGCTAAGGATATTTTGGGAGGCAATGGCACAGAGGTGAATTATTAACATTGTTTCTGTACCTACCCCTGCCACTGAGTGGGAGCAGGAAAATCATAAACCACGATAAAAGAAAAAAACAATCTGTGAAGCCACCTGAATGCTTCTTTTTGAGAGGAATCTGGTGGAGAACTGGGAAAAGGGGTTGCATCATATCCTGGGGCAAATTATACTGAGGCAAAAACCAAACAGACCATAATAGAAGAATAAATCTCTCCCTAGTTCCAATCTAGCTCAGCACAATGAGCACTCTTGGGGGAGAGAATGCAAGCTAACTTTTGAGCAGAAAGCATTCATTGGATGTTCCACATAGGCTAGTTTTGATTTTGGAAAATAATTCAGGAATTATTGTAAGAGATGGGGGCAGGGGGTGGGGAGGGGAGGAGGCAGGATATGGGGCCGGCTGCCTGCATCATGCCAGCATAATACAGCACTGTATGAATATGGTCTGACCAGATGGTCTAATTAAATCCTAAATGACTCGTGGGGTAAATGGTAGGCAGGTCAAAGCAAAAGCTACTGGCTTTGTGCAGAGGGTATTTTCGCTTCCCCGGTGAAAATATTAACAGCATCCCATTGGAAAAGCAATGACTAGGAAAGGTACTGAACAGGAAAGTGCGTGCTGCTCCTGTCCCCTTCACTAGGGCCGAGAAACCCTCAGAGGAGCTGAACTTACCAGGTAGCACAATGCAGACGCACAGCCCCTCAGTTCCGGGGGGCGCTGCAGTAGTAACAGCGAATGTGAAGACACGCTCCACACATGCACCCTCCCCCAAACTCCAGGCCCTAAAACGATTTAAGAGCTGAAGCGGGGAAGCTGTTCAAGACCCGCACCTTAGTGTATCCCTGTAAGGGCCATGGAAACGCGGGGAAGCAGACGAGGGGTGCCCGGCACCGCGGCACGTCCCGCCCGTGCGGCCCCGGAGGGCGGGCGGCCGCCATCAGCTCCCGCGGTCCCGCCCCCCGCCCGCAGAGCCCGGGCGGGATGGCGGCGGCGCGGGGTCGGGTGCTCTGTCTCTTCGACGTGGACGGGACCCTGACGCCGGCCCGGCAGGTAGCGAGGCGCGGGGGCGCGGGACTCTGGGGGGCGAGGCCAGCGAGGCGGAGCTCGTCCCGCCGGCTGCGGCCTCACCCGCTGCTTCCCCGCCAGAAAATCGAGCCGGAGGTGGACGCGTTCCTGCGGGAGCTTCGGGAGAGGGTGCACATCGGCGTGGTGGGAGGCTCCGACTATGCCAAGATAGCTGAGCAGCTGGGGGAAGGGGACGAAGGTGAGCGCGGCGGACGAGGTCTCCCGGGGGTCACCTGTGCCCTAAATCCAACTCCAAGGCTGCCCTTGGGGTGGCTGGCCGTGCCCATTCGGGAGCTGCTGCTTGGCTCCCTCTCCCCGTGTGTGGAGGGCAGGCAGGGATGCTCCAATCCATGCTGCCGGCTCCAGCGTCAGTTTTGTACGAGCTACCTCAGAGCTCTGACAGCTTCACGCCTCACAGGCAATTTTCGCCTCCCTGCTGCTCCGCGGTGGGGTCCCCGCGGGTTCCTCGTCACGTTCCAATGGGCGCAAGGGGGCAGCGCCTGCCTCCCCCACCGTGTTCTCCTTCTCCGGCATGGATGACAAGCGCCTCTGGGCTCCAAGCTCTGCCTCCCACTTCGTTAGTGGAGGGAGGCCGAGAAATTCCCGGCTGAGGCTGATTGCTGAGTCGCCAGTGCTGCGTGTCTGGGTTGCAGGAGGAGCTGGAGTTAGATAACCAGTAACTACATCACCCCAGCAGCCTGGCAGTGGGGAGAGCACAGCAGAGAGCAGAGTAGCACGTATGTAGTTGAAAGCCAAACATTTGTGAGCCTTTATCTTAGTCCTGCAACTGATTCAGCCCGTGACCTCAGTCAGGTCGTTTCCCCCTGCATGCGTCACCTCCCCACCCGTGAGCAGAAGATAATCTCCTCATCCACTTTGCGGAAAGCAATGAGCGTAGGATGGCCAGTGGCCCTTTGCAGAGCACAGGAGCTGTGGAAAGCACAGTACTAAGGAAGCAAGAAGATGGCTCACTCAGTCCTGATCCCAGTCCTTTTTGCCCCTTTTCCCTGGCAGTAGTAATGTTTCCTCTTTTTTTCTTCCCCTCTTAGTTATTGATAAGTTTGACTACGTCTTCGCAGAGAACGGCACAGTGCAATACAAGAATGGGCAGCTGGTCTCCAAACAAGTAAGTTCAGCTCCCTTTGTAGCCATGGCTCTCCTGCCCTGTGCACCGTGGGGAGCAGTGCCTGCCCTACCCAGGCAGATGGGCAGCTTCTTCTCCCCAGTTGATACCTCTTCCAGGTGGGCTTCATGGGAAGTCAAGCATCGTCACTTGTCCTTCTCTTTTGGCAGGCCATTCAGGACCACTTGGGGGAGGAGCTGCTGCAGGATCTGATCAATTTCTGTCTCAACTACATGGCGCTGCTGAAGCTGCCCAAGAAACGGTAATGGCTCAAGCGTATACAAGTAGAAGTCATGACACTGATTTCTATGGAGCTGAGCTCCAGATCTCTCCTAAGAAGAGCTGATCTACAGAGTTTGTCTTGCTCCAGGTTTTATCTTAGCATCCAGAGGCACTGTGTAGGATCACTGTCTCCCTGAGCTGGGCACCTTGGGCAAATAATGGAGGAGTGTGTTTGCTCTGAAGAGTCTGCACAATGTTTTAGCATAATGCCTGCTCTTTTGCCCCTTGAATTTTCCTCCCTGGGAAGCAGGGTGCAGCCACCGTATGTATCTCATTTAGGACAATGGTACCAGCTTGGTACTGGTCAGGGCATCAGGCTTCACTGGTAGCATATGTTTCCAAGCAGGCAAACAATGGATCTTAGGATGGGAAGTCCAGCCCCTGAACACAAGTTTTCACACTGTTTCTAAGCCAGTGTTGCTGGCTGGCCCTGCTCTGCTCCCTACCCTGTGTTCTTCTCTGCTCTTCCCCTTGAGATCCAGCAGCCAGAGGGTGAGCTAGGTTGGTACACCTCTGCTGAAGGAAGACCAGGCCACTACCAGGACAAGAGAGGTTAGTCTTCCACTGGATCAGCTCACTCTTAGCACAGAAAGAATGAGAACTGATGGCATGGGGGTGGAAGAGGGGAGCAGGAGGGCCTTTTTCAGATGCAGCCTGCAGTTAAACCAGCCAGGTTGCAGGGTCAAACCTCACCTCAGACCACAGTTTCAAGAATACATGAGCCACCCAGGGCTTTTGGGGGCAGCAGCTCTGCCCCCCCTTGCCATGGCTGATTTTTTTTCCTGCTCTCCCCCTGTGTTTGTACAGTGAACACGAGCAGGTGAAATGAATCTGGTAGAAGTTGCTAAACTGTGATCTAGATTAGTTGTTTGATATGAGTCACCACGTGGCAGTACAAGGACCAGTGAGGGGGGCTAGGGTGGCTCCTTCCAACAGGACTGCTGGCAGAACAGGCCCCCGAAAGCACGGGCTGGGACCCAGAACGCTCAAGGCTGTTTGGTTGCCTCACTGCTGTCTGGTTACCCAACAGCCTTGATGGAGTTTCAGCTCACAAGTAGCTCTGTGAATTTAACCTTATGGGATTTCAGCAAAGCAAGGACTTTAACCCACATCTCCTGAGTCCTGGCCTGGGGTATGAGCCACCAAACCCAGGTGCCACAGAGATGCTGCAGGCATGGCTGCCTGTGTGTCCATTCCATGATGTTCCTCACTGTGTTCCTCTCCCCCAGAGAGGAGGGGGAGAGCTTTTCCTCCAGACTCAGGGTGGTAAGCATTTTATCACAGAGAAAGAGCAGGCAGGGCTGGGAGGGACAATAACCTCAGGGGTCCTCAGCTGGACACAGGAGGGGATGTCCCTCTCCAGCACAAGAATTTAAATCTATTTTCACACAGGCAGGGCTGCCATCCCCTGTTGTTTCTGCCCCACCAGTGCTAGTATAGCTGTCTGACCCCTCGATAAACAAACAATAGTAGCTGGGTTTTTACCAGAGACAAAAGAAGGGAGCAGTTTTCTGCCAGCTCAGTGCTTTCAAACCACCCCACCGAGGAAGCCGAGAAGTGACCCCAGCACAAGGTGAGGGTGGCAAGCAGGAACTGGATCCTGTCTGTGCAGGCTTAGATAAGAGCTGCAGTCAAAGGTGCAGGGGTCAAGAGGGAGATACAAAGACCCTGATTTGTGTCGCTTGAGGAGGCCCTGATTGCTCCTCAGCCTGCTGCCAGAGTTACAGTAACCTGGGCCATCCCACTGCCCCAAGGTACTGCCAGTTTCACCCAACCCTCACAGCATTTCTTAAGAGCCTCTTGGGGTAGAGGTGCCACAGCCTCATCAGGCAGCTGGTCCAGGCCAGGCAATAGCTGTCCTTGCAGTTATCACAACATTAGAAAATGTTATCTGTCATCTCCCCTAAGCTCGTTGCTTCCAGCCTATCCCCAGGGCACAGAGGGACTGTTTATTTCTCTTCTCTCACAGTCTCTTTTTATAAAACTTTGAGCTCCCTGGGACCTTAAGCAGTTGTTGGTGCCTGATCGGTGCCTGTTGTGAAGCACTCAGGAGTGGGCATGGCTTCTCTCCTCCTGCATGTTCTTGCAGAGCCTCACTAAGCAGCCATTCTCCTGGAAAGGTTGTTTTTCTCTCCCTGCCCCAGTAACCTTGTGCCTTTGCCCACCCACAGAGGGACCTTCATTGAGTTTCGCAATGGAATGTTGAACATCTCCCCCATTGGTCGGAGCTGCACCCCAGAGGAGCGAATCGAGTTCTCAGAGCTGGACAAGGTACAAGGGCCAGACCTGGGCTCAGCCTCCCCTTGGCTGGTTTTGCACGACCCCAGATCTCAGGTCTTACGTCCTCCCCTGCCTTCCCAAGGAGAAGGGAGGTTCAGCTTCAAGCGTATGCAACAAGGGGGAGACAGGACTGGGAGCCAGGAAGCCCAAGGGAAGACACAGATGAATAGAAGAAACTTGATTTCATTAGGGACCACCAATGCAAGGGGGTGGCCAGCAGGATCCCCTGTGCTGTGGGAGAGCCCCAGGGAATGAGGCAGTTATTTAACAGTGTGTTTCCTCATTTACAGTATCCAAAGATGGTCCAGCAGCTGTGTTCTCTCTCCCACTTCCCTAGCCCAAACAGAGCTGGAACTAATGGGCTTTCCAAATTGGGAGGGCCATGGCAGATCTGCTGGGCAGGTCTCTAGAGGATTTGGCCCATGTTCATACTAGTTTCTGCCTGGGGAAGCTTTCTAGGGGTTGAGGGACCAGCTGGTCTTTGCAAGATTTTTTTAGCAAAACCGGAGGCTTTGGGTTATGAACTGGGCTGTGGGAAACTGAAGCAGTTGCATTTCATTGCCAAGGAAGATCTGGGATCTGCTCCTCCCGGTGGAGTGAGCTGGTGGCCTGCTTGAACACTGGGCAGGACTGGTGGAAGCTGGCTAAACAGCATGGCACTGGGGCCCAGTGCAGGTGGGGAGGGAGCAGAGTTGCCCAGCAGACAGGTTATGCTGGTTTCTGGGAGATTGTCAACATCTAATTATTCCAACCCTCTTTTCTTCCCTTCCTCCTTATCCTCCACAGAAAGAGCGGATACGGGAGAAGTTTGTGGCAGCCTTGCAGAGGGAATTTGCTGGCAAAGGCCTGCGTTTCTCTCGAGGTGAGCAGGGAGGGCTTCCTCGGCTTTGCCTTCATCATGTTTCCCATAAAATTCTGTGAAAGGGAGCAGGAATCCCAGCTGTTCCCTCTGAGTGTCTGGAAACCCTGGGAAGAGCAGAAGGAGATTTTAGTCCTGGAGAGCTGCCACAGGGGAGTCACGTTTGCATCCATGACGTCTGCATCCATGCAGAGAGTAAGCCATGCTGCAGACTTCCCTCCCTGGGAATCGGCCAGACAGACAGGTTTCTATCCTGTGACATTATCCCTGCCTTAATCTCAGCTAGTGGAGCCCACTGCTGCCCAATGGATCTGTTCTGGCTCAAACATCAGCAGCAGAGCAGCCAGCAGAGCCCCAGGCACAAGCACTCTTCTCTAGGAATGGGACAGGAGACTAATGCACGTCTTGGCTCTGGGGTTTTCTTGGGACAGTTAGCTGCAAGGGAAACATCTTTCTTCCTGGAGGGAGAGCTGACAAGGAGGGAGATTGCAGCTCCTTGCCATGGGTTTTTGTAGGGCCGCTTCTTGGGATGCTTCTGACAGCCAGCTTACCAAAGGTACAGAGCTGAAGGAGGGGCTTGAGCAATCCTGGGTGTCTAGCCAGGACAGGGAGAAAAATGTGAGGGTGTGTAAGTTGTGGAGGTGATGCTGGAAGAGGGTCCTCTTCAGGGGTGTGAGATAAGAAGGTTCCATGTGGCAGCCCAGCCAGAGGGCAAGGGGGTGGTGAGGCTGAGGCAGTGGGTGACACTCCAGGCCCTCTGATCCTCCAAGAGCTTTTCTCTCAGAGCCTTCGCTTGCCTTCAGCATCCCGCCAGAGGCATCCTGTGCTGCCCACAGCGCTGGCACACACCGTTTGTCAGAGCAGAGAAAGACAAGGTCCCTGCTGCTGTGTGCCCTGTGAGAGCTGGACAATGGGCCTTTCTCTTGGGCTTTGGGAAGCTGCCACAAAGAGCCCAGGCCTGTTGTATAAAAACATGAAGGGGAGCTGTGGGCCCCTCGCTCCTCCACAAAGAAAATGTGGGGTGTCTCAGGTCAGGCATCTGAAAAAAGGGCAGGCAGAAACTTAACTCTTCTGCCAGGCTAGCTCCATGTGCCTTCTGGCTGTGGAGGATTCAAGGCCCAGAGGTGGTGGGAGGTCTCCCTGCAGACCCCTAGGTCCCTGCTCTACCTAGGGGAGTAACAGTGCTGGCTGGTTCACACCACCTCGATACCCTTTGATTTCTTACCTGCTCCAGCTGACATCAGGAGCCCCTTCTTGCTGCCCAGCTCTGTTTCAAGGGCTAGAATGCAGTGAAAAGCAGTGCTTTTTACAGGTAAATGGCTTTGGATGCAAAAAAAGAGGATGTCACCAAGTTTAGCTCCTGCTCTAATGCTGGATCCTGCTGTAAGCCTCCCCTGAGCTCATAGGGCATTTGCTCCCACCCTTATCACAGTGCCCTGTCCAGTTTCTCTGCTGCAAGGTGGACATATAGGCTCCATCCCCATCTTCTCAGGCTCCAAGGAGGCTTGGTTCAGGATCCCCAAACCAACAGGGACACTCCAAACAGCTGGGAAGGGGAGGTGCATGGCATCAGGACTTGCATGTTTGAGCAACCTGGGGTATCAGTGCCTCTTCTTCAGCAGGAACTGACCCTGTGATTATCTGTCTATTCACTCTCTTCTTTAGAGAGGTAGGATTATAATTTAAGAAGGAGAGTGTGAAACTCCAGGATTTCTCATGACTACTCCAGTAGGTTGCCTGGAGAAGACAAGCTGACTGGCAGGAGGTCACACATACCAGCTCAAATCCCTGTACCTCTGGATCTGACTGAGACCTAAGCATACATGTGCCCTAAGTTGCAGGCTTTATTTTGGGAAGAGCATGTCTCCTGTCTTGGTGCTGGGACAAGGGTCTCTCTGCAGCCTTTGGACACAGTGTGGCACTTGAGAGGATGGGGAAGGTGCTGCCTCCAAGCACCCCCAAAAAGCAGCAAAGTGCTGGGGTAAACTCTGCCTGGTGTAAGAGCAAGGGCTGGGAAGTTTGTTAACCCTTGGTGGCTGTGGGTGTCCATGTCCATATACATGTTCTCTGGGAAAGCTCCCTTGCCACTGTGTATGTTGGTCTTGGTGCCTCTCCAGATGTTGGCAACCCTCACTAAACTCTTGTGTCAAGAAGTCACAGGTCAGGGTCGTGCCCTTATTATGTCAGCGGGTTGGTGGTACCTCCAAGGCAAGGTCCTTGGTCCTTGATCAGTGTGCAGAGAGAGCATGCAGGAGACCCCAGTCCCTGCACAGTTAAGGAGCATCAGAAGAGTGGTTTTAGAAGGGCCAGTGATGTCTAGCAGGAGCCTAGGAGAGAGTTTGGTGCCAGTCTCCAAGGTCATTGTCCCCTGTTGGGACACAGAATGTGCTGGTGCTATCTGCAAGGCGTGACCCAAAATCTCCCCCCAAAAGATGCCTTTTGTGGGAAGAACCCTCTGGTTCCTGCTTGCCTGCAGGGAATCTGTGCTAATGTCACCCCAGTCATGCTGATGTCACTGCAGCCTGTTGCCATAGGAACAGCCTCTGCCACTATCCTAGCCATGTACCAAGAGGAACACCAAGGCAGAGCTGGTGTTTGTGGCTGCTGTTTGAGGTGGGGGCTCTCCCCAGTCATCCAGCTGCCAGCAACATTGCCTGATGCCCTCTCTTCTCCTGGCAGGTGGCATGATCAGCTTTGACGTCTTCCCAGAGGGCTGGGACAAGCGCTACTGCCTCAACGTGCTCGATGACGAGAGATTTGACACCATCCACTTCTTTGGGAACGAGACAACCCCTGTGAGTACGCCCCACTCTCCCCACGCATGGCTGCTTTCTCTCCTGCTGCTCCATCATGGGTCCCATGGTCCCACTGGTGCCGACACAGACCTTTAGTGGTGTGAGGGGAGAAGATGCTGCCCTGTGCGGTGGGTTTGCGATGCTCTCGTGATGGCTCTGCTGGCTCGTGAGGAAATCACCTTGGATTCACTATGCTGGGAAGCAGGTCCACCTCAGCATTGCTTCCCTTGCCCCAGCAGCCTCAGGAGGGCAGCAGCCACTGCTGTGGCGTGCATGACCCTGAACACAAGCCCCCAGCACTTAGGAGAGGACTCCTCAACAGCAGGATTAGCTTCACTTTCCCTTTAGAGCAGTGGGGGATGATGCTTCCTTACTGCTGTAGATCAGCTTGATAATCCACTCAGCTCTTCCCAGATACTGGCAGCTCCTGCTCCCCAAATGTGCCCATCCCACCTTCTGCTAGCCCCTCCACAGGCAGGGCAGGGGTTAACCCAGGCTCCTGGACAAGCTTTGCAGATCTGGGACCTTCCCCATCTTTTCTATGCTCCTCCCCTGGCACTGAAGAGGGAGGGAGCAGAGCTCCCAGCCCAGCCTCTTCTGCCCCCATGGGCCAGCAAAGCCTTGCCTGCCCCTGCCCACTAAGTCCCTGCCTGCTCAGCCTCTGGCTCCCAGCCCAGCTTCCCATGGGACAGAGCAAAATGTGGATTCATGGATGAGGTTGTTCTGGCAAGACCCTGCTAATGCTGTCGCTATTTTCTATTCCCCTGCAGGGAGGGAACGATTATGAAATCTATGATGATCCCCGCACTGTAGGACACAGTGTCCAGTCCCCCCAGGACACAGTCCAGCGATGCCGTGAAATCTTCTTTCCAGAAAGAGCAAATGAGTGCTGACTGCCCAGTCCCTGCAGCCCTGCCCCAGTCCCACTCTCTCCCCCCACCAGGAAAAGCACCTTCATTTGAGGAATCTGCTCAGGGTAGACCAAAAAAACACTTGACAGAGCTGGTCAGGATGTAACACGTGAGTGTGGGTGGGTGGCAGGAGGGGGCCTTGGCTGAGCAGCCCCTCAGTGCTCCCCGTGTGTGGCTGGGGGTCACCAGGCCCTCGTTGCCTCCAGGGAAATTTCTCTCTTGACAGTTCAGCTGCGGTGGGCAGTGATGCAGATGCTTTTGTGGTCAGAAAGCATTTGAAAGGGCCAAAGAGTGAGTGTATGTCCATCCTGCACTCCCTTTCCTCTCCTCTTCTCTCCTTTTCCATGCACTTTCTCGTAACACTTGTGCATGAGGGAACATGTGGCTCACCTTCCTCTCCCCCTTGCACCTTGGCCAGAGAGGCTGGGGCTGCTGAGGCTCGGGGCATTCACCAGAACTGCTCTGAGGCAGGAGGCCAGGAAGGCTGTTTGCTCTAAGCCTGTGGTAGGAAGGAGTAGCTGAGATCCCAGCTTGTTGCACCATTATGCTTTCTAATGGAGAGGTCCCCGTGTCCTTCCCATCAGTGCCACAGTGTGCCAGTCCCTCCCTGCAGATGACCTGGGAACGACAGCTTTAACATGGCTGAGCTGCTGCTCTGAGCTTTGCTCGGATGCATAAAGAAACCAATTCTTCTCTTTAGCTTACAGAAAACACCTAGGGTTTATTTTCTATATTATTCCCTATTTTCAAGTCAGACCTGGAGAATCTTGGCACTTCATGCTATGGAACAGTTTGGGGTAGAAGGATTTCCAGTGGTCTTCCCACTAATGTATCCACTGGGCATCACAGAATCACAGAATTGTTAGGGTTGCAAGGGTCCTCTGGAAATCATCTAGTCCAACCCTCCTGCCAAGGCAGGGTCACCTTGAGCAGGTGACAGGAATGTGTCCAGGTGGGTTTTGAATGTCTTCAGAAAGGGAGACTCCCCAGTCTCCCCGGGCAGCCTGTTCCAGTGCTTAGCCACCCTCAATGTAAACAAGTTCTTCCTCATGTTGAAGTGTTCCTCGTGTTTTAGTTTATGGCCCTTGCTCATCATCCTGTCGGTGGGCACCACCAAAGAGAACCTGGCACCATCCTCTTGGCATCTGCCTTTGAGATGTTTATATGCATTAATGAGATCCTCCCGCAGTCTTCTCTTCTCTGGACTAAACAGGCCCAGCTCCCACAGTCCTCATAAGAGAAATGTGTCTTTATAAAACCTTACCCAGGGCATTCATAACAGACCAAGTCTTCTTCCCTCCCCAGTGCTCAGCTTTCCATCCTGCTGCCAGAGGCATTTTAAGCAGGGGTCAACACTGGTTGACCTGAAACACCTGGTTCATAGAGCTACTGGAGGTACCTGCTCAGCAGTGTCCTCCAAGCTTGCTCTTCCCCCCATCTCATCCCACACACCCAGTTTACAAGCTCACCTTTAGGGAGACAGGATGTCCAGTGCAATTGTCATATGTCCTGTTCCTCTCCCTGGATCTTTGTGGGTTGCAAACCCACATCTTTCCTTCAGCCTTTGACCTTTTCCCTCACATTGTTGTTTTATTCCCAGCAGTTGCATTGTGGTATGTGGCCACAATGGTGACACTTGTCACAACTTGGTGCTCAAAAGGAGCTCAGGGATCCCCTCCATGGAGATGTCCTGCTTGTAGCTCCCCAAGGTACACAGATCTGGTGTTTGTGGACTTGGAGAATGTTGGAGGTTTCTGCAAACCCTCTCTCATTGTTCCCCAGGAACCTTTCTTACCCCATCCCTGCTGGTTATGGCACTGCCCCATCTCTTGGTCCTGTTTTCTCTCCCCTGTTCCTAGTTTCCTCATCGTGGCTCTCCATTTTCCACTGGCAGCTGGACTGCAGAGAGGACTTTCTCAGCTGGCTACCGCCACCTAGGCAAGGCACCACCATCCTCCTCAGGCGAGAGACACTGGTGCTTTTAGACCCAGGGCATGGCTCCCACATTGGAGCCTTGGCACTGCTGCCTGGCCACAGGAGCAGGGATACTGCATGACCAGTGCTGGTGAGATGCTGTCTCCTTCACTTGACTGCACCTCCTAACTACAACACATCCGATCTCTGATGCAGCACATTTGTATGAGCACAGCAGTCTGCCCAGCATCCAGAAATACTCAGCAAATCCACAAATTCCTCTTTCTACCCAGGGAAGATTTCTGTGTGGGAGAAGAGGACCTGTTGGAGAAGCTTGTATGCAGGATACCCTTTTCACAGGTCACATGTTTTGGCCCTCCACTGCAACCTTCCTGGAGGAATTGTGTTTTGTGATTCCTTCCTCTCTGTTTCACTGTGGATCAGGTTATGTGTGAGTCTTGGGGAGTTTATTTTTCCTGTGAGTCTATTCATAGCCAGCAGGACCTCTAGTGAGCTTGGTGATGAGTGAGGGTGATGAGTGAGCAGGGTCTGGCCTTGACGGTGTGGGGCACTCTGGTGGCCTTAGGGGCTGAGGTGACTTGCACCTTTGAAGTGAAGGGCATTTCCTGCCTGTCCCTGAGACCCCTTTGCCATGATGCTCCTCTCATGGTGGGTGCCCACAGCGTAAGTGGGGGTTTCTCCCAAGGACATGAGCAAGCAGACGTGGCAGGCCCCATGCCTGGGACTGTCTTGGTGTATGGATCCATATCAGTGGGAGATGGGCAGCTCCTGTCTGGCTGATGACAACTCTTAAATGAGAAATATATTTAAATACATAGCTATGTATATTAAAAAATTAAAATCAATCCTATTAAAGCCACAACACGCAGCAGCTGGAGGCAGTGTGTGCTTTGTGCTGGGCTGTGCTGGGTGAAAGGCAGCCAGACAACATGCAAGACACTTCAAAGTCCCCACAACAATGGGGGACCAGCCCCACTCCTGGTCACCCCTCAGAGTGAGCAGCAGCCTCCTGTCCCAGGCCCACAGTGTGGAGCATCTCCAGCACCCTCGGGGACATACTGTGGGAGAGTCCTTTCTGATGTCTGGATAAATTCCTGGGTGCTCCAGGTACTTTACCTGAGAGAGTCACTGTGACACATGCACACAGGACAAAGAGCCGGGATGGGCAGGGCTCATGGGAAAGTCACTTTTAATGGTTTATTGCCAATGTTACAAAGGTTGACACATGGTCAGACAGGCGGGAACCACACCAGAGTTTGTAAAAACACCAACAAGTCTAGGGTTTTAGTTTATTTCAAAAAAAAAAAAAAAAAAAAAAATCCAGCAGTTTGCCTTGGCCAAGCTGACTGCATGTCCTGGGGATGCCTGGAGCCTGAGCCAGAGTTGCCACAGCCTCTGGGAGAGCCAGGCTTTGGGTTGGCAGTGAGGTGGGCTGGAGGGTCCTGGGGTAATCCCCACACCAGCATGGATGGTCCTCTCAAATCCACAGGGCCCAGCTGTCCTGCGTGGCACCAGCCTTGCTCTGCTCCTTTCCCCACTTAGCCCTGTCGCCAACAGAGGCAGCAAAAAAAGTGGCAAACACCCCTCTCCATCTATGCTGAGCACCAGCAGTGTCAGCAGCTCCTGCTGGCATGGTGTTCCAGGAGCTGCCTATCCCCTCCTGCCCTGCTCAGGGGGACCTGGTGGCACCCCACTGTCCCCAACCCTGCTTTTAACCCCTTAAGATGCTGGTAATTCCTGGAGCATGAGCACTGTTTCCCTGGGCTGAGCTCAAGAGCAGCCCAGTGCATGTTGTCCCTGTCCCGGTGCCCTCTGCCCTGTCACTCCCTAGGGCTGTGGGAGCCCACCTGGCCAGGGTATGGCAGAAAAGACCAAAACCAAAGTTTGTGCTTTGTATACAAGACCCTGCCTACACCGAGGGGCTGGGGAGGAGGTGGCTGTGCTCGCCCCATGGCTGAGGCTGCTCAGACCCCTCAGCCCCTCACCGCCCCAGCAAGCTACAGACATGCACACACGCACACACACACACGCACACGTGGGAAGGGGGTCCCCAGGGGGCCGGGGGGCAAGAGAAGGAGGAGAAAGTGTCTGTCTCCCCAAAACCCTGTCAGCACTGAGCCAAGAAAAGTGCATTACTGCCCAGCAGCAGTGGGAGCACAGAGGTGCCAAGTGCCCCATGCCCAGGTTCAGCCCCTCAGGCACAGCAGCAAGTGCCCCGGGTGACCTGCCAGCACCTGTCTGCCTCTTAAAACCAAATTTTTGCTTTCTGTAAACCAGTCACCTCCCCGTGGCACCGCTGACCTGAGATCTTGTGATGGAGGGATGTGGCTCAGGTGGGTGCTGTGAGCTGCCAGCGATGGGGATGGGTCTCAGCCACCCAGACCCCGCACAGTGATATGCCACCCCACACCACCCTGTTTTGTCCCTGTGCCAGGGCATGTCCCACTGCTGCTGTCCCACTGTGGACTGAGTGGGGTGCCCATATTGCCAGAGTGGAGTTCAGGAGGGTGAGCTGAGCCACCCATCCTCTCCCCACCCCCTCCTGCTCTCAGTACCTGCTTCAGCCCAGTAGAGCTGGAGGGCTGGGGTATAGGACTGGTTCCTCTATTCCCCATGGCCTCTGGAGCAAGGAATGGAACATGGGGCTCGGTGCTGCCCCTGGAGTTGGGGGACAGTCAGGGAGGGCTCTGCTTCCCCTGTCCCCCTCGACAGACATTTACAAACACACACAGAGAAAGGAAACCGTAACCTTATAAAAGACACTGAACGCAAACGCCTGCATGTTTGGGGGCAGCCCCAGCCCCGCCGCCGCCTCGGCTCCCCCCACATCCCTTGTTAGTGGCTGGGCAGGCTTGCTCCATGGGGCTGAGTGGCTGACGGCCCTCCTGGGCGCCTAGGAGCCGATGATCTGGCCAGACCATGTCTCGTGCTTCGTGTGGGGCGCCAGGTTGGTGAGGACCACCTCCACTGCCTGGAACTTCTGGTTCTTGGGAGGAATGGGGCAGACCTTGTACGTCACCTCATCCCCCTCCACTGGGACATATTCTCCCTCGATGCTGCAGGAGAGGAAAGGAGAGGTGGTGGTGGTGCTGGTGC